>NC_091471.1:354669796-355012395 GCF_036971445.1 Narcine bancroftii | reverse complement strand
GGAGGCCTCAGCACCGCCGCGCCCGCCCGCACCACCGCGCTCACCACTACGGCGGGCGCGCCCACCACCGCCGGGGGCGGCGCGCTCGCCCCCGCGCTCCTCACCACGCCCGTGCACCAGTCCATCTACGTGGGCGGCACCGTCAGCTTCCTCTGCGACGTCAACGGGCGCCCGCGGCCCGACATCACGTGGGAGAAGCAGCTGGGCGGCGGGCCGAACGTCGTGCTGCGGCCCAACCACGTCAACGGCAACATGGTGGTGACCAACATCGGGCAACTCGTCATCTACAACGCGCAGCTGCAGGATGCCGGCACCTATACGTGCACCGCGCACAACGCGGCCGGCGCCGTCAGCGCTCACTTCCCCTTCTCCGTCATCAAGCGCGAGGCCCTGGTGCCGGCGAACGGCAGCAACAGCAGCGGCCCGGTGCCGGCCCGCGAGTGCCTGAAGCGGCCCGACCGCCAGCGCTGCGCTGTGCAGCGCGTCCGCTGGTTCTACGACGCCAAGAAGAACAACTGCTTCACCTTCAACTACGGCGGCTGTGGCGGCAACCTCAACCACTTCGGCAGCTACGAGGCGTGCATGGGCAGCTGCATGAACGAGCCGGTCAACATCTGCACCCTGCCGGCACTGCAGGGCGGCTGTAAGGTAAGGTCCCGTCCCTGACCCCAACCCTGACCCTGCCGGCTGCAGGGCGGCTGTAAGGTAAGGTCCCGTCCCTGACCCCAACCCTGACCCTGCAGGGCGGCTGTAAGGAAAGGTCCCGACCCTGACCCTGACCCTGACCCTGCAGGGCAGCTGTAAGGAAAGGCCCCGTCCCTGACCCCAACCCTGACCCTGCAGGGCGGCTGTAAGGAAAGGTCCCGACCCTGACCCTGACCCTGACCCTGCAGGGCAGCTGTAAGGTAAGGTCCCGTCCCTGACCCCAACCCTGACCCTGCCGGCGCTGCAGGGCGGCTGTAAGGTAAGGTCCCGTCCCTGACCCCAACCCTGACCCTGCAGGGCAGCTGTAAGGAAAGGCCCCGTCCCTGACCTTGACCCTGCACCCCAACCCTGACCCTGCAGGGCGGCTGTAAGGAAAGGCCCCGTCCCTGACCCTGCACCCCAACCCTGACCCTGCAGGGTGGCTGTAAGGAAAGGCCCCGTCCCTGACCCCAACCCTGACCCTGCCGGCGCTGCAGGGCGGCTGTAAGGTAAGGTCCCGTCCCTGACCCCAACCCTGACCCTGCCGGCGCTGCAGGGCGGCTGTAAGGTAAGGTCCCGTCCCTGACCCCAACCCTGACCCTGCAGGGCAGCTGTAAGGAAAGGCCCCGTCCCTGACCTTGACCCTGCACCCCAACCCTGACCCTGCAGGGCGGCTGTAAGGAAAGGCCCCGTCCCTGACCCCAACCCTGACCCTGCCGGCGCTGCAGGGCGGCTGTAAGGTAAGGTCCCGTCCCTGACCCCAACCCTGACCCTGCAGGGCAGCTGTAAGGAAAGGCCCCATCCCTGACCTTGACCCTGCACCCCAACCCTGACCCTGCAGGGCGGCTGTAAGGAAAGGCCCCGTCCCTGACCCTGCACCCCAACCCTGACCCTGCAGGGCGGCTGTAAGGAAAGGCCCCGTCCCTGACCCTGCCGGCGCTGCAGGGCGGCTGTAAGGTAAGGTCCCGTCCCTGACCCCAATCCTGACCCTGCAGGGCAGCTGTAAGGAAAGGCCCCGTCCCTGACCTTGACCCTGCACCCCAACCCCGACCCTGCAGGGCGGCTGTATGGAAAGGCCCCGTCCCTGACCCTGCACCCCAACCCTGACCCTGCAGGGCGGCTGTAAGGTAAGGCCCCGTCCCTGACCCCAACCCTGACCCTGCCGGCGCTGCAGGGCGGCTGTAAGGTAAGGTCCCGTCCCTGACCCCAACCCTGACCCTGCCGGCGCTGCAGGGCAGCTGTAAGGTAAGGTCCCGTCCCTGACCCCAACCCTGACCCTGCAGGGCAGCTGTAAGGAAAGGCCCCGTCCCTGACCTTGACCCTGCACCCCAACCCTGACCCTGCAGGGCGGCTGTAAGGAAAGGCCCCGTCCCTGACCCTGCACCCCAACCCTGACCCTGCAGGGCGGCTGTAAGGAAAGGCCCCGTCCCTGACCCCAACCCTGACCCTGCCGGCGCTGCAGGGCGGCTGTAAGGTAAGGTCCCGTCCCTGACCCCAACCCTGACCCTGCCGGCGCTGCAGGGCGGCTGTAAGGTAAGGTCCCGTCCCTGACCCCAACCCTGACCCTGCAGGGCAGCTGTAAGGAAAGGCCCCGTCCCTGACCTTGACCCTGCACCCCAACCCTGACCCTGCAGGGCGGCTGTAAGGAAAGGCCCCGTCCCTGACCCTGCACCCCTTCCCTGACCCTGCACCCCAACCCTGACCCTGCAGGGCGGCTATAAGGAAAGGCCCCGTCCCTGACCCTGCCGGGCGGCTGTAAGGTAAGGTCCCGTCCCTGACCCCAACCCTGACCCTGCAGGGCAGCTGTAAGGAAAGGCCCCGTCCCTGACCTTGACCCTGCACCCCAACCCCGACCCTGCAGGGCGGCTGTAAGGAAAGGCCCCGTCCCTGACCCTGCACCCCAACCCTGACCCTGCAGGGCGGCTGTAAGGTAAGGCCCCGTCCCTGACCCCAACCCTGACCCTGCCGGCGCTGCAGGGCGGCTGTAAGGTTAGGCCGCATCCCTGACCCCAACACTGACCTGCATCCCAACCCTGACCCTGCAGGGCGTCTGTAAGGTAAGGCCCCGTCCCTGACCCCACCCTGACCCTGCCGGCACTGCAGGGCGGATGTAAGGTAAGGCCCCGTCCCTGACCCCAACACTGACCCTGCAGGGCAGCTGTAAGGAAAGGCCCCGTCCCTGACCCTGCACCCCAACCCTGACCCTGCACCCCAACCCTGACCCTGCACCCCAACCCTGACCCTGCAGGGCGGCTGTAAGGAAAGGCCCCGTCCCTGACCCCAACACTGACCCTGCCGGCGCTGCAGGACAACTGTAAGGTAAGGCCCTATTCCTGACCCCAACACTAACCTGTACCCCAACCCAAACCCCGAGACCAACCCTAACACTGACCTGCACCCCAACCCTGACCCTGCCGACGCTGCAGGGCGGCTGTAAGGTAAGGCCCCGTCCCTGACCCCAACACTGACCTGCACCCCAACCCTGACCCTGCAGGGTGGCTGTAAGGTAAGGTCCCGTTCCTGACCCCAACACTGACCTGCACCCAACACTGACCCTGCCGGCGCTGCAGGGCGGCTGTAAGGTAAGGCCCCGCATCTGACCCCAACCCAAACCTCGAGACCAACTCTAACACTGACTTGCACCCTGACCCTAACCTGCATTGCAGGGTGGCTGTAAGGTAAGGCCCTGTCCCTGATCTTCACCCCAACCCTAGCACCAGACTAACTCTAACCCTGACGTCACTGCAGGGTGGCGGTAAGGTTAGGCCCCGTCCTTGACCTGCACCCGAATCCCAATTCCATCCCCAACCTGTGCTGCACTGTGGCTGTAAAGTAAGGTCCAGTCCCTGACCTGCATCCCACGCCGATACCAATCCTGATCTCGTCCTTCTAAACTGAGTACAGACCCAGGCAACTCGATCACTCATCTGATAACTCCCTCATCTCTGGAATGAACCTGCTGAACCACCCCTGGTGCCTCTGAAGCTGGTACATCCTTTCTCAGGCAAGGAGGCCAAAGCCACAGACAATTTTCTGGGTGCTGGTTGTGCCCATGAGGCTGGAGCGTGTGGATTCCAATGCCTCTACTCGCGTGAATGACAATAAGCTCTTGTATCCTCAGGTGTGGGAGCCCCGTTGGGCCTACAGCAGCCTGCACCAGCAGTGCCAGTCCTTCATATATGGCGGTTGTGGTGGAAACGAGAACAACTTTGAGAGCCGGGAGACGTGCGAGGAGATCTGCCCCTATCCCCGCAGCCAGCAGTGCAAGGTCTGCAAGCCTCGCTTCAAGATCGTCACCAGCTATTGCAAGAGCGATTATGTGATCGTGGGTCGCATGACAGAGTTAAATGAGGAGGCTGATTCTGGCCGTGCCCTCTTCACTGTCGACCGGGTACTCAAGGACGAGAAGATGGGCCTGCGGTTCTTTGGCAGCGAAGTGCTGGAGATCACCCTACTGAACATGGACTGGAACTGCCCATGCCCCAATATGACTACCGAGGATGGGCCGCTGATCGTCATGGGTGATGTGCACAATGGCATGGCCACCCTCCAGCCACATAGCTTCGTCAGGGCGCTGAACGAGAAGCGCATCAAGAAGCTGGCTGAAGTCCAGGACAAGAAGACCTGTGACCTGCTGAGGGAGCTGACAGGACTCCAGTAGCTCAGTGCCGGTCACTGAGCTGCTCAGGTCAGAGGCCAATGGGCTGGGACTGGTCAGTAGAGCAATGGTGGCCTGTCTCAGTCTTGGTCAATGGCTCAGCCTGAACAATACAATAATTCTGGTTAATGGATCAGCTTTGGTCAATTACTCAATTCTGGTTAATAGACCAATGCTGATCAATGAATTGCTTCTAGTAATCTGGCCGATGGGTCATTTCTGGACCATGGCCTTGATCTGGTCAGTGGCCATATGATAGAAGATCAGAACTTTTTAGTGGGGTGCAATTGGTGAATTAGCGAGTTCTGATCAAAAGACCGATTCTGGTCACTGAACCAATACTAGTCAATGAGCCGATGGTGTTTCATGGAGCGGTTATGGTTCATGGACCAATTCTGGTGCTGGCATGGTTTGGTTCCCTGGGATAATCCTGGTTATTGGTCGAAAACTGGCTCAGTAATCTGGTTCCAGTAATATTAGCTGGTTCTGGCCAGTGCACTTGTTTTGATTGGTTAATTGGCCAGTTGTGGACCATCACTGATCAATGAACCATTGTGACCATGGCCTATTTTTGCTATTGCAGTTGATGATATTCCAGTCATTGGGTAAATTCTGGTTATGGAATGGTTCAGTCAAGGCCTGGTCCTGGTTAATGGATCAGTTCTGATCAATGTGAGGGTCCTGGCTGTTTCTGGATAGTGGACTGTTCATGGTCACGTGCTCTGGTCAGTGGCCAAGCTGGACAATAGGCCAGTATAGGTTAATGTACTACTGTTGGTTGTTTGGCCAATCCTGGACAATGAACCAAAGGTGATCTATGGGTCAGTTGTTCATAGACAGTTTTCATCAAAAGTTAATCCTGCTCCAAGAATGAGGAAATTCTGGTGATTGAGATTGCTTTAGTTAAAGCCTGGTACTGGCTAATTGGCTGGTCATAGTTAATGGGTTGTTTCTCCTAAAATACCAGTTGTGGTCAATGAGTCATTCCTGATCAATAGGCTGCCATTGATTAGTTGACTAGTCCTGCTTTTGGCAGCTATTGATCATTGTGCCTTTCCTGGGTGATTTCTGTTCCTGTTCAGGGCTGGTTCTGTTCAGTGGCCATAGTGGATAACATTGGTTAGTGAACTTCTACTGGTTAATTTGCCAATTCTGGTTAATGACTGGTTGTGATAATGAATTGTTTCTGGTTAATGGATACATTCTGGTTATTCAACTATTTTGACTTCAGGTTAATGTGCTGGTTATGGCCAACAGACCACTGTTGGGTCAAAGATGGTTCTGGTTAAAGTACAGGGTTATGTGCTAGTTCTGGCCAATAGACCAGTTCTGATACATGAACCAAGTCTGGTCAATGGGCCACTATTGGTCAGTGGTGACCAGATCACAATTGGTCAATGGGCCACTATTGGTCAGTGGTGACCAGATCACAATTGGTCAATGGGCCACTATAGGTGACCAGGCCACAATTAGTCAATGAACCACGAATGGTCAATACATTTTTGAAATGCCATAGAAAGTAAATATTCAACATCTAGCAAATGAAACAAACACTTAGATTTGTAGCGTGTCCAACATGAGGTAGGGCTGGTTATATCCCACTGATCAGCCTAGGGAGTGATGTATTGAGCCCTCGCGGAGTATAGGTCACAGTGAGAGTCCCTGTGGTAGTTGGAAGATATCGAGTCACAAATCATGGAAACAGGCCCTGTGGCCCATCGGCTGATGCTGACCAAAATGTCCTATCTGCACTCGGCCCGCCTGCCCACATTTGGCCCATATCCCTCTAAACCAGTGGTTTGCAACCTTTTTCTTTCCACTTAGTAATTTCTTACTAACCACAAAGAAAAAGGTTGCGAACCACTGCCCTAAACCCATCCCATCCACGTATCTGTCCAAATGTTTCTGTGTTCCACTAGTACCTGATACAGACGTCTCCTCCTGCATCCCATACACCTACCACCCTCTGGGTCAGGGGACATGTGGGATGTCAATGTTGGGACTGGAGGTCAGGGGTAGATGTAAGGTGAGAGAGGGTCAGGGGAAGTGAGGAGTATTCAGGGCAGGGGATGTGGGGTCTCAGACATGGGGTTTGGAGGCAGGGGTAGAGGACACGGTGTCGGGGGATGCAGGGATATTGAGCTCTGTATCCAGAGGGGCAAAGATCCTGGTTGAAGCCCACGGTGAGGACAGGTTTTTACAATAGTAGGGCAAGCATGAAAATTGACACCTACCTGTTAGCCAATCCTCAGCCAATTTCTGTCTCATCCTGACTTAGTGCTGTAATTCTTGTGTGGGCCGAACTCCTGTGTGGGACTTCCGTATCACTTGTGCTCATCAGTCAGGGAGCTCTGGGCAACCTTCATCTTTTTAAAACTCCAGGAGGTGGGTTGCCAGCTCCAGTAGCTTGTAGTCCCCTGGACACTGTTCCCTGAACTTCAGAAATGATTGTACAATGTAATGGAATATTAACCTGAATTTTTCCCTGAGCTATCACTGCGACAGGTGGGACCAGAGGCACCCCATCAGCAAGCGAGGGTCTTTATAGGGTTAGCGTTGCACGGAGGGATTCAACTGAATAATTAGTTGAGGAAAAAAATCATTTGTAAATAGCAAAGTGTTTGTAGAATGTGATTTTACTGTGAATTAATTTACAATGACTGTAAATACTATTTATTTATATAGCTGGATGTAGAGTTCATCAATTAAAAACCAATATTCAACCTCAATAAAGTATTCAATGAATTTGACTCTGGTTTTGTTCCTCTCCCCACCTTGCCACACACTGACACAACCTCCAGTCACCCATGAGTTCCCAAACAAGTACAGTATACACGTAATAGTAGAGTTTTGTGGACCAATTTTTCAGGTCATATTTGGGAGGGGCAGGGGTCCACTTTTACGCAGGGGCTAAAATTCACACAAGAATCTAAAAGTACCATATGTACGTGTAATAATTGAGTTTTGAGGACCAATTTTCTGGGCCAAATTTAGGGGGGTCTCCTTTTACAAGTCATACTTTTGACTGCGGAAAGTTCAAGGTGTTGGGAATTCAGATGGCCGGGACTGGGTGGTATGTCTGCGTTCAGGGCATCCAGGAGCTTGGAAAGAATCTGTGGTCAGGGTGTTGGGAGCTCAGATGGGTAGACAGCTGAGGCTAGGGTTTGCGATCGAGGTGTCAGGAGCTTGGATGGGTGGGCAGCCGGGGGTATGTTTTGCGGTCAGGGCACTGGGAGCTGTGATGTTTGGGTGGCAAGAATCTGCGGTCGAGTGCCAGGAGCTCAGATGGGCAGGTGGTTGTAGCTAAAAGTATGGGGATAGACATTTACAATGGTCATATGGAAAAGACTATTATGGGCCAAAAGAAGGTTGATGACTATTACACAATATATGCTGTACCTGTTGATGTTTGCAATTATGGCTGCATTAGAGTATATTCCAGTGGGATCACCAGCTAGTGATCAGACAATTGCTAACCTCAGTCCAGAGGGCATAGAGTGAAGCATGTCACATAAACAGCGGATCATTGAGGCACCAGAGGTTCAGCTATGTTAAACATAGTGTCATGTCATTGATGACTCCTGTGCTATCTTGTACGGGCAGTCAGGTGTGTTTACTGGTCATTAGGTAGTGAGACTCCAGGGCAGAGGTGGTAATTATCAGAGGTTACCACAAGGTTGGCAGCAAGTATTAGTCCACGGTTCACCTGCACCTTGTCCATCTCGGTGCAAACCATTGACAGTGGAAGGGTGAATAGCACAAAGGAGCTGCTCCTCCAGCACTGATGACCTAGTGGGATCATGTGAGTGCAAAGGTCTCTGGGTGTACACTTGGCTCCTGCATGCCCCAATTCGATTCGGGGGGACATAGTGTATGTAGAAATTCATTAGGCCTTTGAATAAATCCCACAGAAGAGCTTCATGCAGAAGATTACAGTGTAGGATTTGAGTGTTACACAGTAGAGCAGGAAAATTAGTAACAGGAAACTGGAAAATGGAATTGGTGAGCAGTGGGTATCACGTGGCAATGGGATTGCCAGGCAGTTGTTGTCACAGGGCAATAGGATTGGTGGACAGGGGTGTCAGGGGGTAATGGGATTGGCGGGCAGTGGGTGTCATGGGACAGCCTGATTTGAGGTAGTGTGTCGTGAGAGGGATGAGGTGTTGACGTGGTGGGGAAACGGTAAGGTTTTATAATGACAGCACCCGAGGTACAGACGGACTCGGCTCTCTGCAGCTGAGGCAGAGGTTCCACCCCAAAACAGAGACTGATTGGAGAATTGAGGGATAGAGTCATGGAGCAGAGAATAAATCCTTCAGCCCAACAAGTCCAAGTTGGCAGTTTGGGCAAATACTATTTGGTCCATATCCTTCTACAATCCTCCTATCTGTAAATCTGTCCTAATGCCTTTTGAATTATGTTATTGATCTCACTTCTGTGGCTTCCTCTGGTAGCTTGTTCCAGATGCGGACCTCATTCTGAGTGAAAAACTTGCATCACAAGTCCCTCTTAAATCTCTGTCCTCAAGCCTGTGCCCCTCGTTCTTGAATCATCAACCCTGGGGGAAAAAAAAGTGAGCATTCACTTTATCCATGCCCCTCATGATTTTGTAAACTTCTACAAAATCACAGCTCCCCTCTCCTTCTCTCTGGGGAATAAAGATCCAGCATCTCCACCCTGTCCCTACTGCTGGAAAATGGTGCTGAGACGGAGGATCAGGTGTGATCTTGATGGAAGTGGACCCATCAGATAGCTGTTGTTCCAGGCGGTGACCACTAGGTGTCAGCACTGGGCCATATTGGGAATCATTTCCCAAATGTCAATCCAAGTCGTCTAAGTTTCTTGTCATCTGATTGCACAAGTACAACCCGATGAAACAGCTTTCTCTGGTCCTCGGTGCAAAACTCAGACACACAACTAGACATAACACACATACATACATATGCAGGACAAGTATTAAATAAATTTTCTTTGGCTTGGCTTCGCGGACGAAGATTTATGGAGGAGGTAAATGTCCACGTCAGCTGCAGGCTCGTTTGTGGCTGACAAGTCGGATGCGGGACAGGCAGACACGGTTGCAGCGGTTGCAAGGGAAAATTGGTTGGTTGGGGTTGGGTATTGGGTTTTTCCTCCTTTGCCTTTTGTCAGTGAGGTGGGCTCTGCGGTCTTCTTCAAAGGAGGTTGCTGCCCGCCGAACTGTGAGGCGCCAAGATGCACGGTTTGAGGCGATATCAGCCCACTGGCGGTGGTCAATGTGGCAGGCACCAAGAGATTTCTTTAGGTAGTCCTTGTACCTCTTCTTTGGTGCACCTCTGTCACGGTGGCCAGTGGAGAGCTCACCATAGAACACGATCTTGGGAAGGCGATGGTCCTCCATTCTGGAGACGTGACCCACCCAGCGCAGCTGGATCTTCAGCAGCGTGGACTCGATGATGTCGACCTCTACCATCTCGAGTACTTCGACGTTAGGGATGAAGGCGCTCCAATGAATGTTGAGGATGGAGCGGAGACAACGCTGGTGGAAGCGTTCTAAATACTGATTTATGAATATGAGAGTCTCAGGTGATTAGTGTGAGCAGTTCCTTTGGCATTCTCAGTGCCCGTGGGAAGAAGCTGTTCCTCTTGCCCATTTCACACTTACATCACACTAAATTTGGATCGGAATGGGGTTTTGGCTTTTCACATTTGACCACTCCTAACTGGGACACTGAATGCTTTCATACTTGCAAGGAGCCATCCCCAGTGTTAGGACTGTTCTACCTTCTATTGGTGAAGTCATGATGCATTGAGTTATGGTGAACCTGCCCTAAATTCTGATCTGTAGTGGGCCAGGTCAACCCCGCACACAATGGGCCGGCTTCCCCCCCGCCATGCACAAGTTCCAGGCTGTAGGAGCGCGTTGCCAGGGGAACGGCCAGGCCTCCCTTATGACATCACTCCCGTGAGCCCATCGCCTCCCCTAAAAAGGAACGCATGTGGTTTGAATAAACAGCAGTCACCGGTTTACTTGCTTGGTGTGGACAGTAACTCTGCCTTTAGCAGTGCTACACATCAATGAATTATGATCTTATATTTGAACAAAATTAATCATGCATAATTATAATATAATTAAGCTTTATGAGCCCTTCAGCTCCTGTTGTTGTTGTGCCGACCAATATAAACCTTTATAAGGGACCATGGGAAAATGTGAGCAATAAATAGTAATAGCAGACAATTTTTAAACGGTGGGAAAGTTGGTAATGTTATCGTGTACAATTTATAAATACTGTGGGGAAAAGCGATGGTGGACCTGCTCTCCCAGAATGCCATGTGGCAGAGAAAGGGCTGTATGCCCGGCTGCATACATGGAGCATTCATAGAGGCGAATTCTCTGCCACATGGCATTCTGGAAAGTCAGGTCGGCCATTGCTTTTATTGCATGGTCTTTATAAATTTTATGCTATAGCTATTTATTGCTATTTATTTCCTCTCTCTCCCACTGTGACTTTCCCCATGGCAAAGTTTATTCTTTTATTTTAATCATTCTGCACTCATGCAAAAACATGGGTCATTTCAATTCCACAATGCAATTTGCATTGCCTTTCACATTTGCCTGATTGCAACGCCAGCGTCTGCAGATGCCAGGGATTGTACGCGGGGTTGAGGTCGTCAATCCCTGGCATGAGATGACGTCATCTGACGCTGGCGTTGAGCTGATTTTGTTTTCACACTTGCCACTTTAAAGGCCGATTGCCGTTTGATTCCTGGGATCACTTGCAAGTGTGAAAGGGGCTTCAGCCTGGTGGTGCAGGCTCAGATACTCATGTATTTCCTTCCCGATAGGAGCAGCTGAAAGATGCGTGTGCGGAGTGGAAGGGTCCTCAATGATTTTGCACACCCTCTTTAGATAACGTCGATAGTTTGGGGGGAGGGGGGGAGACTCCAGTGATCCTCTCTGCCACTCTTATAGTCCGTTTCACTGCGGCAACCATACCACATTGCGATACAGCCAGCCAGGATGCTCTCCATAGAGCTCCTGTGGAAGGTTGACATGATGGTGGTTGGTAGACTTGCCTTCTCAGTGTCATCAGTTGCCTGAGTCAAATCCAACAGTCTGATCTTCACACACACACACCCTGCACAAGTTAGACAGCAGGGGAGGTCACCACCTCCTGCTCAAAATCTCATCCTGCTACTCAACTCTGGCCTCAAACCTCAACAACTGAAAAATCCCATTCCTCCCATGCCCCCAAATAAACTCACACATCCCATCTCCCACCATGCCTGTCCTGCTGCCATCTCAGTTGAAGGCAAGGGAGTCGTGTTTCTGTCTCTGGGGCCCCAGATGCTCCAGTGTGGACTGTGTACATTGGACCCAGGTACACGGCAATCTCTTACCTCACCTGGATTACTGCCAATTCACCTGTGATACAGCAAACTCAAACAGCGTCTAGCATCCTGGAGAATCAATCAGATATCCCAGGGAAGGAGGAGGTAACTCACCCCCTTGATGCTATTTTTTTTTCAAAAATATACTTAATTCAGAATAAAACTATTTATAAAAGAAAATCACTACAAAATCTTTTTACATCCTTGGGATCAAATTCATACATTCTCTGATTTGATACATAACTCTGTTGTCACTACTGTGGCTCCTTGTACTTACTCTCTGTCCGTTGTCTGAGGAACTTCCTCAATGTCCCATAGCAGAAGGACACTATCCTTCCCTGCAACACCATTGTGTTGGCTGCACCAAGCCTCAGCACGCCCCATTGCAGCATTCCCTCACCGACATCTTACTCACGACATAATTCCCATTCATGCTGGCTCTCTGTCATGCAGGCAATCCTGTTCACCCCTGCACTGTGGGACTGGACTCACCATAATTACTTTGCAGTCAGAGAGTAAAACAGCACAGAAACAGGCCTTTTGGCCCAACCCCTCCATGCCCACCAAGTTTGTATCTGGACATTCCCATTTGTCTGTGTTTTGCCTATATCCCTCTAAACCTCTCCTGTCCATGTTATTGTCTCAATTTTTTTTAAACATTGTAATTGTCCCCATCACCTCTGGCAGCTCGTTCCGTGAACGCTTCACCCTCTGTGTGAAGAAAATGGCCCTCAGGTCCCTCTTAAATCTATGTCTTTGAGTTTTTGATTCTCCTACCCTGGAAAAAGCTATGATTATTTAACTTATTTAAAAAGCTATGATTATGGTTTTATTAGCGTGTGTTAGGTGCCTCCTACACTCCAGGGAGAAAGGCCAAGCCTATCCAATTTCTCCTTCAAACCCTTGTCTGCCAGACACGGGAACATTCTCGTGAATCTTTTCTGCACCCTTTCCAGCTTTCTGTAGCTGAATGACCAGAACAGCACCTAGGACTCCAAGTGTGGTCTCATCAATGTCTTGTATAGTTGTAAAATCCCATCCCTGCTCCTGTACTCAATGTCCTGACCAATGAAGGCAAGAAAATCAAATCTCACCACTCTGTCCACCGGTGGTGCCATTTTCATGTCTATTCGACAACACTCCCTGAGGCTCTACCATTCTCTGTGTTTCCCTCTCCAGGTGTAATCTACCAAAATGCAACACCAATTACGATGTCACCCACAAACTTGCTAAATGCATTGTAATGTTTCAGGAGGGGAATACTTATCACATCACTGGTCACAATCTGAGTGACACCTCTGCACTACCCCACTCTGACACCCGCCTTATTAAGAGTCCAATTGGCTCACTCACTCTGGTCCCCGTGTGATCAGTCCTTCCAGATTAGCCTATCACGTGGGATCTTGTCCAAAGGCCTTGCTAAAGCCCATGGAGACCTCTTCAAACAATTCAAATGTGTGTCAAGATTTCCCATGCAAATTGGTTACACAGACTATACATTACACCGCAAAAGTTAAATAAATGGGACCCAACAGTATCTGATAGATGTTTTCGATGTAAAAAAGAAAGGGGAACAACAATTCATGCAATCTGGACATGTGAGAGAGTAGAAAAATTTTGGGATGATCTCAATCAGATATTAAATAAAATAACAGAAAACAATATACCAAAGAATCCAGAGATCTTTCTCCTAAGTAACATAAAAAATAAAGAATTTGGAATTGACTTGGAGGATGCACAAAAAAGATTTGTTAAGATAGCCCTAGCTGTAGCAAAAAAATGTATTATGTCAACCTGGAAATTGGAAGATAATGTGAAAATACAACAATGGTATATAGAAATGAATAAATGTATTCCATTAGAAAAAATAACATATAGTTTAAGAAATAATATTGAAATATTCGAACAAGTATGGGAGCCTTACATTAAATACAATAGCGAAAACCTACCGGGAACAAACATTACCTAAGTTGATGGAAGGAGAAGAAAAGAAAAGAATGGACTCAGTAGAATTTCTGGTGTATTTTTGTTGAATGACAACATTGTCTAACTGAATTAATGCAACCTAGATTGTATAACTAAAATGGATGAGGGGGGGGGGATGGGGGGGTGGCTTGGGAGGAGGGAGGGGGGAGGGAGAAAAAGTCACTGTAAATGTGTGGAAAAGAAAAAGTGTATATCATGGCTATTGTGATTTATGGTGTGAAAAATAAAAAATTTAAAAAAAAAAAAAAAAAGATTTCCCATGCACAAAACCTCATTGACTGTCCCTAAACAGTTCTCACTTTGTGGCACATTATCAAATGCCTTCTGTAAATCTAAGCTCGGGATATCCACCAGCTGCCGTGTCCACTGTACACAACACCAGAAGCTGGTCAAAGCTGGTCCACGATTTCCTGGTTATAAAACAGAGTTGACATTGCCTGATTGCCTTCCCACTTACTGATATTGAGCTAACTAACCAGCCTCCTGGTTTCTGTCTCCCTTTTGAATAAGGAGTTGTATTTTTAGTGATGTTGAGAACTTGGGAGGACGTGGAGACCTGTCAACTACAGCTCAATCTGTTCTCTGAGATCCACGGCAGAGTTGCTCCCAATCCTCCTTCAGTCCCAGACGTGCAGCTCTTTCTTGGGCTGTGCTTGTACTTTACTCTCTACACAGGAGGGAATGCTGAGACTGGCCCGATCCAGGCTGCAGGAGTATGTGCCAAGGGAAACGGAGAAGGCGCAGGCAGCAGAAGGGTGATGGGGTGGGGGCGGAGTCTGTGGGGAAGGACCTCAGTGCAGGCTCCTTCCGCAATTGGACATTGCGTGGCTGAGACCAGGGGGGGGGGTGCCCCTCAAACAACCGGAGAGAGAACCCAAGGAGGTGGGGGGGAAGAGGGGTCATATTAGTGGCAATAGTATCATAAATTGGTAACATAACAAGGTGCAATGACAGAGCCTACAAATGAATGACACCATACTGGGGGCTGGGGGTGACACTGAGCGTCGGGGTGACACTGAGATTTAGGGTGGGGCGACAAAGAGTGGGGGTGGGGGTGACACAGAGAGTGGGGGTGGGAGCAACAGAAACTGTCAGGGTGGGGGCGACACAAAGAGGGTGGGGAAAACACAGAGAAGGGGGGTGGGGTGGGGCGACACAGAGTGGGGGTGGAGCGACACAGAGTGTGGAGGTGGGGGAGTGACAGAGAGATTGGGGGTGGGGTGACACAGAGTGGGGGTGGAGCGACACAGAGTGTGGAGGTGGGGGGGCGACAGAGAGATTGGGGTGGGGCGACACTGAGAGGGGGGTGGAGCGACACAAAATGGGGGTGGGAAGACACTGAGAACAAGGTGCCATCGCTCCCCACCATTGACTTATCTAACTCTGATAGTTAGGAACCAGCATCTTCACTGCGTTCTCCTCTTTCAGTGATGCGAAAGGATTCCTGGCCACAATTGCTGGCCCAGAGCGACTCCTGTCAGGTTCAGGTCTTTCAGAAGACAGGTCTGGCATATTTATAAAACACAAACCAGACCACTGTAAAAAACAAAAATTCAAAACAGGAGAGGGAAGTCTCATGTTGACAGAAGTAATGCTAACTTAATCCTCCTCGGAGCACACCGTCTCGTATCCCCAAGACGAAACAAGAGTCCGAGATGTGAGTCTTTTATCCGGACGATGAGATAGCGGAGTGATGAATAGATATCCCGAGATGCTTCATGAACTGACTCCCTGACAATTCGCCAAAGCCTCTGAACTCCTCAAAGGTGAGGCTGAGGCTCCAAGGCTTCGAGACGCCATTGAAAAGTCATCAACAACCGACCGTCGAGCTAATCAATGATGAACTGGCGGTGAATTCACGGATGTTAAACTTTTAATGAACAGATTGGAACTTGGTAAACTGCCAGCTAATTATTCCAACTGCATAGTTAGAGATGGTAGAGCTTTACACACAAGCTGCAGGCTCCTTCTAAACAGGAAGTCTGCCCGAGTAATCCCATACCACACACCCAAAACCTCCTTTTCATTCAAATCCCATTTCTGCCGTTTAAATCATTTATCTTTTTGCATCTTCACAGCAGGTGGAGACCATGACTTCTCCTCCATTGATCCCAGTGACCCCCCCAGTACTGTCCCTCCAATAGTGACCCCCCCTCAGTACTGCCCCTCCCACAGTGACTCCCCCCTCAGTACTGTTCCTCCCACATTGACCCCCCTCAGTACTGCCCCTCCCACAGTGACCCTCCTCAGAATTGCCCCTCCAACAGTAACCCCCCACTCAGTATTGCCCCTCCCAAAGTATGCAGCTTCCTCTCTTTGAAACTACTCTCTGACTTGGTGTACTATATGTGAGATACCTGGCTAGCCTGCTTCCAAAACAAAATTCTCACTGCACCTTGGTTTATGTGAACCACAGATTTGAATGCTGAACCAAGTACGAGAAAGGCCAGTGACAGGGTTCTTCCCCACAAAGGGTAGAGAAGTTTTGAGGAGTGAGGACTGCCCACAGCAGGGTGGGGAGGGAGATTGGGGGCAGGGGGGAGGGGGATTGGGGGCAGGGGGGAGGGGGAGGAAGGAGACCTCATCACCTCTGGGTGGTTCATGTTTGGGAGCAAGGGGTCTGCTTGTCCCACCCACATCAGGGAGAGTGCATACCCCAAATCCACTCTGCACAGTCCCCATGACAACTTTAAAATTCTTTTTATAAAACTCCACTCCATAAAATTTCTGGATAAATGTGCAGTCAACATTCCAGCAATTCCTCCCAGATTTCCCTGAACCAGCAGCCATTGCATTGGCCAAATACACAGAGCCTCTTTGAAATGAATCCCTGTCCAGTTTGGTGTTTCTTACAACCAGCCATTGAGTGAATTGCAGGAGAGATGGATGGGGTAGGAATGTTGCAGCCTATCTCATGGCCCTACACCCATCCCAAAGAGAGTCCATAACTGGATCATCCCAGAGCCTGCAGCCCCCAACCTCAGCTTCCCACAAGCCACTGCAGAAGCTCCTTTGTCCCCTCAGCCAGCCTGCTGCCGCATTGGGGTGGGTGGGGGGGGGGGATCACTGAGGGTGGTGCAGTACCCGGGGGGATTTACTGTGGGAGGGGCAGGACAGGGGGAAGGGGAAATAAAAATCACACTGTTGGAGGGGCAATACTGAGTGAGGCTGATCTTTGGGCACCAGGTATGGAGAAGGGAGGGTTAGTCGAGGGTTGTCGGCCTGGTATTGGGCAAGGTCAAGAAGGCCATCTGTGGGTCCAAGCAGCGGGCAGTTGAGGGTTCAGCTCTGGCTGACTTCCTGCCTTCTTCCAAGGACACGTGTGTCCATGTATCCCTGGAGAAGGAGCACTCAGTGCTCATGGGTAGTTTGATGGGTCTCCAGGAATGGTCGGCTCCCCAAGGGATCAACAGTATCCACAGAGAGGATCGTGTTTCAGTTTGTAACTTTGTAACTTTGTTTTTTGTGAATATCCTGAATTGTAGATTAATTGCCAAAATTGCAAAACAATTGTCACAAGGTACCGAGAATTTTGATCTGGTCTCAGCTACTCGATTGTTTTTTTGTCCCTGCTTGACCCCTGAGCTCCACCTGCAGATTGCGTTTGGCTTCAAATTGCAACTGCCGTCTCAGCTGCTTCTGAGTTACAGCATTATTGTCTGCACGCCCAACTCTCACTGTGGCAGTCACTCCAGCAAGAACTACACAACAGGTTCAAATTAGAACAGATCATGGGGAAATTCAGATGTTAAATTCCAAACACATTGCAGGTTGTTTCAATTACTGAGGGCTGGTTCATATTATCTTCCATCAACAGAGTCACACATGGAGTGAAGCTCCCTCAACACCTTCCCATCACACAGACCCAGGCTCAGATACACAGTGAAGCTCCCTCCACACCTTCCCATCACACAGACCCAGGGTCAGATACACAGTGAAGCTCCCTCCACACCTTCCCATCACACAGACCCAGGCTCAGATACACAGTGAAGCTCCCTCCACACCTTCCCATCACACAGACCCAGGGTCAGATACACAGTGAAGGTCCCTCCACACCTTCCCATCACACAGACCCAGGGTCAGATACACAGTGAAGCTCCCTCCACACCTTCCCATCACACACTCCCAGGGTCAGATACACAGTGAAGCTCCCTCCACACCTTCCCATCACACAGACCCAGGATCAGATACACAGTGAAGCTCCCTCCACACCTTCCCATCACACAGACCCAGGGTCAGATACACAGTGAAGGTCCCTCCACACCTTCCCATCACACAGACCCAGGCTCAGATACACAGTGAAGCTCCCTCCACACCTTCCCATCACACAGACCCAGGGTCAGATACACAGTGAAGCTCCCTCCACACCTTCCCATCACACACTCCCAGGGTCAGATACACAGTGAAGCTCCCTCCACACCTTCCCATCACACAGACCCAGGATCAGATACACAGTGAAGCTCCCTCCACACCTTCCCATCACACACTCCCAGGGTCAGATACACAGTGAAGCTCCCTCCACACCTTCCCATCACACAGACCCAGGCTCAGATACACAGTGAAGCTCCCTCCACACCTTCCCATCACACAGACCCAGGGTCAGATACACAGTGAAGCTCCCTCCACACCTTCCCATCACACAGACCCAGGGTCAGATACACAGTGAAGGTCCCTCCACACCATCCCATCACACAGACCCAGGGTCAGATACACAGTGAAGCTCCCTCCACACCTTCCCATCACACAGACCCAGGGTCAGATACACAGTGAAGCTCCCTCCACACCTTCCCATCACACAGACCCAGGCTCAGATACACAGTGAAGCTCCCTCCACACCTTCCCATCACACAGACCCAGGGTCAGATACACAGTGAAGCTCCCTCCACACCTTCCCATCACACACTCACAGGGTCAGATACACAGTGAAGCTCCCTCCACACCTTCCCATCACACAGACCCAGGGTCAGATACACAGTGAAGCTCCCTCCACACCTTCCCATCACACAGTCCCAGGGTCAGATACACAGTGAAGCTCCCTCCACACCTTCCCATCACACAGACCCAGGGTCAGATACACAGTGAAGCTCCCTCCACACCTTCCCATCACACACTCCCAGGGTCCCTCTACTCCATCCCATCACATATTCCCAGGTAAAACAGAGTGATCTCCCTCTACTACACCGTCCCATCACACACTCCCAGGTCAGACACAGAGTGAAGTCACAGGAGAGTGGAGAAAAATAAATAATTTAAACAGCTAAAACCGAATCTGAGTCGAAAGGAGGTTTTTGTGTGAGCATTGTGGGAGTACTCGGGAAGACCTGAATACTACCATAAAGGCCTGAGAACCTTGGTCCCACCTTCGAGGAGTTGGGGAGGCTTTTGCGGATTGTCAGGGAGCCAGCTCACGAAGCATCTAGGGATTTCTGTTCATCACTCCACTGTCTCATCATCCAGATAAAGGACTCACATCTCAGACTCTTGTTTCATCATGGAAAATACGGGATGGTGTGCTCCAAGGAGGAATAAGTTGGCACAACTTCAATCAAATACAGTGGTCTGGTTTGTTTCTTGTAAATATGCCAGATCTGTCTTCCAGAAGACCTGGGCCTACAGGAGTCGTACTGGGTCAGCGACTTCAGCGACCCCTATGGCCAGGAATTATTTTGCATCACTGGAAAATGAGAATGTAGGAAAGATACTTGTCCCATTTGGAAAATGCATAAAGGCAATATTGGGGATCGTTGACTCATCAGCCATTATAGAGAATAAGAAAATGGAAGGGAAATCCATGATTTGCCTACAAAACATGAAGGCAGTGGGCCTAGTCATGAGCTGAGTCAATTCAAGGACTCACCAGCCATGCCACTTCTGTGGCTTGGTTGGGACTGTGTTTCAAGTATATATGGAGTGTGAAAGGTTGCAGCCTCTGCTCTTGAAGGGGTTGCTTCTAAAGTTCCAGCAGCATTTCAACAGTTGGTGATCTTTGGGCACCTGGCGAGAGGGGAGGGTCAGTTGAGGGATGTCCTTGCCTATCTCGTACTGGGTGTGGCCAAGATGGCCATCCATGGCTCCAGGCAGTAGGCAGTCAAGGGTTTATCTCAGGTTGACTGCCTGCTCCTTTTTCTTGAGCTAGACGGCATCATTGGTAGAGATAATCAATTTTCATTTGAAACGTTCTATGTGCATACACTGAATTTTAGACAAAGGCAGTACTTGTAATATTTGAATAATAATAAAAAAAAAGTCAGTAAAACAGGTCAGACACAGAGTGAAGCTCCCTCTCTACCTCCCATCACACACTCCCGGCGTCACTCAGAGTGAAGTTCTCTCTCTACCTCCCATCACACCCTCTCGGCGTCACTCACAGAAAAAAGCTCCCTCTCTACCACCCATCACACACTCCCGGCGTCACTCACAGAATGAAGCTCCCTCTCTACCTCCCATCACACACTCCCGGTGTCACTCACAGAGTGAAACTCCCTCTCTACCTCCCATCACACACTCCCGGCGTCACTCACAGAATGAAGCTCCCTCTCTACCTTCCATCACACACTCCCGGCGTCACTCACAGAGTGAAACTCCCTCTCTACCTCCCATCACAAACTCCCGGCGTCACTCACAGAGTGAAGTTCTCTCTACCTCCCATCACACACTCCCGGCGTCACTCACAGAGTGAAGTTCTCTCTACCTCCCATCACACACTCCCGGCGTCACTCACAGAGTGAAGTTCTCTCTACCTCCCATCACACACTCCCGGCGTCACTCACAGAATGAAGCTCCCTCTCTACCTTCCATCACACACTCCCGGCGTCACTCACAGAGTGAAACTCCCTCTCTACCTCCCATCACAAACTCCCGGCGTCACTCACAGAGTGAAGTTCTCTCTACCTCCCATCACACACTCCCGGCGTCACTCACAGAGTAAAGTTCTCACTCTACCTCCCATCACACACTCCCGGCGTCACTCACAGAGTGAAGTTCTCTCTCTACCTCCCATCACACACACTCCCGGCGTCACTCATAGAATGAAGCTCCCTCTCTACCTCCCATCACACACTCCCGGCGTCACTCACAGAATGAAGCTCCCTCTCTACCTTCCATCACACACTCCCGGCGTCACTCACAGAGTGAAACTCCCTCTCTACCTCCCATCACAAACTCCCGGCGTCACTCACAGAGTGAAGTTCTCTCTACCTCCCATCACACACTCCCGGCGTCACTCACAGAGTGAAGTTCTCTCTACCTCCCATCACACACTCCCGGCGTCACTCACAGAATGAAGCTCCCTCTCTACCTTCCATCACACACTCCCGGCGTCACTCACAGAGTGAAACTCCCTCTCTACCTCCCATCACAAACTCCCGGCGTCACTCACAGAGTGAAGTTCTCTCTACCTCCCATCACACACTCCCGGCGTCACTCACAGAGTAAAGTTCTCACTCTACCTCCCATCACACACTCCCGGCGTCACTCACAGAGTGAAGTTCTCTCTCTACCTCCCATCACACACTCCCGGCGTCACTCAGAGTGAAGTTCTCTCTCTACCTCCCATCACACACACTCCCGGCGTCACTCATAGAATGAAGCTCCCTCTCTACCTCCCATCACACACTCCCGGCGTCACTCACAGAATGAAGCTCCCTCTCTACCTCCCATCACACACTCCCAGCGTCACTCACAGAGTGAAGTTCTCTCTACCTCCCATCACACACTCCCGGCGTCACTCACAGAGTGAAGTTCTCTCTATACCTCCCATCTGACACTCCTGGGGTCACTCACAGAGTGAAGTTCTCTCTACTTCCCATCACACACTCCCGGCGTCACTCACAGAGTGAAGTTCTCTCTATACCTCCCATCTGACACTCCTGGGGTCACTCACAGAGTGAAGCTCCCTCTTCAACTCGACTATGTCTGGTCATTTTCTCATTCTTTATTTTGCACTGTGACACAGTTGCTACAATCTCTCGTATTTATCTTCCCCAATCTAAGTGGGCAAAGCCTATTCACATCCACTCTGCCTTTACCTCTCATAATCTTGTAAACCTCTATCAAATCTTCCCTCATTCTTCTTTGCTCCAAGGAATAAAGGCCTAACCTGTTTAATCTTTCCCTGTAACTCACTCCTGAGGACCTGGCAACATCCTAGTAAATCCTTGCACTCTTTTAATCTTATTGATATCCTTCCTATCATTAGGCACCCAGAATTTCACACAATATTCCAAATTTGGCCTTACCAACATAACTTCAACATAACATCCCGACTGCTTTATTCAATACTTTGATTAATAAAGGCTGATACCAAAAGCTTTCTTTACAACCCTGTCCACATGTGACACCACCTTCAGGTATTTGTATTCCCAGATCTCTCTGCTCCTCTGCATTCCTCAGTACTCTATCATTTATTCTTTATCTTCTACCTTGGTTTGCCCTTCCAAAATGCATCACCTCGCACTTGTCTGCATTAAGCACTATCTGCCATTATTGGCCCATTCTCCCAGTTGGTCCAGATCCCTTTGCAAGCTTTGAAAATCTTCCTTGATGACCTATCTTTGTGTCATCAGTAAACTTGCTGATCCAATTCACATTATCATCCAGATCATTGAAATAGACAACAAACAACAATGGTCCCAACACGGATCCCTGAGGCACACCACTAGTCATAGGCTTCCAGTCTAGGAAGCAACCATCCACTACCAGTCTCCGTTTTCTCTCACACAGCCAATCTCGAATCCAGTTTACTGGATTCACTCCTTGAATACCTTGTGTAATAACCTTCTGAACTAACCTCCCATGTGGGACCTTGTCAAAGACCTTACTAAAGTCCATGGAGACAACATCCACAGCCTTTCCTTCATCTACCTTCTTGGTAACATCCTTGAAAAACTCTATGATTCATTAAACATGATCTGCCACACACAAAGCCATACTGACTCTGCTTTAATCAGCTCATGATTGTCCAAATACCTATATATCCTTTCTCTCAGAACTCCTTCCAATAATCTACCCACTATTGATGTCAGACTCACTGGCCTATAATTACCTGGTTTATTTTTGGAGCCCTTTACAAACAACAGGACAACATGTGCTACCTTCCAATCCTCCAGCACCTCACTCGTGGCTAAGGACATTTTGAATATATCAGTGAGGGCCCATACAATTTCTACACTAGTCTCCCTCAAGGTCTGAGGGAATATCATATCTAGCCCAGGTGATTTATCTACCTTAATTCGCTGTAAGGCAGCAAGAACCTCCTCCTCCTTAATCCTCATCTGTTCCATGACTCTTCTGTTTGTTTCCCTTCCTTCCTTATGCATTATGTCAGTTTCCTGAGTAAATACTGATCCAAAAAATTCTATTTAAAATCTCCCCCATTACTAGATGCTCCACACATAGTTGACCACTCTGATTCTCTTGGGGACCATTTTGTCTCTTATTATTCTTTTACTCTTACTATATTTTATAGAAACCCTTTGAGCTTAATTTCATATCATTCCAGAGCTCATGTCTTCTTTTGCCTTCCTGATTTCATCCTATCACATAGTCCCACAGTCAGACACAGAGTGAAGCTCCCTCCACACTGTACAGACAGTTCCGAGGTCAGACAGAATGAAGCTCCCTCCATATTGTCTTGACACTCCCAGAGCAGAGGCAAAAATAATGTGGACACAGAATAATACAACATTTATCCCTGGTGTCTGGCTCTAAAGAATGTGCTTCAGCCATCTTTGGGAATTTGGTTCAGTTTGCATTGTTGCCACTGAACCTGCTATTCCACTTACTGTGCAGGAAGGTGTGGCTTAGGGTGGGTAAAGGTTTCTTCTTACAGTGTGCTGGAGCATCTGTATGGATCAGGAACCCAACTGGGAGGAATGTGTTCCACAATATGCTGTGGCCATCCCTAGTCCACAACTTCCCTGGGAACTCGGTCTGGTCCTGCACAGGAAGCCATTCAGCCCATTGGGTCTATGCTGGCTCCCAAGGCAGCCATCCCATTTGCCCCACACTCCCTCATCTCCCTGCCAGCCTGCACCTGTCCTCTCTCTCACTTCCACATCTATTGACTCTTTTTGACCACTCACCCACAATAGGGGCAATCTACAGCAGTTAATTATCCCACAACACCCACACCTTTGGATCGTGGTAGCACCTGGGGGAAACCTATATAGTCATGGGGAGAACGTGCAAACTCCGTACAGACAGTAGCTGAGGTGGGGATTGTCCCCAGGTCTCTGGAGCTGAGGCAGTCATGCTGAACAGTGTACCAATGTGAGAGGAGAGAGAGAGAGAGAGAGAAGTGGGTGGGGGGGAGGAGGTGTGGAGAGGCTGGTTAAACTTTGTTCAATGGGAGAGTAAGCCAGGAACTTGAGCCTCCATCAAAGACATGGAACAGAAGCAGTTGAGACAAAGGGAGAATCCTTTTTTAGATGGAAAGTCCTGGCCCTGTACCAATGCCAACATTCCTTCTATCGAGTTCAGCCAGGATACCTGCTGCAGGTGGGAAGACTACTCCTATCTGCCAGCTCCTGTCTGGGTGCATGCACATCGGGAGTGAGCTGCAAGCCAGGTGTGATGCCCTGAGCACAGACGCCAGAGGGCAGTGATTCTGCAGAGCTCGGGGAGGGTGAAGATCACTGCTTGTGCCGGGGTTCATGTAAACATCTCTGCAGCGCTGACCCGGAGATGGATGAAGAGTCACACCTGGTATTAAATAAATATGTGACTGAATATGTTCTGATGGTGCTCAGAGGAGAGATCTGCTGCCTCACCCAGTCAGATCCATGAGTCACAACAGAGCCCCCAGCTCAGATGCTCCTTCTTGCCTCCTGTCAGTGTAGCTGCCATCTGATAGTAAATACTGGCCTCACACTGACTACATTCAAATGAAAGAGGCTGTTATCTGCTCTCTCAAACTGTTGAGTGAATTTGTCATGGGCAGCCAATCAAACATCACCATTTCAGCTAGAATTATCTATGCTGTCAAAGGGACTGGGAGGGGTTCTGCTTGATTCTGTTCAAGTTGGACACAAGCCCTTTGCAGTCCTCCATGGGCAGAAGCAGAATTTCCACTCTACAAATGCACTACTCAGTCTATTGAACGGATAATAAAGGCTCACATTTCTAAAACAGACACACTCATACACGCACATATACATAAAACTTGTGGTCGCATGAGCATGCACAAGACACGCAAACATCAAGTACACTCCCCCCCCCCCATCTCAGCCTTCTGTCTAATGTTCATTGACCCTCCCCCTTTAGATCAGTGACAGGTTTTAAATGGTGTCACAGACTCTCAAGCTTCCTACCATTTCAGTGGCCTGGATGGACCTGTGCTCCCTGCAAGGATGTACACAGATGGTTGCAGCTCCTGTATGAGTTGGAGGCTGTGGTTGGAGGATCTTCTCAGTGGTGTGCCCAAGCCAGTCCAGGAAGCAGTCACCCTATCAATCTGTGGATTGTTGGAACCCAGAACACCCAGAGGAAAACCAACGCAGTCACAGGAAGGTGGTGCAAAGTCCACACAGACAGCATCCGAGGTCAGAATCCAACCCGGGTCTCTGGAACTGAGGCAGCGGCTCTTCCTGCTGTGTCACTGGGCCACCAGTTGGGGGTGAACTATGTGATCTTTATCCCAAAAGAATTTGAGTTAAGAGTTGAGTTTTACTCCAATTATAGCAGGCCATACCTGGAGTATTGAGCATCCCAATCTCTTGACCTAAGAAAGGGTATATATGCCAGAGAGGGAGGGCAGCAAAGTTTCAACAGATCAATTTCTGGGAGAGAGGGTCTATCCTCTTCAGGGCATGGACCAATGAGGGACAATCTCATTGAAATCTACATCCTTTGGACAGGGCCCTTGCAGGGAGATGTAGAGATGAAGCTTCCCCACCTGGGGGTCTAGAAAAAGGGCCACTGTCCACAATGAGGACTTGGTCATGGAGCTCTGAGATGTGAAGAAGTTTCTTCATCCAGACAGTGGCACCTCTTTGGAGGCTCTGTCAATATGAGGAGTCCAGAGTTTGGGGTAGGTTGTAAAATGGAGCTTTGAAAGGTGGAAGTGCACTGGACAATTCCTGATGTTGTTAACCAAATTCCAGCTTCTACCACTGGGTGTGTAACTCTGAAGGTCTGGCTTTTTTTTTTGAATATTTTAGTTTTGAATTTCATAAATTCAAACGACCAATACAATCCCTTTCAGCGCTTATATAGAGTCTGTATTCATCACCACTCCCCCCCCCCACCTCACCTCCACCTGAATACATGTAGTAAGGTCTGGCTTCTTCAACTACGGTTTACAGGTGAAGAAAGACTCCTGCTCCTGGCAGTGAATTTCAGATCCACATCAAACTCTCATTGACAAATTCTCCTCACCTCTCCTCCAATCATCCCACAAATCACAAACTCTATAATCACAAACCCCTTTCTTATTATTAGGTCCTTCCTATCAACTCAATTCAATTTTACCCTCTTCAATCAAGCCTCTGTTCCAAAGAAAGCAACCTGCCTCTCCTCACATAAATTTTTTCCAATCCTTGTAACATCCTCAAGCATCTCTCCAAAGGAGTCACATCCTTCCTGTGTGTAACAAGATGTGTATACTTTCAGCTCATGAAGGTGAGCAACTTATTGACCCGTCCTGCTGCCTTGCAATATTGTTCTATCTTGAGTGCTTTAATAACAAGGATTTTTCTTCCTGAACTCCTTTGGTTGTATTTTATGGATTTTGGGCTGCTGATCACAAAATTTTCCTTTCACGTACCGTTTTTTTTAGATATAACCTATTTTTGTGATTTCCTGTTATATTTTAATCTACTTCAAGCATACAAAACCTTGAAGTGCTAACACGTCTTTGAAAATTCATTATTGACATTCACACTTGAGCTTCTTCCCTGCTGAACTTGGTGCAGTCAATGTTGAACATGGTGAAAGGTTTCACCAGGACATTGTAACCATGGAAAAGCAGTATTAGGGGAACTGGAATCCATCAGTGCTGGCCGACTATTGTTGGACATGACACGAGAGGCATCAGATGCTGAGTACAAATGAAAATTAGCGGCAAAATATTCTTAGGTCAGCTGAACTCTCGCAATGTGTCAGCATCATTAGGTGATTAAACAGGATAAATTCAATAAAAGTTCATTTAATGTTTCTCCAACTTCCAATATGATACAACAAATCTGAAATTACCTTTGTGCTCATTTTGAAATTGTCTATCATAATCCCCCATTTTTTTTTCAGGAAACAGACCTTTGGAAAAAAATTGTTATCCAGTGTTATTAACAACTCCATCATCAAAGAATACCTGCAATCTGGATGAAATTTGTTGTCCAGTGTAACCTGACAGGTTTCTTTTAAGGGAGCTTCACTCTGTATCTGGCCCCCATTCTGTGACTTATTTTTGTTTGCTGATCATCTATAATGCATTATCTCACCCTTCTCTGGGTCACATTCCATTTGCTAACTCCCTGCCTCACTGGCCAGTGCATCGATATCTCCCCACTGTCTGAAGCTTCAACCACATTTTATGCATTGTCTGTTCTTTATCATGCTCCCTCATCAACGTTTATTACAGAAAGAACTGAGCCCTCACTGACAAACACCCACCTATCCTCTTCTGCTCCCTAAGTAACATTGAAATCAACCTGCTTCCCATTCAGACCCCACTGGCTCTCAGTTTGATCAGCCTGCCAGAAGTATCCATCTCTTGGCAATTCATTTGAAAATGTCCAGTAGTTTCATGGTCATCACAACTTTTTATCTCAGGTTATTTTAATTCACTGAATTCTAATTCCCCAGCTGCTGCTGTATTTTGGGTTTGTCTGCAGCTGTCTCTCAATCCCTCTTTATCCCAAGGAATACTCCTTTTAGGGTTTCTTGCCTTTTACTTGTTAAAAATGGTCAAAGGCAGGAATTAAAAAGGACAGGCAGGAGAAATGGGGTGAGCAGCTTCACAGGAAGCAAGATTGTATCAGCTGCCTGAACAATTCCTAAATTAGAAGTTGTTGAGCAATCACGTGGTCCTGTCCTGTGTTTCAATGTGGCTGCACATTCCTGATTGTGTACGCACTCTCACTCATTCCCTATGTATATATATATATATATATATATATATATTATGCCGACTGCCCTTTCATATTTACTACCTGGCTTCCATTCCACTCCAGAGAGGCGACTGGATTCTGTTCCTGTTAACACGGATGTGATTATCACAGTTCCTGCCCAATCCCAAACTTCAACTTCAACTTTACAGACAACAATTAGCAAAACATACACAGCTCCTACTGATCATCAGTACTGACTGTGTGGAGTTTGCATGTTCTTCCCTGTGCGTTTTCTCCCAGGAGCTCCAGTTTCCTTCCACATCCCAGAGGCAGTTGGTGGCTTAATAGGTCTTCTGTGTGGGTGAGGGGGAAGGATTAGGGCAGAAATGATGGACATCTGAGAGACGATGTTGCGAGGGGTAATGGGATTGCTCTGATCGCCAGCATGGACTCGATGGGGTGAATGGCTTCCATCCATGTCTAAATATGACTGACTGTGACATTGGTAACGTTATTCTTCTTTCAGCATCCTGCCCACACTAGCAAGGTACAACTCTGTTTCTCTGCTTCTCATTCCAAGTGCCAGCGGACCCCCTGCCCCCAGCAACTCCTCTCAAGTGAGTCGATCTCCAGTCCCACCTTCTCTGGAATGAAACTCTGTGGCATGGCCCGTGCTCTTGGAGATGTGACCAACACCAGTCTTCATCTCAAACTTTGCTTCCAAACATTGCCCTCAAAATTCCACCATGACTTGACATGTTATGGGTACATTTCTGTTAGATCCAGTTGTTAACTGCATGACTGCCGTCTTTCCACCCCTTCCTTTTGAGCCAGCATGATACAGACCATTTTACATTAAGCTACCCGAGGGGCAGGTTGACTACAGTAGATGGGAGATGTGTATTTAAGGGTTTGACTGTAGGTGATCAAAAAAATAATACCCACTTTGCACCAAATATAATTCCTTTAAGGTCTAAATAATCACCAGGAACTGTGGTCCGCTGTGGATCATGGAAGACAAAGTCAGTATTCCAAGCAAACACTGGTAACTTGGAGGTGGATAGGGAGTCCCTTGGTCATAGCATCGCTCAGCACAGAGAGTTCCTTCGACCAACCGTCACCTACAAATTTATACCCACATCACTTCCCAGACCTTGGAGCCCTTTCTATCTCGCTGATTCAAATGCTCAACCAGATACTTCTGAACTGTTGTGCATCAACCTCTCATACAGCACCTTGTCAAATGCCTTTTGGAAATCTAGATGCATTGCATTTATAAGTCCTCCTCTATCAACTTTCACATCCTCAAAGAACCCAAGCCAATTTGTCACACACGATTTACCTTTTACCATGATTTTATTATTTTATTGTTAATAGTTCACTAGCCTCATTCTCTAGGGTTCCAGGGAAAACAATCCTAGCCTGAGTGCATTTGAACTCAGTAACGGAATCCAAGAAATTGATAAAGAAAATGGAATATGAGAATACACTTTTGAGACTGGTAGATGTAACTGAGACTAGGGAATTTATGATTGGGAATAAATAAATCACTTTGTGTTTGTCAAATCCACTAAAAAAAACTGGAGAAATTAACAATCCTAAGGATCTGATGATTGACAAGTTGATATATATTTGCCAATGACGTGAGAATAAGTGGGAGGATATGATGCAATGAAGATATTTGAAGACAGGACATAGCCTGTGTTAGGATGAAAACTTGGGAATTGGAGGTTAATGTTGGGAAGTGTGTTGTCAGGCACTCTGGTAAGAATCAAAAGGCAGATTATTATCTAGGTGGAGAGGGGACTAGGGGGAAGGCATTATGATGTCTGGCAAATGCAGCAAGTAGAAAAGAAAGCAAGGGTGTTTGAGTTTCGACAAATGGAAATGTTATTACAATTGTACAGAGTGCCAGTGAGAACATATCTGGAGGACTGACCACAGTTGTGGTTCCTTTCCCCGAGAAAGGACACCCAAGCACTGCGGGAGGTCCAGAGGTGATTCACTGAGCTAATTCCAGGGATGAAAAGGCTGTCCCACCAAAAAGTGAAATTTTGAGAATACAGAGTCTGTATGTTTCTGTCAGGATCAAAGGCAAGGTTAGAAGGTTTAAGGGACATTTTGAGGGAAATTGGGGTTCTGGTTCAAAAGGGATATAACAGGTATAGGCAGCATGGAGAAAATGAGGTACTTGAGGAGTATAAAAAATGCAAAAAATCAGGAAGGCTAAAAGAAGTAATGAGGTTGCTTTGGCAATGTAAAGGAAAATCCTAAGGGTTTCCACAGGTATACTAAGAGCAAAAGGATAGTAAGGGACAAAATTGGTCCTCTTGAAAATCGGAGTGGTTGGTTTTGTGTGAAGCCAAAAGAGATTAGAGAGATCTTAAATGTCTTTTTTCCCCTCAGTATTCACTCAGGAAACAGCATAGAGTCATGGGAAACAAGCAGTGTGGTCATGGAACCTATACAGATTAAAGAGGACAAAGTGATTACTGTCTTAAAGAGAATAGGGGTGGCTAAATCCTTAGGCCCTGACAATATATTCCCTCAGACCTTGAGGGAGGCTAGTGGAGAAATCGCAGGGGCTTTGACAGAAATATTTAAAATCTTCTTAGCCTCGGATGAGGTGCTGGAGGATTGGAGGGTAGCTTATGTTGTTCCATTGTTTAAAAAAGTCTCCAAAAGTAACCCTGGAAATTATAGGCCGGTGAGCTTGACATCAGTAGTAGGGAAATTATTGGAAGGTGTTCAGAGAGAGAGGATATACAATTATTTGAATAGCGGGGACTGGTTAGGAACGGTTTTATGTGTAGTAGATAGTGTTTAACTAATTTTAAGAGTTTTGAGGTTACCAGGAAAGTTGACGAAGGCTATGGATATTATCTTCATTGGCTTTAGTAAGGCCTTTGACAAAGTCCTATATGGGAGGTTAGTCAGGAAGGTTCAAACACTAGGTATTCATGATGAAGCAGTGGAATTGATTTGATAATGACTGGCCTGGAAAAGTCAGAGTGTAGTGGTGGATGATTGCTTATCAGATTGGAGTTCTGTGTACTAGTGGTGTGCTTCAGGATCTGTACTGGGACCATTGTTATTTGTCATCTATATCAAAGATCTGGGTCATAATGTGGTAAATTGGATTATTAAATTTGCAGATGAAAATAAGATTTGAGGTGTTATGGAGAGCAAAGAAGGTTTTCAAAGCTTGCAGAGGGATCTGGACCAGCTGGTAAAGTGGGCAGATGGAATTTAATGAAGACAAGTGTGAGATGTTGTATTTTGGAAGTACAGTGAATGATAGGGCATTGAGGAGTGAGGTAGAACAGAGGGATCTGGGAATACAGATGCACAGTTTCCTGAAAGTGGTGTCAAAGGTGAATAGGGTTGTAAAGAAAACTTTTGGCATATTAGCCTTCATAAATTAAAGTATTGAGTGCAGGCGTTTGGTTGTTCTATTTAAGTTGTATAAGACATTGGTGTTGCCAATTTTGGAGTATCTGTATGCAGTTTTGGTTACCTAACTGCAGGAAAGATATCAATAAGATAAAGTACAGAGAAGATTTACTAGGATGTAGCCTGGAATTCAGGGAGTGAGTTACAAGAAAAGGTTAAACAGGTTAGGACTTTATTCCCTGGCACATAGAAGAATGGGGGGAGATTTGATAGAGGTATTTAAAATTATGAGGGGGATAGACAAAGTTAATGTCAATAAGCTTTTTCCATTGAGGGTGGTTGAGATTCAAGCAAGAGGTCATAGGTTAAAGATGAAAGGAGAAAGTTTTGGGGGAGCAGGAATAAATTGAATCTTGAACTCTTTTACTCAGAGTGTGTTGGGAGTGTGGAATGAGCTTCCAGGTAAAGTGGTAGATGCGGGCTCGATTTTAACATTTAAGGTAAATTTGGACAGGTAAATGATTGGGAGAAGGATGGAAGGCTATGGACTGAATGAAAGTCAGTGGGACTAGGCAAGAGAAGTGGTTCAGCACAGACTAGAGGGGCCAAAGTGGCCTGTTTCAGTGCTGTAACTGTTCTATGGTTCAAAACAGATAAAGAGATTGGATCTGTATCCAATCATGCTTAGAAGGATAAGGGGCTACCTTATTGAAGCCGAGAAGCTCCTTAAGGGGAAAGAGACGTGAGGTGTTTCTACTGGTTGAAGAGTCTTAGATGACAGGATGAAGTTACAAGATCATAGAGAAGTCATTTGAAACTGAGGTGCATGAGATCATCTTCACACAAACGGTGGTGAATTTCTAGAATTCTCTACCTTGGTTTTTGATTGCAGTGAGGTGGAGGGAGTGGGTTTGGAGGCTGAATAAGACCATAGATGTAGGTCCAGAACTAGAAAATTCGTTCACCATTATGGCTTACAAACACGGAGTATTTGAGAAGGATGTTGATCAAAGAATTGAGAGTGATTGAGGATAGGCATAGAAGAGGTAGATAGGGCCCGGGACAGATCAACTATGATCACATTGAATGGAGGGACAAGTGTGAGGGTCCAACGGCCCTCTTGCTGCTCCAGTTTTCTTTTCTCTTAATCAGCTCAAACCAGCCCGTGATGATATTCAGATGTTCTCAGAGTAAAGCACATTGAACAGGAACCTAGTGTTGCGGTGCAGGCCATCCCTGAGTCACTTTATGACAGAGGAGACTTGTGGAGCTGAATGGCCTGCTGTTGCTCCGACTCCTTGGGTGATGCCAACCTTTCCTGCAGCACTGAAAGGCCACCTGTGATCAGACTGGCTAAATATGGAGAGCTGCAGGAAAGATGCATGTTTTTCTATTATATATTTAGCTCACTAGGACAGTTGACTATAAATAGCAGATGTTGATCATCGTCTTTCTGAGCCAGCTTTGACGACACTTTGTAATCATGAGGTGAGCTCCTTGTGAAAGGTCACTGACCTGAAATGCTTGCTTTGCATGTGCCTCAACAGCTGCTGCCTGACCTACTAAACATCTCAGCATTTCCAATTTACACTGGCGCTTTCAAGCCTCAAATCAAATGTATTGGCAGCTAGACTGAAATTAAATCATCACCCATTTTGATTTGATTATTGATTATGACTTGAGACAATCCTGAAGATCTTGTTGCACACTGTTCTGCCGGCACTACACTTGAAACGCACGTCACAATGTCCCACTTCCAACTCCGTCACAATTATCACAACTGACTGCTTCAAATGCCCATCTCATTATCCCACCTCCAACTCCCACCACTGGTTAGCACAACTGGCCACTTGAGACACCCATCACAATGTCCCCGTCACCACCTCGGATGCATTGGCTACCTTGCATCCCTTTTCTGTCCTTATCCCAGGGTGAAGTGGAAGGGGCATTGCTGAAATACTGGCAAAATCCAAGCTTTTATGCCCCTTCCACCATTTTCTGTTTTTATTTTAGATTTCCAGCATCTGCAGTTTTTTGAATTTCAATTAGATGATTCTGGACTCTGTCAAATAAATCTTTACCCCCAAATTCTTAAGAAAGAAAAACATGAAATCTGCAGACACTGTGATTGAAGTAAAGACACAATGCTGGAGAAACTCAGCAGGTCAAACAGTGTCCTTTGTGTAGCAAAGATAAAGACTGATGAACACCTGATGAAAGGATAAAGCTCAAAATGTTGGTGATGTCTCTTTATCTTTGCTAATGTCAACTGTTTGACTTGCTGAGTTTCTATGGTATTGTTTTTACTTTAGGTAGAGAAGGTAGCATGGAGGGAGAATAATCCAGAACAGATCCAACAGACAAGGAGACCCCTTCAGTGGCAGAGAGAAGGGGGTGCAGGGGTCATGTGTTGGGTCTTCGCTAGTGTGGGATGAAGATAGCAGGTGGAGAGAAATGGGGGCTGGACCTGTCAAATCCCTGGGCCTATGTAAAGTTGGGAGGGGGGTATTTTTGGTGCTTGGCCTTCAATATCCAATTGTTAATGGTTGCGAGTTGTAGTCTCATCTCCACAGTTGGCTTATTGAGGTCAAAGTGCAGTGGGAGTGGAATTGGCAGCTGATATTTGGGCACACCTTAAGCATAGAAGACCAAAGATGACATCCACTCTTATTGGCAGCATGGCCATAGGCTGAGATTTCCCATAGAATCATACCATATGGAAACAGGACCAAAGGCCCAATCTGTTGATGGTAACCAAAATGTCCCAACCACACCGGTTCTGCCTGCCTGCATTTGGCCCATATCTCTCTAAACCCATCCGATCCATGATGTATGTCCAATTTTCCTCTTGCAATAGACCAAATACCATGGGCCACTGTGAACCAGAGCCAAGGCTGGTTTGCACTGCTTATATTTCCCAAAGGTAGGATTTGGGTCTGGACTGGCATAAAATCTCACTGCAGCAGCTGGGAACTTCACTTCAAGGAATGAACTAAATTGAAAGGAAATGGCTGGAGACCATGTAAACACTGGGCCATATGCAAACCCTCGGATTTTAATGGTAACCACTTCATGTATAAAAACGAACACTGGAAAACACAAGAAAACCATTCAGCCCCATCAATCCTATACTGCCAATTAATTAGATCACGTTCAGCCACTGGACTCACACCCTTCTCTTCCAGATTTTCCAACACCATTCCCAGAATCTCAGGTTTCCACTACAGAATGGCAGTCAACATCCTCTACCATGGCACTCTTAAAACTACTCAGAAGAACACTCCTCATTCTTTTAAATTCCAAAAATCTAATTTCTTAAGCTACTTGTGATAACTCTTGCATCCCAGAAATTAGTCAATCTCAAACTGTCTCCAATGCCACTATATCTATATTAAGGAACAACACTGCATACTGGTTGTGGAGTACAAAGTAATAATGCTATTGCATATCCATGTATTAAGGGTTCAATTTTGTGGACCAATTTTTAGGGTAAAATTTTGGGGCTTAACTATTACATGAATACTACTTTTGAGTGCAGTAAGTACTTGCATTGTTCAGGGTGTCAGGAGCTCAGATGGGCAGTAGGGAGGCCAGGTCTGAGCAGAAAGTCTGTGTTTGGGACATCAGGGATTCTGGTGAGCGGGCGGCCAGGGCCTTGACTGGAGTCCTTGTTAAGGTCTTCAGGAGCTCCAGTGGATGGACAGCTGGGGCTTTGGCGAGAGTCTGCGCTCAGAGCTTCAGGAGCTCTGGTGGGTGGGCAGCCAGGGCCTTGGTGAGAGATAGCAGTCAGGGCTTCAGGAGCTCCAGAGGGTGGGTGGCCGGGGCCTTTACGCAAGACTGTAGTCGGGGCGTCAAGCCCTTAAATGGGAGGCCAGGGCCAAAAATGGGAGGGGGGGAGCAACTTTTACACAGCATATAGTATTTCTAAACTCCAAAATACTACTGAGGCCAACATGCCATTTACTGTACTAATAAAGTCTCAAATATTATATGAAATTTAAAAAAGCAGATGATGAAATCTGAAATAAATGCTGAAACACTCAGCAGGTCAGGCAGAAACTAAGTTCTGACAAATACCGACATGCACCTAAATATTTCTGATATCCAAGAAACATCAGACTCCAAATCTAAACACGAGAGAATAAGGCAAAGTCAAGCCAAGCTAAATTGGAGAGCCTTCCTTCATAGTGTACTCTGTGATTTATGGCAGCAAAGGGAGCAAGATTTATTTTGAAGCAGCAACTTTTCTACGTCATCTTAAATGCCAACGTCAACAAGAAAATCAGCGTTTACTTCAGCTTGCAAAAAAAATCTCTAATCTTGTCCAGACATAGGGGAACATATCCAACATCTTGGCTGTGAAAACCTAGGTAATCGAGCTCTCCTCTTTCCTGATGCAAGGAGTGGCAGTTGCTTCAAACCTCACCAGGCCACAGAGACCAGATGATTTACTTCTGCAAAAATGCACAGATCAGGATCTTAAAATGGACACACCCATGCTGGAAGTTCTTGCTATGTCAATAACTTCTACGTCATAGGAAAACATTTGGCTCAATGAATCTCAGCAGCTCTGAGGAGCAATGCAGTAACTTGTAGCCCTGCAAGTTATTTTCCTTCAAATTCCGATTCATTTCCAAGTGTATGATCAACTATTTCCTCCATTCCAGCAATCCACTTACAGCTCACTATGCCCCAGATTTCTAGTACTTCTCATAGAATGCTTCTCACTTCTAGCACTGACTGGATTGGTTTTAATTTTGATATAATTTACTCAAAAGCTGAGACAATTTCTCATGCATATCTTACTGAACTATTGTTTTAAACACTATAATTCACTCATGGCAGAGTCAGGAATATTTCAGAGCCCACTCAGGACATTCTGAAAGGGGAGAGCAAGCAGCCAGACATTGAGGTCCATATTAACACCAACGACATAGATAGGAAAAAGGATAAGGTCCTGCAAGAGAATTCGGGAGCTAGGTAGTATGTTAAAAGACAGGACCTCAAGGATTGTAATCTCAGGACTTCTTTCTTTCTTCTCGTTGTAGAAATAGCAGATAAACGTGCGAGAGGGATTCAGATTCTTTAGTCCATCAGACTCTCTTCCTGGGACAGGAACTTCACAAGGATAGTGGCATCTGAAATAGAAGGGCACTAATATACAAGTGGGAAAATTTACTAGTGTTACTTGTGAGGCTTTAGACTGGTCTTGGCAGGGGGTTGAGACCCAAAACATTATGTGACAAAGATGGTAACCAAAATGTCCCAACCACACTGGTTCTGCCTGCCTGCATTTGGCCCATATCTCTCTAAACCCATCCGATCCATGTCTACCATGTAGTATCTGTCCAATTTTCCTCTTTGGATATTAAGTGAGTATCTTCAGTGGATAGACAATGAGTGGCATGCCAGATACAGAGTAATTACTTACTTGATATTGTTTAATACTAGATAGTTGACAGGTACGGCAGGTGAGTATTTGGCACAGATTGGTACATGACACTGGGATATCGTAACTACAACAGAAGCATAGCTGAATGAGGGCAGGACTGGCAACTCAATGTTCCAGGGTTCAGATGTTACAGGCAAGATTAGGTGGAGATTAAAGAAGAGAAATTGGTTGGATTTTTCATTAGGAAGAACTTGTCAGCAGTATTTAGAAAATATATTTTTGAAGGATTATCCAATGAAGGTATTTGGGTGCAACTTAGATGAGATTATTGAACTACAAGAGCCAGCTGTAATTAGAACATGGGGGCAAATTACAGACAGCTGCAGGAATAAATATGATCATCAAAAGCACTTTCAACTTCCCTTACAATGAAAGGTGCAAAGGCCTTGGAAGGGGCTGAATTTATTAAGTATATCCAGGAAAAGTTTTCCTGGACAAAAAGACCACACTTAAAAGAGTATTATGTTCAGTTCAGGACACCTCATTATAGGAAGGATGTGGAAGCAATGGAAAAGGTGCAGAGGAGGGCAGGATCAGCAAACAGAGAGGACACAAATACCAAGTTAAGGGAGGGAAGTTTAAGGGAGATATCAGGGGTAGTTTTTTTTTAAAAAAGTTGTGGGTACATGGAATGACTTGCTGGGGATGGTGGTGGAGTCTGAAACATTGGGGGCATTTAAGAGACCCTTAAGACTCATGGATAAAAGAAAAATAGAGTGTTATGGGATAAGGAGAGTTTAATATTTTTTTAAAGGAATATACGAGTCGGCAAAACATTGAATGCTGAAGGGCCTGTGCTGTACTGTTCTATTCAAATGAAGAGGGCCCTACTGGAGAGTGCATAATACCAGAACTCCTCTTGTGAAACAAGGCAGCACAAGTGTATAAGCAGTGATCATGTCCATTAGTCTAAAAGAGCTGGGGAAATAGATCGGCAAGGTCCTAAATATTTTTAGCACTGTTTTCAAAGGAAATAGATGTTGTAGTTGGGAGAATTTCGTAAGGGCATAGGTGAAAGTCCACTGAAGGCCTTGCTTGATGCTAATTGAACTTGCTTTTTCATTGTAATTCTATACCCTACTCTTCACACAGCTGAATGTTAGATAATCTTTTCGCCTGTCCTCAGATCTCTCTGTACTAGGTATTTTATGACAAATACATTTAAATAGAATAGGTTCACAATTAAAATGCTAAAATAGGGCACGGGAAATAATGTTGGTATTAGACAAGAACAAGCAAAAGTTGATTTGAAGTGGAAATTTTCAGGTAAAGGGGCACTTGACAAGTGAGACTTTTAAAGGAGTTTAGGGACAGTGTGTTCTCAATAGTGAAGGGCAAAGCTGGCAATAGTCATGAACCTTAAGATGATCAGATTGAGGCACTGATGAAGAAAAAGGAAGCATTTATCAGGTAGACAAATCGTGAACCTTGAACACAGGCAATATAAGAGTTCATTGTAGGGTAATTAGGAAAGGGGTTATGAATTTTGGCAGATAAGGTAAATGAGAATCTAAAGAAATTCCCCAAATAAGTGCAAGGAAAAATTCATTCCACTTCCACATACCATTGACACACTGACATGTCTGTCCATGGGCTCATGTACTGCTAAGCTGAGGCCACCTGCAAATTAGAGGTACACCACCTTGTATCCCATCTTGGCAGTCTTCAATCAGACAGCAATTTCAACCTCCAATTTTTGTAAATGCCTCTCCTGGTCTCGATTTTCCTCATCCCTGGTTTCCCATCCTCCAGCTTCCCACCCTATTTCATTCCTTCCCCTATCAGAGCTATCTTTCTTAGCCATCTGCTCTCTCCCTCTATCACTCCTCAGATTCTTTCTCTTCTTCGCCCCCCCTCCCACCCTTATCCATTTCCTCCCTCCACCTATCCTCCCCTACCTGCTTTTCAGCACTTCTAAAGGGCCAGTCCCGAAACTTTTTGACTTTTTAAATCATTTCTAAGAGTACTGTGTGACCTGCAGATTCTCCAGCACTTTTATGCGCTGCAAGGAAAAGCCTGGGATCTAGACCAGTAAACTCCATTGCTGGAGGGAATTCTGAGAGACAGGGTCTATCAGCATTTGTAAAGGACTCGTTAGGTCTATTCAGCATGGTCATGCATGTAGAAAATAGTGCCTTACAAAGTTGATTGGGATTATTTTTGAAATGGTGACCAAGACAATTGTCAAGGGTAGAGTAGCCAACATGGGAGTTTAGCAAGGCATCATATGGTAGGTAGGCAGGTCTAGAACAAGAACCAGTGCGGACTCGAAAGGCCAACATGGCCTGCTTCCACTCCGAAAATGGTTATATAACGTTCAATTGTACAGGATCTAGGGCAATCTAGCCAATGTTGGCAGGAGACAGGGCAGTGAATTTTTTTAAAGATTTGAAGTGGTGTGCCACAGGCATTGGTGAGGTGTCCACACGTTCACTTATTTTAATGCGAATGTAGGTGGCTTGGTTGGCAATTTTTCTAATGATCCTAAAATAGGTGAGAAAGGTTATCTAAGATTACAACAGGACCTTGATCAACTGAGGAATGGCAGATGGAGTTTAACTCAGGTAAGTGCTTTAATTTGGAAGTCAAATCAAAGTAGGACATGGGTGGGACCTGGAAGTGTGGGAGAGAGACCAAGGTATTCAAGTGCAGAGTTCCCTTAAAGTGGGAGCACAAGTGGACAGGTTTGCATGTTTGCCTTCAGAGGTGCCACTGAGTTCAAGGGTTGACACATCATGCGAGGTCTGTACAAGGCAAGAACATATTTGGAACACTGCAATTCTAGTCACCCAGCTGCAGGAAGAGTCATTAAATTGGAAAGAAAGCAAAAAGGAATTCACAAGAATGGAGGGCTTGATGGATAGGCTGGGACTGGATTATTGGAGACTAAGATGTATAAATCATGAGAATAGATAAGGTGAATAGTCAGACTTTTTCCTCATGGCAGGAGTCTAAAACTACAGGTGATAGGTTGAAGGTGATGTCAAGTTTTTCTAGAGGGTGGTGGATGTATGGAACAAGCTGCCAGGGAAAGTGGTAGATGGGAAGTACATTTAAAAGACAATTGGACAGGTACATGGATAAGGAAAGGTGAGAGGGATATGGGCTAAACACAAGAAAATGGGACTAACACAGGTAGGCAGCTTGGTTGGCATGGATGCATTGGGCTAAGGGGCTGTTTCCGTGCTGCATAGCTCAACGACTATAATTAGATCCGTCTCAAGGGAATATAATATATTGGTTGAATAAATGACTGGAATACAAATCCAATGCTGCATTTCAGGCAACTGTATTCATAAAGTGCAGCTTAAGAATTCCAGCTTCCCCTTTCTTCCAAATCCTTGGAAATAGACTCACGCAATCAAAAACTACTCAAGCCTACCACTCTACGATTTTACCCTATTTGATAAGAAAAAAAGGAAGCCCTAAGACATATTATTTGAAGCATTTTAATACAAATTTTTACCAATATAAACTCTCAGTCCATCTTAACAGGCAAGACACCAACTCAATACTTCGTTATACTGTTTTTATCAAGTATTGCACAAGGTAGGTACAAAATTAATATTACGATTACATTTTGTCCATAATATATAGCAAAAAAATTTATTTTAACTTTTAAACTCTGAACAGAAAATACAAATCTGGTTTTCCAAAAAAAGTGAAATTTCTACACTTTAAACACCGTCACTGGGGAATAGACTGTACACAATCGAGGTTTTTTGATGTCTCCGAATGAGGATTTTTTAAATCACGTAGTAAAAAGATATAAATGCAATACCGTGTTGTAGAAACAATATATACTCTGTATTTTACAAACTTCATACTAAATTAAATTATACAATTACAAAAAAAGACCAGAAATCCCACTTTTTTCATTAGTGTCAATTCTTAAATCAGACCTTGTCCTGTCCAAGTGTAAATACTGTTCGAGGAGCTCTCATCTCCACAACATTTTCCATTTTTATTATTTTTAAATTTTATTTAAAAAAGGTACAGTCTGTATAAAATAATCTTTGTGCTTGGTTGGCAAAACCAAAATTGATGCTTTTTAAATAACCAAATGCCAAACTGCAAGCTTGTAACGCCCCAATTCAAAGATTTTTTTTAAGGTTATCACAAGGGGTTGAAGGGGAAAATACCCTTGGGTTCAGTTATATTTAAACTTTTATAATTAGGGCTTAATATTTGTAGAGAATTATAAAGTACTCAACCTCTAATTAGCCATGACAGGTTGGAACTGCTGGTTAGAATACTGCACATTACCGAGGCTGAAATTCAGACCATCCATAAAGGATTTTTCACTGAGGCTTCCATAGGCAAACATGTCAAAGGTATTACCATACTGGAGAGGACTGAGGTTCAGAGAGCTCTCCGCTGGGAACATTGCACTGGTAGCGCCCTGCCCCTGGATGCCAGGGAAAATAAACTCCTTGGCATTGGGGGAGAGCGCAGAGCTCTTCTGGTGTTGCTGCTGGGTACCCACTCCAAGCCCATAGAGAGAGTGCATGGAGGTCGACAGGGCTTTCTGCTTCAGCAGGCTGTTTACATTCAAGCCAAGGTTGGTGGGGGATGCTCGAGCGACCTTGCTGTTGCGGCCACTGGTCTTCATTTTGGTCGAACCGAATTTTGTAGCAGCAAAAGTGGCAGTGGTGAATGTTAAAGGCTGGGCGGAGCGAGGCATGAAAGTGGGGCTCACAGCAGCAGAGTGACCGAAAGGAGGAGAGGGGGAGCTGGATACTGATGACCCCCCCACTGGGTCACAAATGGGCATAAAGACCTGGGCTTCAGGGTTGAAGCTGTTTTTGATTTCTTTGTCTAGCTCAGTCCCAGAATCTTTGTTGTCATCCACATAGAGCACCTTGACAGGCCCCTTCTCTCCAATCTGATAAGACACTTCAAAAGGGTCTATCCACACGCTCAAGTCCTGAGGCAGGTTGTCACGGACATCCTTCATGTCCAAACCACTTTCTTTGGCAGCTCGCTCAATGACAGGGTCAATGGTCTCCCCGATGTGTACACACCGATATCCAGACCCTCTGTATGGCTTGTCTGGATACCAGTGTCCTTCATATTTCTTCTTCAACAGCCGCTCCAGCTCCTCACCAAATATGTTGACTCTTCGCCGAGGGAGCTTATTGTACAAGTATGAGATAATGAAGTTGAGTGCGACTTGGATTTCAAGCTGCATAGCTGGACAGACACCAGAATGAGTTGTAAACTCTGTGTTGCAAACAAAAGAAATATCTCTATCAACTCCTGAAAGGTAGTGTTTTGATTGTGTTAGGGTAGCTTGATTTCTTAGAGCACTGGTTAGGATGGAATTTATGCTCCTCAGGTTTGCAATGATGTATAATCCTTGAAAGGAGGAAGAAAAATAAAGTGAGAAAAATGAGCAATGGTTTGTACCACTGATTGTCATTTTCATTCTCGTGTTCAGACAAATGTGAAAATGGTAGTTGACAGCATTCTTTTTGCTTCTTTCATGAAATGCTACAGGCATGATGTTAAGAGGGTTAAAGTAACTGAAAACAATACTACTTTTCAGCATAGAATACAAGTTCTTCTAATCCATGACAAATTATTATTCTACCGAGTCCCACTGACCTACACCCGGACCATAGCCCTCTAATCTATGTACCTGTCCAAATTCTTCTTCAATGTTAAAATTGAGCCCACATTCATCACTTCAACTGGCAGTTCATTCCTCTCTGTGTGAAAAGTTTCCTCCTAATGTTCCCTCTAAAACTTCCATCCTTAACCCATGTCCTCTGGTTTGTACCTCACCTACCCTCTTAAAGGAAAAAGCCTACCTACATTTACTCCATCTAGACCCCTCATTATTTTTAAATACCAGTCAAATCTTCCCTCATTCTTCTACTTTCCCTCTAACTCATTTCCTCATGTCTAGGCAACATCCCAGTAACCAAATCTTCTCTGCACACTTTCAAAGTTAGTGACCAAAACTGCACATTTTTTTAAACCACTCTGAGTAAATTTCAAAGCACTGGACCCCAAACTACAAATCAAATTGAAGCTGAAAGGCTTTTGACAAAAAGTCAACAAAATAAATCAAAAACCAACAACACACATTGAGCAATTGAGGCAACTGTCCTTTTGGAGGAGAGCAGAGGGCAGTGATCTGCAGAATAAATAAATCTCCTCAAAATAGCCATGTAATACACCCAAGGTGAAAAACAGTTTTTTTAAAAGATTGTGTTTGTTCATGAGTGAGATTATGCTGCAAGGATTGCAGGTTCTTTTATGGTCCAAGTCCCACACTGACGTCAAACGCGAGATAGTACAGCACACAGCATGAACACGCGTCACAGGCTACAAATAACAGGCAGAATGTAAATGACCCAATTAACCCCAGCACTGCCAGAGTTAGTACCCACGTCAATCGCAAAGAGAAATTCAAACATGGGCACTGACAAAGGCAGTTTCCAATTACCAGCATAACAGACACACAAGCTCTGCAAGGGGTTGAGATAACAGCTCAACCAGCCCTGCACTTCAGCCACAGCAAGAACAGCAGTCCAGCAAGACAAACAAGACGACTTGTCTTCAGGTGCCAAGGAGGAGGAGCAGGTTTCCTAGGCTATTGGTGGGAACAGAGAGGGGAAGGAAATATAGCAAATGGAAGTAATTGGATGCCTTAAAGTAGGCAGTGTGGAGGGGGGGGGGGGGGTTGCTGGAGGACAGTACTTTGGGGAGAGGGTGAAGGACAAAAGAAAGTCAGGATTGTTTGGGGGCAATAAGCTCCAACAGAAACCACCACCCGCCACGGAGTCACCCAAAGTCATGATACTGCATTAAAATCAACCCTCCTCCCCAAGTAACCAAACCTGTTAACACATAGGGGATCCCACCACTTATACATATACTGGGAACCCAGAGCATAGCTAGGCCTTCTCACACTTCTACCAACCTCAATCAGGTATGGCACACGACCTCACGCCTGTCATCACACACATGCACCAACTCACACTCAGCCTGGTCTCCACCACAGGCTCCTCCCCTTGCCCAGGCTCCAGTTCTCCACCCTCTCCATCCCTCCGGGGTTCGGGTTCCATCTTCCCTCCTCTCTCCCCTCCCCCCGCCTCGGTGTTCGGTGCCCCTCCCCCCCGCCCCGGTGTTCGGTGCCTCTTCTTCCCCCCTCCCACAGTGTTCGGTGCCTCTTCTTCCCCCCTCCCACAGAGTTCGGTGCCTCTTCTCTCTCCCCCCCCCCCCAGAGTTTGGTGCCTCTTCTTCCCCCCTCCCACAGAGTTCGGTGCCTCTTCTCTCTCCCCCCCCCCCAGAGTTTGGTGCCTCTTCTTCCCCCCTCCCACAGAGTTCGGTGCCTCTCTCCTGCACCCCCCCCAAGACTTCGGTGCCCCTTCTTCCCCCCCTCCGCCAGAGTTCGGTGCCTCTTCTTTCCTTTCCCCCCCCCACCCCCCCAGAGTTCAGTGTCTCTCCTCCCCAGAGCTCGGAGTCTTATCCCCCCCTCCCCAGAGTTCGGTGCCTCTTCCTTTCCCTCCCCCCCCCCACCCTCTTCCCCAGAGTTCGGTGCCTTATCCCCCCCTCCCACCCCGTTCCCCAGAGTTCGGTGTCTCTTCCACCCCCCCCCCGTTCCCCAGAGTTCGGTGCCTCTTCTCCCCCCTTTCCCCAGACTTCGCTGTCTCTTCCCCCCCCTCCCTTCCCCAGAGTTCGGTGCCTCTTCCCCCCCCCTCCCCAGAGTTCGGTGCCTCTTCCTTCCCCCCCACCCCGTTCCCCAGAGTTCGGCGTCTCTTCCTCCCCCCCCCCTCCCTTCACCAGAGTTTGGTGCCTCTTCCCCCCCTCCCCAGAGTTCGGTGCCTCTTCCCCCCCCCTCCCCAGAGTTCGGTGCCTCTTCCCCCCCCCTCCCCAGAGTTCGGTGCCTCTTTCCCCCCCCCCCCTCCCCAGAGTTCGGTGCCTCTTCCTTCCCCCCCACCCCCTTCCCCAGAGCTTGGTGTCTTATTCCCCCCCCCTCCCACCCCGTTCCCTAGAGTTCGGCGTCTCTTCCTCCCCCCCCCCTCCCTTCCCCAGAGTTTGGTGCCTCTGCGCCCCCCCCCCTCCCCAGAGTTCGGTGCCTTCCCCCCCCCACCCCCTTCCCCCCCCACCCCCTTCCCCCCCCACCCCCTTCCCCCCCCACCCCCTTCCCCCCCCACCCCCTTCCCCCCCCACCCCCTTCCCCCCCCACCCCCTTCCCCCCCCACCCCCTTCCCCAGAGTTCGGTGCCTTATCTCCCCCTCCCACCCCGTTCCCCAGTGTTCGGTGTCTCTTTCCCCCCCTCCCTTCCCCAGAGTTCGGTGCCTCTTCCCTCCCCAGAGTTCTATCCAGGAGATCGGTCGGTGACCCCACCCCCCACCCACCTCCTGCGTCCGGCTCCTTTCTTGCCCCGGTCCCCCTACCCGCTCCCTCACTCACTCGGCTGGCTGGCGGTTGCCTGGAGTTTGCCTGTGAACGTCCGTGTGGTTGGAGCAGTGAGGCCGTGGGTGCAGGGCAGCGCTGTCCGTCCGCCGCCAAACTCCCTCCACCCGCCAGCGGTTACAACTCATTGCCATCAGCCGCCGCGCACCCCTATTTATAGCCTCGGGTGCGCAGCGCCGCGGGGCGGGACCCCTGCACGGCCGGAACTACTTTATCCTGTGACCAGCTCGATAATGGACAGGCCCTTTCACCCTTTTCTCCCTCCCCATTGGCCGACAGCAGGTAAAGGTTCCGCCCATTTTGACTATGTTATTAAACCTCGCAGTGCTCAAAGGAGATCGCAAAACGCATATTTGGATTGGCTAATAGACACGTCCGTCATCACAACCCCGATGTTCACCAGCACTTTAAATGAAGGCCTCTGAAAATATGACGTCATCTTACACGAAATTTAATTTAAAAAATCAACAAAACAGTTCAAAAAAACTTGTAGAGAGATGACTTATAATATCATGTTGGAGTGATAATGTCATATTAAAAAATGTAAGGTACGAAGTATCGATAAAAACCATCAGATCCTGCAAGGATAAGTCGCGGAAGGGGACAATGATGTGAGAATGTAAATTACCCGCAGTCTGATTGGTTCTCTGGAAGGTAGAGACCGACTGGGATTGGCCACTGGTATCTAGCGTCATTGCGTCGATGGAGACTCGGAGAAAGCTGCCAAATGATTGGTGAGATGCGGGGCGGGGCGGGGCGCGCGTGCAGCCCGGGCGAAAATCAGGCCGCTCGCTCTGGCGGCCGGCGCGCGCCCCCGATGAATGACCGGCAGGAGAGGCAGGTGTGCGAATAAACGCTCGGGCCATAATAAACGGACTGCTGCGGCAAAAGGCCAAGGGCAGGGGGAGGGAGAGAGGGAGAGAGGGAGAGGAAAGCGCGTGGTATCAAGCACCCATCGGGCGGGGAGGGCGCGCGCTGCCCTCGTGGGCGGGGCGCGCGCGCTGCCCGGGCTCCACCCGATGCGCCACTGCAGGCGTGGGCACAGGAGACCAGGGGCTGAAGCGGCTGGGGGTAAAAATGGTGGTGCCTCAATGAGAGCCAACGTTGGGGGCTGGGAGAGGGGGCTCCAGTGAGGAAAGAAGCAGGTCAGGCAGTGCACTTCATAACCAACGTTTTGGGGCCTGAGCTCTTCATCAAGGTGTGACTCCTTTAATCCTCAAGAGAGGGAAGATCATGGAGACCTCAAATGCAAAGTGGAGACATTTAATTAACCATTACATTGGTCAGTGGTGAGAGGCCATTGTGCACCTAACAAGTAACCTTTATTTATCATTCATACCATGCTCACATGGTAAAGACGTTCTCCAGGACCACGAAGCATATTTACATAAAGATAAGATGGAAGTTAAACACATATTAAACATTAAGATGTATATTGTAAGAGACCAAACACACACGTTCTGGGAATTGAGAGTCCGATGGCCCAATTTGGACTTTGCGCCCTAGTTCCGCCCAGATGGCAGAGGCATGAAGAGTTTACACGAGGAGGGGGGGGGGATGTGGTGGAGTCTGTCACGATGTCCATCGCCGGCTTCGAGTGTTGTAGATGTCCTTCGTGGTCCGAGGAGAGCCCCTAGTGATCTTTTCTGCTAACTTCACTATCCTCGGCGGGGTCTTGTGGTCCGAGGAGGTACGGATACCAGACCAGGCGGTGATGCAGTTGCAGAGGATGCTCTCGATGCATCTTCTGTAGAATGTAGTGAAGATGGGGGGGGACTTTCCACAGCCTTCGCAGTAAGTCGAGGCGCTGCTGGATTTTCTTGGCTAAGGAGCTGGTGTTAAGGGACCAGGTGAGATTCTCTGCCAAATACACACCAAGGAACTTGATACTGAGGAGTGAGGTCCCCCTGGTTCCTCCTGAAGTTGATAACCATTTCTCGTTATTTTTTAAACATTCAGATACAGGTTGTTGGCTCTATACCTCATCTCTGAACACTGACCTATCATTCTTACTAATCAGGCCCACCATGGTCATTTCGTCAACGAACTTGATGATGTGGTTTGAGCTGTGTTTAGCTGCACATTCGTGGGTCACCAGAGTGAACAACTGTAGACTAAGCACGTAGCCCTGGGGGTGGGTCCCCATGCTCAGTGTGATGGTCTTGGAGGTGCGGTTCCCAATCTGGACTGCCTGAGGTCTCCCTGACAGCAAGTCAAGAGTCCAATTGCAGAGGGAGGTGTTTAGACCCAGTTGGTTCATTTTCCTTATCAGGTATTGTGGTATGATTATGTTGAATGCTGAGCTGAAGTCAATAAAAATGAGTCCTTGTTTTCCAGGTGGGTGAGGGCTGTGGTAATGGCATCGTCTTTGGAGCGGTTGGATCTGTATGCGAACTGCAGGGGGTCTCGTGCCAGGAGCAGCAGGAGCTTGATGTTCCTCATGTTGAGTCTCTCCACACACTTCATGACGATGGGTGTAATACTAAAGTAAGTGGGTGAAACGTCAGTCAGAATGTCTAATGGAACATTGGGAGGGGAGTGAAAAGTGAGAATCAGCTATGGTGACCTCTGTCTGCATGACCTCTGTCAAACCAAGGCCAGCTGGAACAATACCTAATTTTCTTTCTGGCACTCTTCAACCAGATGGCATTGACGTAGACCTCCAGTTTCTGTGAGACCACTCCCTGTTCTCCCTCTTTCCCATCCCTTTGCCTTCTTTCCTCCAGCTCGCCATCCCCTTCCCTCTCCATTCACAGAGCCATCTTCCCTCCCTCATCCACCTATTACCTCCTCCTTGTGGGACTGTGCTCCTCCCCTGCCTCTCCACTCTCCCTATTATTTTGTTCGGGCGCTTGGCAACCTTTTAATAATACCTTGATGAAGGGCTGAAGCCTGAAATGTTGGTTATTTATCTTTATCTGAACTTACATTGTTTGACCGAGTGTCTCCAGCATTGTGTTTTTACATCAAACTGCAGAATTGTGTGTTTTAATCCTATCTGAATACTGCAGTGAGCTTAGAGCTCAGAAACAGCACAGCGGCCTTGGTGGCATAACCAAAATGTTGCGGTTACCACGGGACTCAAGGATGCCTTTATAGTAATTTAAGAGGTTGATGATAGAAGGGTTGGATGGGGTACAAGCCAGGGGAGAACCAATTCTGTTCTGAGGGCTGCATGAACTAAAGGGCAGAGCCTTAAACCTGGAGGCAGAGTTTTTGTAATCAAAATCTGAAAGTCCTCACACAAAAGGGAAATGGGAGCCCCTCTACCTCCCCACCCCAACACAAATCCTTGAATTGGCTGGCAGTAAACTGGAATTTGGGCTCAGACCATGGACACATCAGATGATTACTCAGCAGGGCCTTTACAGATGTGTATTCCCATCTGTCTTGATAAAGGCTCTCACCAGAAACATTATCCATTTCCATTTCCCCCACAGTTACTGAGTTCTTCTAGCAGCTCATTTCTCTTGCTCAAGATTTTGGTGCCGTCATTTGTGTTAGTTATGCAACTTGCAAGTCTGCAGCATCGGCAACAATGCAATCCACTGGGCAAATAAAAATAAAGAATTAAGATGCTGCATACTGGAGAAAGACAACAGGCCAGTCAGCATCTGTGAAGGCAGGTAACTCCATTGTCAAGGACTCTTGGGGGGGAAAACCATTCTGTTTCCTGTGCTCCACAATATTATCTGTTGTTCCTCTTCACAGATATGGGCATATAGTTTTCATCTCTGGTTGGACTCATTCCTGGAGGCTTCTATACCACCTCCAAATGTTTGATCATTAGATTTTAGAGCAGAGTTAGGCCATTCAGCGAACTGTCTAGTCCACCATTCAAATTACCGTTTGTGTATTTTTCATTTTAACCCCTTTCTCCTGCCTTCTCTAGTCACTCTTGCCATTGGCTGCCAACTTGATGCCCTGCCTCCCAACCCTTGCAATTGGCAGCTCAATGTGTCCATCCCTACTAACACTCTGCTTTCCTATTGCCAGGTAAAAGTGAAACAAACTATTAGTTGCCTGATTGAATTATCCTTGATTATCAAATGGCATTCTGTCTCTAGACCATAAATAGTAAACAGACGTTTTGGGGATCTTCCTCCTGGGATTTCTTGCAGCAGGGGCCCAGAGTTTTGGAAGTTCGCCAGGCAGGGCTGTAAATCTCCCACACCACCTGTTCCTATTTCTGTGAGGGTTTGAACCTCAGCAAGCAGCCAACCTGAAACCACAGTCTGATAATCACTCAGAGCCAGCAATGACTGGAAAAACTGCTTGATTTGAACCGCTGATTTGCTGCCTTCTTATCAGTGGGAACTTTAGATAGCACTGAGGTCACCTGTGATACAATTCACAGAAATGAGTGGAAATGTCCATCCGCTCTAATGTGTAAGTTCTGGTGTCTTCATACCATAGCAATATCCTTGAGAAAATAATCAAGGAAAATGAAGCTCCTCTCCGAAACCCGATACCAGCCAAATGGTGGCCCTGGAAATATACTGTGAACTCCCCATTTCCTGAGAAAGAGACAACATCAGACTTTCCCCCACGTTCTCACAGGCAGTAAGTGCTGGCTAGCTATGCCGATATTCAGAAAACAGCAAAAAAAAAACACTCGGAGATCTACACCCCAATCATAGAATTTGAAAGATTTCAGTGCAATTCTGTCATATATAATGCAATCTGTGAAGTAACAGAGCTATAAAAATAGAGACAAGTTAGGTCCTTGCCACATTAGCAGTGGGAATCACCACCGTCAACTTGAGAAAAAAATACTTCGTAAATATGCAGTGGTACTTTGTATTATACAACATCTGGTTCCAGTTACCCTCAGAAGAAAGTCTTGCTCTTCACATTAAATAATATTGGTCTAATTCTAAGCAACTCACAACTTTCAATCAAATTGTGAAGCCCATTGTTAGTTTTGGACTTTAACAACGTTGCAGTGGATCAGAGTAAATTGTCCATCCTTTCAGGATACTTTAAAGATGCCAGGGTTTCCAAGTGTCCTGACTGCTTGGAGGATAATGTGCTTCAACTCTAGTTCTGTGGGTCCTGAAGTGACTGATGAGTATGTGTGATACTTTTCCGCAAAACCCTGGCCATTGGCTGATCAGCATGTTCATCCTTGCTAATGTTCTGCTTTTTTATGTTGGATGGGTTGAATAGACTCCCCATACCCTGATCATCAAGCCTTGTTTTCTTCAATCATTAGTAAAGAAAAATGTTTATAAACCTTTACTGGGCCTGAGATTTTCCTCTTGACCTTCTCACTTGGGCACAAGCAGATCTTGGTTGATGATGGAGGGTGACCACAAGAGATAGTGGGTTGACACAATAGTGTACTCCCCTTTACACAGGGCTCCCACTGCACTTCAAGATGGACTTGAGTGCCCTGAATGCCTATTCTCCATCTGGATATGTTGTGAGCCAGTGATTTCCCCCGAGGAACTGAGACACATTTTCTTTATTGTTTAATATTTCATTTGTGATTTTCGAAGAGTCATATAAATTTAAAAAAACAATGCATTCACTTTCAACACCAAAATGATATACAGAGTCTGCCCCAATACAACTGAAAATAAAGTCATAGAACCTATACAGATACAAAAGAACACAAATACCTTGGAAAAACCCGAGGAAAACTAACTAAGGTGACTAAGTAACCAAAGGTAAGGAATAAAAAGAAAAATCAACCAAAAGAATACATCGCTTGTGCTATATCCCACTTCATTCATCCCAATTTTTCCCCTACTGGGACGGATTGTTTCAATACCCTTATTCCAAAGGGTGGTAGTCATGTTTGCATTCCATTGGTACTTGGACAGTTTAAAACTCAAATCCATAATATTTCCCAGAAGGTACATTTCTGGATCCTGTGAAAAACCCACCTTTGTAATTTTTTTCAGAATGTCCCCCAGGTCCTCCCAGAAGGATATCACCTTAGTACACAGCCAAGTTGAATGGATTAAGGTTTCAATCTCCACACCTAAAGCATATATCTGAAATTTCTGATTTAAATCTGCAATTTTTGTGGTGTGAGGTACAGTTAATGCACAAAATTGTATTGCACCAACCTGTACCTGGTATTAATAACTGCTGTCAGGCTGTCAAGACACAGATCTGACCAGCTCTGCTCATGGATTGTTGTGCCTAAGTCCGACTCCCACCTTTCCCTTGACCTGAGTAAGCCAGTCTTCGGGCTCTCATTGTGGAATATGAACTACATCATAGAACTAAACTTATGCACATTCCCCCTTCGAATCAGAATCTCCATGTCACTAAACACGGGCAGGGTCACAGATGGTCCCAATTTGTCTCTCAAAAAAGATAGCAGAAGAATGTTCTATTAGACAAATCATATTTATTCTTCAATTGCTTGAATGACATAAGCTCCCCTCACTTGTAACAATCCTTTTCTGTACCAGGTGTCAAGGATCTTGTTTTCCATAGCCATTGGTATTCTGGGAGATATCCCCCACCTTCAATCCAATACATTGATTTTTTTTATTTTCTTTGACTGAAGTACATGCTTTAATATGAGTTATCCATTTTCTTTGAGAATAATTTGATGTCCCACTTTTATGTGAAGTCTCCTGGCATATTTTCACTTACCACATATAGTACATTTTGTGCCCAGAAAGGGAGGGGGGGGGGCCTTCCTCAAAGAGTGAGGCTGCCCAGTAAGATTTTTTGAAATCGTGCAATTTTAAGCCCCACAGTTTATAATCCCAAATCAACTTTTCCATAGAGATTCTTGCCACTTTACTGATCAACAAGAACTTTCTGACTCATCCATTGAGCCTCTTAAAAAAGCCCTGGGGGAACGGAATGGGTAATGACTGAAATAGATAGTGTAGCCATAGTATCACCTTTATTATAAGACAATTAACTACACAGTCCACGCTGCTGAAGATCCAGCTGCGCTGGATGGGTCACGTCTCCAGAATGGAGGACCATCGCCTTCCCAAGATCGTATTATATGGCGAGCTCTCCACTGGCCACCGTGACAGAGGTGCACCAAAGAAAAGGTACAAGGACTGCCTAAAGAAATCTCTTGGTGCCTGCCACATTGACCACCGCCAGTGGGCTGATAACGCCTCAAACCGTGCATCTTGGCGCCTCACAGTTTGGCGGGCAGCAACCTCCTTTGAAGAAGACTGCAGAGCCCACCTCACTGACAAAAGGCAAAGGAGGAAAAACCCAACCCCAACCAACCAATTTTCCCTTGCAACCGCTGCAATCGTGTCTGCCTGTCCCGCATCGGACTTGTCAGCCACAAACGAGCCTGCAGCTGACGTGGACTTTTTACCCCCTCCATAAATCTTCGTCCGCGAAGCCAAGCCAAAGAAAGTTATCGGCAGAATTCTTCATCTACCGAGGTCCTCCTCAATCTTCCAGAGCAAAGAGAGAAATTGTGTTTGTATAAATTGTGCAAATCCTTATCTACGTTTATCCCCAAATATTTAATCCCTTCTTGTGGCCATTTGAATTGACTTCTGTGTTAGTATCGCCTGTAATCCCCCTTCATAAAAGGCATAATCTCACTCTTGTCCAGATTTATCCAGAGACTTTCCCATAATTCCCCAATGTGAACTTCAGCCTAGCCAACAACCAACCCCACCCCCAGTCCATCAAAAATATACTAACACATCATCAATGAATAAGTTGATTTTGTGTTCCAACTGGCTCAATGGCCAGTGTGGACAGCGATGAGAACAATGGACATCCCTGCCTACTGGACCTACTCAATGGAAACTCTGGAGACATCTGCCCTTCTGTAATAATTTTAGCTTGGGGTTTATGGTAAAGTGTCCTAACCCAATTAATAAATATTTGTCTCAGTTCAAATTTCTTCAGTACCTTGAACAAAAAGACCCACTCCAATCTGTCGAAGGCCTTTTCTGCATCCAGAGCTATGGCCACGCATGGATCCCCCCCCTTACTGTGCCAGATCCAGCTTGATCTGGATTTGCTAATTTTGGCTAACCTAATGGCCAAAGCTTTTGCTATTATTTTGTGATCTGTATTCAGTTATGAGATGGACCAATAAGAGGAAGGGTTCATTGGGTCCCTGACTTTTTTCAGGATCATCGTAATGATTGACGTTGAGAAAGATTTTGGGAGCTTATCTGTCTCTGCCACCTTCAAAAAAAAAGGTCATTAAGAGATCTTTGAACTCTTTATAAAATTCCACAGGGATTTAAATCATCACCCTCAATCCTGTTTTGACGATTTGTTAGCCCGCTGTGAGCCCAAGGCTTTTTCAATCTCCTCTCTTGAAAAGGGGGCATTCAGGCCCTCCTGATCCAAATTTGGTAATTCCAATGTAAGCAAGAAATCATCTACTTTAGTGCCCCCACCCCCCCCTCCCCGACTGATTTATAGAGCTCTTTATAGAACTTTCTAAATGTTTCATTTATTTCCTTTGGTTTATGAAATCTTGCCTTCCCCCATTTGGATCACATTGATTGTTCTAGAGACCTCTTCCCCCCTCACTTGCCAGGACAAGATTTAATGGGCCCTCTCCCCCAGTCTGGATCTTAAGATTGTTTTCTGTCTTATATGTTTGCAGTGTATTATTTTTGAGTTTTTATTTATTGGTCCTGTATTTTTTTTCTGATCCTACTCTTTGAAAGTCTTTTTCCAATTGAGCTATTTCCTGTTCCAAATTATTGTTCTTCATGTTCCCCTTTTGATGCCTTTTGTACACCCAATTATCTGGCCCCTTAAATAAGCTTCAATGTCAGTAGAGGGAAAGTTTGTCTCACAGAATAATTCTATCTGAGCTCTGACAAAGCTACAAAATTCCGGGTTTCCGATCAGCAATGAGTTCAGGCACCATCCATACACCATGGCCTTCTTATCTGGCATTATAATGGATGGACTCAACGGTGAATGGTCCAACAGCAATCAAGCTGTGTACTTGGTCTTCACTATTTTACTCTCCAATTGGGCTGATGCCAAAAAAAAATCATTTCTGGTGTAGGAATCATGTTGCCTCGAGTAAAGGAATAATCCCTTTCGGATTCTGCCTTCTACAAACATTTTATTAAATTTGGTTCTTTCATGAAGACCAAGGTAGACTTAGCCGCCTTGGCCCTCGTTACTTTCTTTGCTGACTTGTTCATGACTGGATCAAGACAAAAATTGAAATCCCCTTAAATCAAGATATTCCCACACCCCTCTGTTACCTTCAAGAATATGTCTTGTATAAATTGTTCATCATCAAAATTCAGGGCGTATATGATTCATATATTTGAAAATGCATAATTATAAATCTCCTAGCTGAATCGGTGACCACACCATAGACCACCCCAAACCTTCTTCCTTATCAGGTTAGCCATTCCCCTTGTTCTGGAACTAAAGGAGGATGACACTCCCTGGCTCATCCATCCCCTCTTGAACTTTATATGTTCTTGATTTATAAGATGAGTTTCCTGTGAAATTACTATATCTACCTGCATTTTTTTAAGGTGTGCAAAAACTCTCTTTATTGGGCTGTTAATCCCATTTCTGTTGAAACTTAAACATTTAATGATCTTATCCATTACTCAAGAGCCCCTCCCATCATTTTCCTCCCCTTCCTTCTTTTCCCCTGATACTTATCTTTTGTCCGTATCTGCCGTAGATCTCTGGTACAGACAACTGTGCTCCAAACAAAACCTAAACAAACTTAATAAAAACTAAAACCATCAATTCATAAAAAGACAAAAGAAAAATACTCCCAAATAGCCCCCAGCACCAACCCACAAAGCCTTGACACCATCTCCCTCATATCCTGAGTGTGGAGTGTGCTCATTGCATCCATCTACCCACTTCACAGCCTCCCTAACTGCCCCAGAGCTCCCAACAAATTCTTACTTAGTTTTTACTTTTTTAATGAAAAGAAAAGTACAATTACTCATTTTTATTGGTTATATACAGAATTTACAGCCAAATCCTTTAACTTTCTCCCTGGTGGCTTACCTCAGGGATTTTCCTGGGCAGCGATTGAGGTCTCTATATATTAAAAAAAACATTTCCCCCCCACCCCCAACCCCTGCTCTGGTCAACATCACTTTCAGGATTGTCAGATGGAGCAGTGTAAATTTAATTCCTTTTTGCTTCAGGAGCTTCTTGACTGGGTCAAATTCTTTGCATCTTTTTAGTAGTGCTGCACTGATGTCCGGTTAAAAAAGAATTTTACTCCCTTCAACTCCATTGGACCGTCTCTTTCCCTTGCGCCCACAGCTGCCACAGGAAGAATCTGCTCCCTATCCTCATACCGCGAGGTCTCTACCTGGCCGTGGAAAGAGGGATTGGTGGGCCATTTCTATTTGGAGGTTCCTCCCCCCACTTTTTCCTGCCCCAACATCTTAGGGATCCATTCCCTGAAGAAAGTCACCAGGTCCCTCCCCTCCACTCCCTCCTTAACCCCTACAATCTTTGCATTATTTCTGCAGCTAAAATTTTCTAGCCTATCCAATATTTCCCACATCTTTTCTCTATTTTTTACCTAGATATCTCTATCATTTTTTTATTTTCCATACCCTATCTTTCACACCTTCAACCTCCCCTCCATCTCAGTTACCCTCCCAGACAAATCCCCAATAGCCCTCCTAATCTCTCCCATCTCCATTGACAGTTCTTTTAATTTTTGTTTATTCTGTTTTCTGAGGCCTCCATCCTGTCTCTTATGGAGAGCTCCAAGCCCTCCCTCTCCCCATGGTGTATCTTCTTTCTCCTCCCTGCCCGAAATGTCGGGTCTCCACGCCTGTCAACCTCGCCATCCATGCCGCTTCCCGACGCTTCCAATGCAAGGTTCAATTCTTCCACACTGTGTGCAACCCTACCTGTCAATGCGCCATCCCTGCTGCTTGCAGGTCTCCCACATTATAGGCAGTGGTGCTGCCTGTAGTTACCCCTGATTCGGGGCCTGGATCGCCCATGCCAGTTCCGCTGTCAACGCTCTGCTTCTGCCACTCGCAGATCTCCCACGTTGCAGGCAGCATTGCCCTCCCAGCGCTGCCCCTATTTCTCCCCTGGCCTTCTGACGTAGGGCCAGAATCACCCATACCTCCAACTCCAGCATCGCTTCTGGCACTCTGCTCCCACCGCTCACGGGGCTCTCCTCGCACTTCAGGCACTGTTGCTCCTGCAGCACTGCCTGTATTCTTCTCTGGACCTGCTGACAGGTGGGTCCCTCCACTGCCACCACTTACACGACATTCCTCACTGATCCTGGTGAGACACCTTCCCTGGAGCAGGCCCCGCCATCTGCATCACAACAAGGCTGCCTCTCCTGGTCGTTGTGGGACATCAGGGCCACCAAGGTAGATTTTCTTTCTTTTCTCCCCATTTCTTTCCTATCTTATTACCCTTTCTGTTACTTTTTGCTTTTGTAACTTAGCTTTCCTGACTGCATTTTCTGCTTTTACTACTTTTTCTGGAGCTCTAGTGTCTATGTCCACTTTCTCATCCATATCACATGACTCCCTAAGCGAAAACACATTTTCAAGTAGTCTTTGAAAAGTTCTGGAGTCATTTCTTTATCCACCTGGCACTTGCTGTGTGATGAAAGCCCAGAGCTGAGCACAATTTACACCACTATCTCAGTCTAAAAGGGTTGTTTACTGCGCAGATCTCAGGCCCACTCTACATTGAATGCCTCAGTTGCAGAAGAATATAGTCAGGCCTTGATATTAACTAGCAATGCTATAAAAATGTTAGCAACAATCACTGTATGAATGGGAAGAAAGTTTAATGGAAATCTAGGCTGTAGTCAATCTAGAACATAAGCTGGAAAAGCACTGCACAAAAAACTGAACTATTACCTTCAACACCCAAAAGATTCAAGAAATCAAAGTTTAGTGTTGTCCTTCAGCATTTTGTGGCTTTATTAAGACATCATTCAATCTTCTTCAGCATGATGCTGAACCAAGCCATGAAAGACCCCAACAATGAAGACGCTGTTTACATCCGGTACCGCACGGATGGCAGTCTCTTCAATCTGAGGCGCCTGCAAGCTCACACCAAGACACAAGAGATACTTGTCCGTGAACTACTCTTTGCAGATGATGCCGCTTTAGTTGCCCATTCAGAGCCAGCTCTTCAGCGCTTGACGTCCTGCTTTGCGGAAACTGCCAAAATGTTTGGCCTGGAAGTCAGCCTGAAGAAAACTGAGGTCCTCCATCAGCCAGCTCCCCACCATGACTACCAGCCCCCCCCACATCTCCATCGGGCACACAAAACTCAAAACGGTCAACCAGTTTACCTATCTCGGCTGCACCATTTCATCAGATGCAAGGATCGACAATGAGATAGACAACAGACTCGCCAAGGCAAATAGCGCCTTTGGAAGACTACACAAAAGAGTCTGGAAAAACAACCAACTGAAAAACCTCACAAAGATAAGCGTATACAGAGCCGTTGTCATACCCACACTCCTGTTCGGCTCCGAATCATGGGTCCTCTACCGGCACCACCTACGGCTCCTAGAACGCTTCCACCAGCGTTGTCTCCGCTCCATCCTCAACATCCATTGGAGCGCTCACACCCCTAACGTCGAGGTACTCGAGATGGCAGAGGTCGACAGCATCGAGTCCACGCTGCTGAAGATCCAGCTGCGCTGGATGGGTCACGTCTCCAGAATGGAGGACCATCGCCTTCCCAAGATCGTATTATATGGCGAGCTCTCCACTGGCCACCGTGACAGAGGTGCACCAAAGAAAAGGTACAAGGACTGCCTAAAGAAATCTCTTGGTGCCTGCCACATTGACCACCGCCAGTGGGCTGATAACGCCTCAAACCGTGCATCTTGGCGCCTCACAGTTTGGCGGGCAGCAGCCTCCTTTGAAGAAGACCGCAGAGCCCACCTCACTGACAAAAGGCAAAGGAGGAAAAACCCAACACCCAACCCCAACCAACCAATTTTCCCTTGCAACCGCTGCAATCATGTCTGCCTGTCCCGCATCGGACTGGTCAGCCACAAACGAGCCTGCAGCTGACGTGGACTTTTTACCCCCTCCATAAATCTTCGTCCGCGAAGCCAAGCCAAAGATATTGTCAAGGATTCATAGGCAACTGAAAACTGTGAAAAGTTTCTGCAGGGACTAAGCTATCAGTGGACCACTACTTTGCAAGGAGACCCTGAGCAGTGGCCTTGAAGAGACAGGCCAAGTTTAACACTTCCACACAAAGGGGGCCTCAGTAGGCTTAAACGAACAGGCCAGGCCAGGCCAAACAATTGAAATTCTAGACCAGTGGTTCTCAACTTTTTCTTTCCACTCACATACCACCTCAGGTGCTCTGGATTGCTCTACATGTGTAACTGGGAATCAGATCTTACTTTTCAAAAGTAAGTTTAAAACAAAAGGCTCATGAAGTAGCTTGTGCAGTTTATACAGGGGTGCAAGGACACCTAACGTCGAAGTACTCGAGATGGCAGAGGTCGACAGCATCGAGTCCACGCTGCTGAAGATCCAGCTGCGCTGGGTGGGTCACGTCTCCAGAATGGAGGACCATCGCCTTCCCAAGATCGTGTTATAGGGCGAGCTCTCCACTGGCCACCGTGACAGAGGTGCACCAAAGAAAAGGTACAAGGACTGCCTAAAGAAATCTCTTGGTGCCTGCCCCATTGACCACCGCCAGTGGGCTGATCTCGCCTCGAACCGTGCATCTTGGCGCCTCACCGTTCGGCGGGCAGCAACCTCCTTTGAAGAAGACCGCAGAGCCCACCTCACTGACAAAAGACAAAGGAGGAAAAACCCAACCCCAACCAACCAATTTTCCCCTGCAATCGCTGCAACCGTGTCTGCCTGTCCCGCATCGGACTTGTCAGCCACCAACGAGCCTGCAGCTGACGTGGACTTTTTTACCCCCTCCGTAAATCTTCGTCCGCGAAGCCAAGCCAAAGAAAGAAGGACACATAGAAGGTGCTCAGTGGTTAGTAAGGGATTACTTAAGGTGCTATATGAATGGAAAAAATAAATTTAAGAACCACTGGTCTCGAACAACCCTGGAAAACTTTCTCCCCTTTATCGAGATAACCTTGTTCATTTAATACATTGCTCAAATAGAAAAGCCAAGACCATGCATCTGAAATCAGTTTGCTCTTTGCCATTTTGCAGGCCTTCTCAGCAGGATTAGACCTCTATATACAAAGATTAGAAGCACTCACCTTGGTAAATGCCTTATCTTGCCATTGGACTATATTTGGATTGTCACAATTCCAACGGATTGTGAAATTGCCAGTATGAACTTTTGCAATGTCTTAGTTAACTATTTCCAAGTTACAAACAATTTTTACTTAATGTTCAAATACAATAAAACTGGCCATCTTAAAGAATAATATTCCATCTCACCCTAAGGTGGATAGTTGTGGATGCTTAATCCAAGCCCCAGCACAGCACTTTGGGAATTCTTTTTGGCAGTGGCCCAACCATCTTCAGCTCAATAACTTTCATTCCACTGTAAGGTTAGAAGTAGAAATGTTCACTGCCGATTGGACAATTTTTAATTCCATTGGCAGCTCCTCAGCATGTGAAACAGCCCAAGTCTCCAAGCAGCAAATCCTACTCATCAATTCAGGCATTCAGTGAGGACTAACATTCACCTCAAGAGTAACATCTCCAACAAAAGATTCTAACCATCTACCCTTGACATTCAATGGTGTCACCCTCATCGAACCCTTATTCAACTGGGCCAGCCACATAAAACAATAAATGACTCACCTCCTTTCACCCCAATGACTTTCAACCTTCTCAAGATGAAAGTCCTTTAACTTACCTGAATGAGAGGCACCATCCAACAACTGTACACTCGATACTGTCTCTTCAAGACAAGCACACAGTAGCTGTAATGTGCATCATCCACTTACTTGCCCAGGTTATTCTAGCAGCATCTCTCAAACCTGAGGCCTCTGCCAGCATGAAGGACAAGTGGCAAGTGCATAGGAACACCACCCTCTGTGGGTTCCCTTCCATGATACACACCATCTTGTATATCGTGGGCCCTTTGTGATTATTGGGTCGAAGTACTGGAATCCTTGCACTGTGGGCAGTTCACCTTCATATTCAAGGAAACTTAGGATAAGAACTGAAGGCTGGCTTTGCAAGTGACACCCAGATCCTGAAAATAAATACAAATAACATTGGACAAGAATTTTTTTTTCCAAAAAGATTTGCTTCCTGAAAAGAAATTGGGGATTATGGCTGGGGACAAAGATAATTTCAGATTTGCTGTATCATTTAGGAAATTGGAGAAACATAAATGAACTTTTCTTGAATTTAGCTTGTTTAATCACATAATAAATAACGCTGACACATTGTGTTAGTTCAACTGACCTAAAAATGTTTTGCTGTTGATTTTCATTTGTACACAGCATCTGATGCCTCTCATGTCAGTGTCCAACAATAGTTGACCAGCATTGATGGATTCCATTTGCCTTGATACTGCTTTTCCATAGTCGCAATGCTCTGGTGAAGCCATTCACCATGTTCGTCACTGACTGAGAAACAGTGAAGAAGTTCAAGTGTGAATGCAGAAAAAGAATTTTCAGTGACATGTTGCACTTCGTGGTTTTGTATGCTGAAGCATAGATTATATCTAAAAATCAGTAAGTGATCAGAAAATTTTAAAGTGGTTTTTGTGATCAACAGCCCAAAATGCATAAAATACACTCAAACTTGTTCAGAAAAGCAAAATTGTCGTTCATTATAATCATGTTCTAATTTTTGCCAAAATTCAGGACCATACCCATGGACGCTAACAATCCATCAAGGGTAGGGGCGGCACAGATTAGACACAAAATGAGAAGATAAAAGATCATGTAGGCCAATTAGTTCTCTGAATGAAGAAATTGATACAAATTTAGGTGCCTGCAATATATAAAAGTGCTGGTGAAGTTCAGCAAACCATGCAATATCTGCAGAAGTAAAAGGCAGTGGACGATTCAGGCCTGAAGAGCTCAGGCCTGACATGTTGGTTACCCTTTACTTCTGATGGACGCTGCATGACTTGCTGAGTTTCTAAAGCACTTTTGTGCACTACTCTGGACCCCAGCATTTGCAGACTTTCGATTAACCTCCTTTCTTCAGAGCAACGATTGATTTGAGTTGAGAAAATGATGACTTTTGAAAAGTTCAGATTCAATGTATTTTCATATTGGAGAGTGCTGTACCAAGAGCAGTCGGCCTTGGGACATCTCACTGATTCAGTGGTAGGATTCTCATTGCAGAGTCAAATATATTCAAGGTACAAGGCTTCAGCCTCCAATCTCGGTGAGACTTCAGTTCTGTTGGATGTGTCACCTTTCAACAGAGATGTTTAATGACATCTTTTCCTTTTTAAAATATTTTTATTGATATTTTTACAATTAAAAAATTGAACAATACAATTATGAAGTGTGTTACAGGACTAGGAAAAAAAATGTTACAATAATGATCATGTGTACATATTCAGTAGCACAATCTCGAAGATGCAATAAAAAATAACAAACGAAAAGAAAAAATATATAATTTCTAAGCCCCCTCCTCTTAGCAAGGTTGAGGATTAACATTAAAAAATCCAAATGGCACAATCTTAGAGAAGGACAGCACCATGCTAAAATTCCAAATCAACACTAACTCTTAAGGTTATGAGTAGTCCATGAATGAGTCCCATATAGTTTGAAAATTAATATTTGAATCAATGATAGCATATCTAATTTTTTCCAGATTTAAACAAGATGTAATATCCCTAAGCCATTGTGCATATATAGGTGGAGTACTATCTTTTCATTTAATCAAAATTGCACATCTGGCCATCAACGAAGAAAAAGATAAAATGCTACATTGAATTGAAGTTAGTAAAAAAAAAATCATTTTGGAGTGTTCCAAACATCCTTCGAAAATTTTTCTAAGCTAGGACATGTCCAGAACATGTGAATTAAGGAGGCATCACGTGTTTTACATTTGTCACATCAGGGACTTGTGTCTGAATAAAAGCAAATCAATTTTACTTTAGACTTATGTGCTCTGTGAACCACTTTGAATTGCAGCAGGCAATGCTGTGTGTAGAGCTCGTCGAAAGAACCAAAGACTTGTTGATCCAAACCAAGGCTTTTATTAGCAAAAGACAGGAGCTCTTCACAGGTGGCCGACCAATCCGGAATGATCCGACCTGGCTAGGGACACAACCCTTTAAGGCCCAGACAGTAGGTGTGGCTTAGCTCTCAGCCAATCGCTGTAAGCACAGTCTAGATACTGTAACTATATACATTGGTGATAGGTCTGTACTATCACACTGTGCACAAAGGGATGTAGTATTTAAAGGCATCTGTTGGACCTTTGATGCTTTAGAAACATATTTGTTGGACTCTGGGACCAGAGTTGATCTACTAATCATTTACTTCCCATCTGCCTGAAATTGATCAATCAAGTTTCAATTGGCATTGGGCCCTTCCACTGCCTGCTAGCCCAGCTTCTCTGCACCCAGCCCAGTCATCAACAAATAGCAAGGGAGAGAGCTAACCTCTTGTGTGACTGCTGCCTCATGCCAGCAATGAACTCCCTGGCTCTAATTTATACCAGATCTCCCCTCCAGAAGGAATAGTTTCTCTCTCTCTATCAAATCATCTTCTTTAATCATGTTTGGGTCAAACTCGATTTCCCCTTAATGTTTCTGCTTGAGGAAATGCAAACCTAACCGAAGCAGCTTGTCATTTAACCTTTTCAGCCCCAGTGTTTTCCTGTCTTGAGAAAGCAGCCTCTATACTCAAGGACCCCCACCACCCAGGCCATGCCCTCTTCACTCTGCTACAGAAAAAGGCACAGGAGCCTGAAGATGAGCACTCAATGGCACCAGGACAGCTTCTTCCCCTCTGTCATCAGATTCCTGAATGAACAATGAATCATAGACACTAACCTATTTTGTAATTTTCTTGCACTATATTTATTTATTTTGTAAGGTGGTTTATATAAATGTTTGCACTGTGACGCTGCCACAAAACAATGAATTTCATGATATGTTCAAGACAATAAATTCTAATTCAGTTAGCCAACATTGCTTTGTGAACATAGAAACACAGTAAGTGAGGCCCTGATCTAATTTCTGAGTGCAAGGTCCTTTTGAGGATGTTTCCTGGTAACGAGAATCACTGTGCTTTAATTCATTGCAAGAGAAATGTGAGAAGATGCACATTGGACCTTGTGTGCTGAGAACAGACCATTAACTGAATCAGTTGCCATTGGTGTTGGGGAGATTATACAGTTCACTCATTCTTCTGCATGCTCAGGCCAAAGTGATAGTGTGATCTGAGGATTGAAATGGCGCACAAAAACATGAAGCCCCTCGTAAACTGCAGCCACACATTACAGCACTGTCTTTCAAGACTGCACAGCAGGAAGTGGACACCTAGATGAGGCTGCTCAACACTAAATGGTGGATCCCAGAAATGTGTAGCTACCCAAACCTGCAACCTCTTGATGTTGAAGAGCAAAAGCAGCAAGGACATGGGAACATCACTAGATCTAACGGAGGTATATAACTAAACATTATTGCTGGGTCTAAATCCTGGAGCTCACTCTCAACAGCATATGGAAACACCCTCACCCGGCAGACAACAGCAGGTTCACACTGTCTCAAGGGTGCCTAAAGCTATTCATATCAGTGAATTTAAAAAAGTGAGTTTCCCCATCAATTCAGTGATTGATTCATTGAGTAACAAAGCTACGTTTACCATCATCTGATTGCACAAGTACAACCCGAAGAAACAGCATTCTCCGATCCTTGGTGCAAAACTCACAGACACACATCCAGACATAACACACAAACAATACCTATGCAGGACAAGTATTCATCTATACAAACTAATAAATATTGTTTCATGAATATGAGAGTCTCAGATGGTGAGTGTGACCAGTTCCTTTGGTCGTTCAGTGTCCTCCCTGCCCGTGGGAAGAAGCTGTTCCTCAACCTGGTGGTGCTGGCTCTGATACTCCTGTATCTTTCCCAATGGGAGCTGAAAGGGGTCCTCAATAATTTTGTGCACTTGCCTCTTCAGATAACAATCCTGGTAAAGAGTGGTGCTCTATTGCAGTTAATAGTAATTGTAGTGAACTGGTTGTGTTACTGAGTAATTGGATAGAGCCACAGTACATGGGACAAGCTGGAAATCATATTGCTCCTAATCTTCATCCCATTAACCTTAGTCCAACTTAAAGACACTTACACGAGAGGTTGTACATGAATAACACTGGATAACAACTTTTTTTTCCAAAAGGTGTGCTTCCTGAAAAAAAATGGTATTATGATAGACAACTTCAAGTTGAACACAAAGATCATTTCAGATTTGCTGTGTCATGTAGGAACTTGGAGAATTGAATTTTATGTTTAATCGCATAATGATGCTGACACAAGCTCTACGGTTGACTGCACATGTTGCCCAACAAATGTGAGGAGCCCAGGGCTTATCTCAGTCACTAATTTAACAGTTGAAGTAGAGCTCAAAGGCTTTCTTAATGTGCAATTATGCTACATCTTTGAGTCTGAAGCGTTTACTTGCCACATTTATAATAAAATATATCGCAGCTGTGGCGACATTAACAAGACATTTCTACTCTAGCCTGTCTTCATCTATCCTGACTAAGCATACCCAGGCCAAAAACAGTATTTACATAGCACCTGCCCAGGCATGCTTGGACTGACCAAAACAGCTTGTTTTGTGAGCAATATACTCGTCAGCTTAAAATATGACAGGAAATCACAAAAATAGGTTATATCTAAAAAATGGTACACGATATGAAATTTTTACGGTGAATTTCATGATCAGTAGCCCCAAATCCATAAAATACACCCAAAAGTGTTCAGGAAGAAAAATCTTTGTCCAGTATAATTTACCTGAGTGGGTGGGACTGAGCTTGGTGAAGGGTCTCACAGAGTGCTATTGAACAGGGGGATCAGGGGCACAGATAATAACTGTCCAGCCAGGATGGCATGTTATGTGACATTGAGGAGCGTCTGCCAGGGTTGTGTCCTTGAGCAGTTGCTTCCCTTGCCCTGTTGGGCAGCTCACTATCAGATTCTTGTACACCAGAAAGCCGAGAGAACCCCCAAGTTAGTATCCAGCTTGCAGAATCTGATTGTCACTAAGCTTCATTCACAGAACTCGGCAAATGTACCTATGTTCATTATTCACAGAGCAAGAACGTTGTCTCACGTTGACGTATACAATTGATGAAGGGGTGGTCCACGTGGCTCCTTCAGAAGTTTAAGCAGAACGACAAATTGTGATAATAATGCTGGTGTGAAACACACACCTGTGATACCCAGCACAGGAACACTGCAAAATCAGGGGCTTACTGCCATTAATGGAATGACAGTTGTTACTTCAAAGCCAGAGCAGCTGCTGCAGCCAGGATTAGTGGGTGTTTATTTGTTCTTACCAAAATTACTCTCCCTCTTCCTTGACCCCTCCTGGCAATCATCTGATAAACTGACCTGAGTTTGTACCAATCAGCATTTGTGGCTGGCAGCAAGGGGAAGGACTTGTTTAAAGTCTCCCATTGCCATTGTGGCTGTAACATGCAGCAGAGTCTGTACCTCAGGAACATCTCAAGGACCTTTTTGCAGTGAGCGTCACGAGATCAGAGAGTTCAATTGGGGGAGGTCACAACATGGAGTGTAAAGTGGCTCGAAAGAATTACAGTGCTTTTCACTATTTTTGTGATGATATAAAAAATATTTTGTTGTGGCATTGAGTGTTGACATATCCTGAAAGTTGACAGATTTACAGCAAGAACAGGAGCTGTATTAACAGACTAAGCCATGAGCAGTGGTTAATGATTACATGAGTGTACCAATTCAGCTCCCACACACAGGTCGCTGCAGCTGAGTAGCTCAACATTTACAACTGCATGAGAAGTGACCAGGAATAAAGCAGAAAAAAAACTGCAGGATAGTTTGATTTAAAAAAAATGCAACATTACCTTTTACGCAAATAAGATTTCAGATTTATTGTCAGAGTGCATGCATGACACCACATACAACCCTGAGATTATTTTTCCTGCGAATGCGGCATAATTACCACTTATTGGCATTGCTAAAAAAACTGACTCAATGTACTTATCTAAACAGATAAAAAATGTAAATAAACTGACTCTCCAATACAGAGAAAAAAATAAAGTGCAAGAGTCCTGAATTGAGTTCTTGATTGAGTTTGTTGTTGAGGAGAGTGATGGTGGAGGAGTAGTAGCTGTTCCCACCTATACCTCTTTCCTGATGGTAGCGGTGAGTACAGAGCGTGTGCTGGGTGATGTGGATCCTTGATGATTGTTGTTGCTCTCCAACAGCAGTGTTCCCTGTAGATGTTCTCAATAGTGGGGAGGGTATTTTATATGATGTCCTGGGCTTTGTCCACTATATTTCCACTCGGGAACGAATCAAAGGAACTGCAAACTGTGCTGGCAAAGTGCTTGCATTTTTTAATGTGCTGTTGGTAAATATGACCCACCAAACTATCTAGAGCAGGGGTGTCAAACTCAAATTCACAGAGGGCCAAAATTAAAAACTTGGACTAAGTCGCGGGCCAAACTAAATATTTATTGAAAATTTTCAACAACATCTGCATGTTTTCTCTTCTTTCAACATATGTAATGTTAAACTTTTTCTTATTAAAATAAATGTTTAATAATAGTTTTGGTTAAACTCTTTCCAGAAGAAGCATTAACAAATGAGAAATAAAATATTCAATAAATAATATTTCTCTATAGCCTTTAAGCTCCATTTAAATGTATTTTTTTTCACAAGCCAACAAGTCAAAAAAATAACAACTTGCTTCAATGACAAACAGGTTTGTCTTTTAAAATGATGAACATATAGTCTGCCTTCCACCTGTCTTGAAAGGTCCTGTTTTCTGTCTTTCGTTTGGCCATTTTTCGTAAGGGGTTTATTACATGTGAGTTAGGCGACAGGTCGCAGGTGCTAATGAAAGTAAAGAGAGGAGGTGGGAGCGATTAGCAGGCTGACGGGCTGGCGCCAACGAATTTGCAAAGCATTCTAGGATTTGTAGTATTAGCTGTGCGTGCGCTCTACTGGCGCAGCGGCCAGCGGGCCAGCTCTAATACATATTTGATATGATCTTGCGGGCCAAATATAATTATATCGCGGGCCAAATTCCTGAGTTTGACATGTGTGATCTAGAGGAAAAGGAGGCCATTTGAACCAGATCTGTGGAGGGGATTGGTTGGACAGAGGAGGCTGGCATTCGATCCTTGACCTTTGTTAGAAATGTGAACATAGGGGCCATTTTCAGGTACTGACTGGACAGTTTGTCATGTAGCAGCAGCTGACAAATGGACTGAACTCTGTGCTTTTTACCTTTCAGTGTTGGTTTCCATGATTCTGAAATGATGTAGCCTTTCCTTTGGAAGGTCGGTGCCAGTGGTCTGATGCTGCTGTGGTGCCACTGATTTTTTTCTTGTTCTTGAAGGAAACAGAAGGAAAAGATGAGCATGGTTGATGAGTGGAAAACTGTTTCTGTTCACCAAACAACATTTTCCACAATTCCTGCCAGGGTCTCTGCATGTTGGTGTTAATGAGACAGATTGTTTGGAAGCCATTTTCAGACCTGTCTGATTAGGTGTTCTCAAATGACAGCATTGTGGATTTGTAGCCTTTAGCAAGAACATCTCAGTGCGCTCCACCAGTGTGTTACCAAACAGGAAAAGACAGCAAGCATCTGAGAAGGTATTCAGCCAGGTAAGTAGATTAGATGCCTAGAAGGTCAGGGCATTGAGTGGGGAGTAGAAGGCCACCAGTGGAGCAGGGAGGGTGTAAGATGCCACAGTACTTGGATGTCCCAGAGTCTGATTCTAGAGCTATTTCATTAGTTAGGAGTGAGGCAACTAATCAAGAAACTGGGTCAGAGTGCCTGAGCGATTTTATTCTAAATTGAAATAAAAGTAAATTCAAGTAGTATGGCCACATTTGCAACTGCTCCTTGCAGATCTCCTCCATTCACTATAATCATTCAACCCTCACGCTATGAAAATTACCAGACCCTATACCCTAGAGCAGCCATTTTCAACCATTTTTTTTTTTGTTATGGCCTCCTTAAGACTCTGCTCAAAGTTTAAGGACCCCCTTCCCCTGTGAAGCCGTCACAGTTCGTTTCTTCTGTACTTCTAATGACTCCATAAAAAAAACCCCAAAATTTTATGATTTCAGTCCATGGCTCCCTTTAAATGTGCTGTGGCCCCCAATGAGAATGGCTGCCCTAGACCCTCTAATTACCCTACCCTATACAGAAAGTGTATAGCATGCTTGCCTTCAGAGGTCAGGGTATAGCACATAAGAACTGGGGTGTTACAATGTAACTTTAAAGAATACAGGTTAGGACACACTTCAAGGTTCAGGGTTCCAAGGTTCCATTTATTAGTCATGTAATAATACATTAAAATGTAACATACATGATATACTTTAACTTTTGCCTGCTGTAAGGCAGACAGAGTTGCCATGAGCATTGCCTGCCCCCCCCCCCCACCCCTGCCCTGCTTTCAGTTTGAGAGAAAAGCAAAAGAGAGTCCCTTCAGAGTCACCTCTAGCGCTTCCACTGCTTCTGCCGCTGCACAGACTCCTGTTATATTAATCAGCAATCCGAGCTCTAGATCCAAACCTCTGATATGATCAGGAAGCCTTCAGCACCCAAGGCTCTTCCGGAGGCCTTCTTGCCCTCATGAGCCTTGCAAATCCTGGCACCGATACATGGTTCACATGAGCCAGTGTCCAGCAGCCTGATCGCACGTCGCCCGCAGCCTGTGTGGGTCCCTCAAGCACTGAGCTCTTCATTGGTCCACCGCTGAGGTCATTGTTCTGTCACATCATCTCCTCATGCAACATTGTGCACAGTTCTGGTTTCCAAACTACAGAACAGATGTCACTGTGTACAATTCTGGTCACCACACCACAGGAAGAATGTGTCTGTGTCCAGTTCTGGTCACCACACCACAGGAAGAATATGTCTGTATACAGTTCTGGTCACCATACTACAGGAAGGATGTGCCTGTCCAGTTCTGGTCACCTCACCACAGGAAGAATATGTCTGTATACAGTTCTGGTCACCACACTACAGGAAGGATGTGCCTGTATACAGTTCTGGTCACCTCACTACAGGAAGGATGTGCCTGTCCAGTTCTGGTTACCACACACCACAGGAAGAATGTGTCTGTGTCCAGTTCTGGTCACCACACCACAGGAAGAATATGTCTGTATACAGTTCTGGTCTGGTCACCATACTACAGGAAGGATGTGCCTGTCCAGTTCTGGTCACCTCACCACAGGAAGAATGTGTCTGTGTCCAGTTCAGGTCACCACACCACAGGAAGAATATGTCTGTATACAGTTCTGGTCTGGTCACCATACTACAGGAAGGATGTGCCTGTCCAGTTCTGGTCACCACACCACAGGAAGAATATGCCTGTATACAGTTCTGGTCACCACACCACAGGAAGAATATGCCTGTATACAGTTCTGGTCACCACACTACAGGAAGGATGTGCCTGTCCAGTTACACAGGAAGAATATGTCTGCATACAGTTCTGGTCACCACACCACAGGAAGAATATGCTTGTATACAGTTCTGGTCACCACACTACAGGAAGGATGTGCCTGTCCAGTCTGGTCACCACACTACAGGAAGGATGTCATTACAAAGTGAGAGTGCAGAGGAGAGTGACAAGATGTTATCTGGATTGGAGAATTTTAGTTAAGGGGAGAGAATGGATAGGTTGGGCTTGATTTCTCTGAAGAGAGAAGTATATAAGATTATAATTATATTGTGGTTGGTGCGCAGGTTAGTGGCAAAAGAAAAAAAAACATTTAGAAGCTGTGAGTGAGTTGAACTAACCAACTGACTTTACTGGAACTCTCTGAGAGCTTATCAGCACCACTCCCATGATCCTTTTTGCCCCCTACACTGGGACCATTGTGATGCCAACCCAGAACAAGCCTGCACCGCTGCTTGTTGATCAGTGCAGCTTGCTACAATATAATAATTATTAGAAGGTTAGATGTGGTCAACAGCCAAATTTCCCATGACAGGTTTATCTAAAACAAGATGAGAGGAAGGAGTTTTAAAGAGGAAAGCTTTTTTTGTTATGGGTCTATTTTGAAAATGATTGGGTACAATCTAGGAAGGTGAATAGATTTGAAACTAAAATGTTTAATTGTGAAACAGACTCCAAACTATGTGATTCAATGCTAACACTGATGGTAATGTTGTAGAACAAAAATGTCAAGTTCACCTCAAATAGTTTGTAATCAAAGCTTCCCATCCAGAGAACTAATACACAAAGAAACTTTGATAACTGAGCCCTTGGCATGGTTTCAATTTTATCAGAGTAAGATCTGGCTCAGGGTTTGGAGCTGGTATAACCTTTGTTCAGGGTAAGCTGACATGAAAACCTGAAAGGCAGCCTAGTTCACCACCTCTGCAGGAGTGCCTCATACCTCCATCAATAGTGTCTTTATTTTCCATTCTAAATAGTTTGCCTTCAAGTGGTTCCAGGAACTCACTTCCCATTAAATTCATCTTATTCATCATTAAAGACTTTTCACCCCCCCCCCCCCCCCCAACCCCACTCCACATCTAGACAAATCTATTGCTTTACTGTAACTGTCGGGACTAGTTTTACAACTGGGCTAGATGGGGCTGGACACATTGGGAAGCTGTGTGAAATGACCCTTTGCAAGACGAAAACTGGGCAAGTTGTAATATTAAGAGTTGATAAATCAGTAATTTAGAGGAGGGGTGGCGTGCCCATTTCCATGCTGTATAATTCTAGGGTCCATAGTTAACATGTGTGGATTAAAAATTGGTTTGCATGTAGAAAGAGTAATATTGGACAGGAAGTTTTTTGCCTGGAGGTCAGAAACTAGTGGAGTTCTGTAGGGATTAGTTCTGGGACCCCTGCTCTTTGTAATTTTTATATATGATCTTGATGAAGAAGCAGAGAGATGGGGAAGTAAATTTGTGAATGACGAGATACTGAGAGACATAAATAAGGTGGACTGCCAGCACCTTTTTCCCAGGGTGGGAATAACAAAAACCAGGGGACATCTCTACAAAGTGAAGGGGATGAAAATTTAGGAGAAACATCAGGGGTACTTTTTTTTTTCTTACACAGAGTTGTGGGTGCCTGGAATGCCTTGCCAGGGATGAGGGTGGAGGCTGAAACTGAGGGGTATTTAATAGACTCAGGCATGTGGAATAAACGAAAAATAGAGTTTATGAGGTAGGGAGGCTTTATATTTTTTCTTGGAAGGAATATACAGCTTGGCACAACATCGTGGGCTGAAGGGCCTGTACTATGTTGTAATGTTCTATGATATTAAGGATGAAGGAGTTATGGATGATGCTGAACGTTGTCGTAGGTTAAAAAAGGATATAGACAGGGTGCAGAGTTAGGCGGAAAACCAGATGGAGTTCAATCTGGATAAGTGTGAGGTCATGCATTTTGGAAGGTCAAACCAGAAATCTGAGTACAGGGTTAATGGTTAGATACTTAATAGTTTGGAGGAACAGAGGGACCTTGAGTTCCAAATCCATCTCTCAAGGTTGTTGCGCATACTGATGGGATAGTTAAGGGTTATGGGATGCTGGACTTCATTAATAGAGGTATTGAGTTCAAGAGTTGAGAGGTCATGTTGCAACTCTACCAATCTCTGGTGAGACCACATTTAGAGCACCGTATTCAGTTCTGGTCGCCTCATTATAGGAAGGATGTGAATGCTTTGGAGAGGGTGCAGAGGAGATTTACCAGGATTTTACCTGGATTGGAAAATAATTCTTATGAGGCAAGGTTAGCAGAACTGGGACTTTTCTCTTTGGAGCGAAGAAGAATGAGAGGAAACTTAATAGAGGTCTACAAGATTCTGAGAGGAATAGATAAAGTGGACAGCAGCGCCTTTATCCCTGGGCAGGAATAGCAAACACCAGAGGACATCTGTACAAAGTGAAGGGAAGGAAGTTTAGGGGAGACATCAGGGGTGTTTTTTTTTTACACAGAAGCCTATGGTGCCTGGTATACCTTTCCAGGGATGGTGATGGAGGCTGAAACATTCGGCAGATTTAAGAAATTCTATGGCACATGGATGAAAGAAAAATAGAAGGTAGTGAGGTTGGAAGGGTTTAGTTTTTATTTGGTAGAAATATGTCAACATCAAGGGCCGAAGGGCTTGTACTGTGCTGTAATATTCTATGTTTTAGCCACTAATACTCAACGTATTTACTAGACAGGGAGACTGACAAACCAAACTACTCTGAGGATCACGCAAGAGAAGCACATTTTAGTTTAATCAGATATAACCAGATAATGACAATTTTAGTCCTGATTATAAAGACATAAATGCCAGTTTGTTTAGATTATAGATTCTGTTCAGGTTGCTGTTAAAAAACAGCAAGTTGATGATGGTTTCCTGATTTAATATACAGTGAATTTATGATTGGTTTTTGCCTTGAGCTTTGTTTGCTTGACCTGATATTTACAGGCCCGTATGAATCACGGTAACTCAACGATACCTTGTTTCTGACCAAACCAGTATCTCATCGTTTATTTTGAAATATTCATTTCTTTGCATATTAGATTGAATTTTAATTATTAGAACAAGGCTGCTGAGTCTTTCTCAAAATTAATGCAGTGTGTTGTGAAAATCCTCACTTCTAATGGAAGGAAGAGCTGAAAGATGAGTGAGGACAGGACACAACCTGAGGAATTCCTGTAGTGACGTTCTAGGGCTGGGGTGACTGACCCCACCAACAACCACAGCCATCTTCCTCTGCGTGAGGTGGGATGGGAAGAAAGGGGAAAATTTAATACTGAGAAACATGAAGTCTCACATGGTGTTGGAGAATAAGAAGCAGCGAGATAAATTATAACAATACCAAAAAAAGGCACAATCAAACACTAGAGTGCAATGTCCAGTTTAAATGACTTTTAAAAACATCTTTAAAATTTAGACATATAGCATGGTAACAAGCCCTTCTGGCCCATGAGACCGTGCCAGCCAATTAACCTGTACATTTTGAAGGGTGGGAGGAAACCCACACAGACCCAGGGAGAACCTACAAACTCTTTACAGATAGCGCTGAATTCAAACCTGGGTTGCTGGTTCTCTAACTGCTATGTTAACTCCCAGGAAAAGAGACGGTGGCAAGAAGATCTGAGGATACTATTTAAAGTCATGGAGGATATGTACGTACCCTGTACATGGAGGGTACGTATAGAACCTGTTTTCATTGGTTGGGGAGTGGTCAAGACTGGGGGGTGGGGGGGGTGTGAAATAAAGGTAGTTAGAGAAGGAACCATCATTGACGTGAGGCCATTTTTAAAAAAAAGTGGTGAGTCATTGGTCTGGTATACGCTGCCTGGGAAGGGGTGGGGCGGGGGGGTGTGGGTCAGATCCAGCTGTGGGAAGCTGGATAAGTATCTGAAAGACAAGAATGTGCAAGGTTGCGGAGAGTGAGACTGGCAGGATTACTCTCATGTGGAGACAGTACAGATTCCATGGTCTCTTTCTGTGCTGCAGGCCATTCTGTGATTGTGGAAAGCAAGCTGCGAGGTGCATACTATGATCTGCATTGATGCATAGACAGGGCAGTAAGTGGGCAAAACATTGACAGCTGCAGGATTGGTGGCGGATGTGAGGTTAGCACTTTAGCAGGAAGAATTGAAGAGCAGGATATTATTTAAATAGAGACTACAGAGTACTGCCAAGCAATAGGATCTGGATGGAGTTGGACAGGAGAGCGAGCTTGCAGGTGCAGTGAGTAATTAGCAAGGCCAATGGAATGTTGGCTTTATTGCATAAAGGATGGAGTATTGTGTAATGTTGGAGTTGCACTAGATACATGCAATGAATTGATGAGACCACAGTACACTGCTTTGGTCTCCTGATTTAAGAGATATTGGTGACAGTGCAGAGAAGATTCTCTCATTGGCTCCTGGGATGAAACAGGTGACATCCAAAGAAAGAATGAGCAGATTGGCCAGTGAGAAGAGTAAGAGATGGTCATGAGGATATGGAGGCTGAGGAACTGCCCATAGTTGGGGTTTCTACAACCAAGGGAGATTGGACTCTGAGATAGTCACCTATTTCAGACAAAGAGGAGGAGAAATTCCATCTCTCAAAGGGTTAGGAATCTCTGGAATTTTGTCCCATGGAGAGAGGTGGAGATAGGATCACAGCTGGGATAAAATCGAAGGCTGGGATAAAACTCCGTGATTGAAGTAAAAGCACAAAGCTGGAGAAATTCAGCAGATCAAACAATGTACTTTATGCAGCAAAGATAAAAATACACAACCAATGCTTCAGGCTTGAGCCCTTCATCAAGATATGAACTAAATTTAGGCAGGTGCCTGAACAAAATAGTGAAGGGGAGAGGCAGGGGGAGGAGCATGGTCCCAAGGGCAGGAGGTGGTTGGTAGATGAAGGAGAGAGGGCACAGCAGCAAACAAGGGGAGGGGGAATTGGTTCTGTGAATGGAAAGGGAATGGGGTGGAGAGTTGGAGGAAAGAAGACAAAGGGAAGGGGAAGAGGGGAGAATGGAGAGTAGGCCAGCAGAAACAGGAGAATTCGACATTAGTCCTATCCAGTTGTAGAGTGCCCAGACAGAATATTAGGTGTTGCTCCTTCCAAGGCTGGGGATGATGCGCAGTTTTGATCTGTCGGGGAGTCAAGGATTCTGGGGAACAGGCAGGAAAACAGATGACACCATCATCAGATTGACTGTATTGAGCAGAGGAGTGATGAGGGGTAAATAGCTGGCCTACCATGTGTTCACTCAGCAGTTGACTGGGATAGTGGTCCTTCAGGACACGGGATGCCTATGGGCAGCAGAATAAGCAAAGGCCGTGGAGAAATGGATTTGACTGTGATGGAATCACAAGTGCGGCTTTAATGATAGGGCAAACTCATCTCCAATATGGGGGGGAGGGGGCAAAGTTCAGGAGACAGAATTAGTGGGGGGAATTTAAAGTGAATTTTGGAAGGACAAACTAAGGTAGGACATACACGGTAAATGGTAGGGCACCAAGGAATGCGGTAGAACAGAGGGATCTGGGAATACAGATACATAATTAACTGAAAGTGTGGTCACATGCAGATAGGGTTGTAAAGAGAGCTTTAGGCATAAGTCAAAGTATTGCATATAGGAGATGGGATGTTATGGTAAAGTTGTATAAGAATTGGTGAGGCCAAATTTGGAGTGCTGGAAAGGTATCAATAAGATTGAAAGAGTGCAGAGAATATTCATTAGGGTGTTGATGGGCTTTTAGGAACTGAGTTACAGGAAAAGGTTAAACAGATTAGGACTTTATTTCCTGGAGAGTTGAAGAATGAGGGATGATTTGATGGAGGTATACAAAATGATGAGGTGTATAGACAGGGTAAATGCATGCAGGCTTTTCCATTGAAGTTAGGTGAAATACAAACCAGAGGGCATGGGTTGAGGGTGAAAGGGGAAAGGTTTAGGACGAACAATAGGGGGAACTATTTCCGTGCTGTAATTGTTATATGGTTATAACTTCTTCACACAGAATGGTGGGAATGTGGAATGAGCTGCCAGATGAAGTGGCGAAGTTGGGCTCAATTTTAACATTTAAGAAAAATTTGGTCAGGTCCCTGGATGGGAGTGCAATGGATTGGATGCAGGACAGTGGCACTAAACAGAAAAGATTGGCACTAGACAGAAAAGATTGGCACAGACTAAAAGGACCGAAGGGGCTGTTTTCAATGCTATAATGTTCTATAGTTCTAAGAAAGTATTGTGGAGTGGGGGTTGTTGGGGATGTTAGGAGGATCCCAATCCAGCAGAGGCCTTTTACTTAACATCACAGCTGGGAAATTGCTGATTTCTTGAGCAAAGGAACAGCTGGAACAACAATTATCTTCCATCCCTCACAGTTAGAGCACAGAAAACATCCTCCACGGCCAGCAGAAAGAAGGAGGTTGTTTTCACTGAGGGGCGGTGTTGGTTTGTATGGACATTCTGCATAGATGATTGGTTTGAATTGATGAACCACAGCATTTATCATAACTCTGGGATTATTATTGGGCAAATACAGCTGGGAGCATGATTAACACTCTGCTGAGCTCAGACTGTGATGAATTTACTTTGGGAAGCAAAGCCAACTGTTTCAAACACTGGCAGCATGTAACTGGTAGCATGGTGCTTATACTGTTGTGGCTTGGGCTTGAGTAAAGCAAATGGGGACCAGCATCAAGTCAGGTTTGATGGAGAGTGTGCTGAGGTAAGGGGAGAGAGTGCATGCTCCATCTGAAGACATCTCTATTCCTCGCTGTCCGTGATTAGCAAACCCTGGATTTTTACCTGTGTCTCACCCAACAGAGCCCAACTTGGACTTTTCCCCAAAATATTCTGGCACTGACCAATGGGTAATTTGCAGAACCTCAAAATTAAATGGAACGACAGAAATTAAGGTTGACTTGGGGAAAGAGTGAAACACAAAAGTCTGCACACACTGATTGTAGTAGAAACAGAAATGCTGGAGGAGCTCAGCAGGTCAAGATAATAATCAATATTTCAGGCCCAAGCCCTTCATCAAGGTACCTTGAAAAAGGGCTCAGGCCCAAAAAGTTGGATATACAGAATATCTACCTCCTATGTACATTGCAAGACCTGGTGAGCTCCTCCAGCATTTCTCTGTTTTTACTTAGCTCAAGGAAATTATAGTTGCAAGTTATGGGGAGTATGATTAGTTGGGCCATGATTATGGCTCCATCTCCAATGGGGTTCCAGTGATGACTCCCTTTGCAGAGGGATTTCCATTTGTCAAACCTCCTCTCCATGTTATTTGAAAGAAACCTATCGTATGGATATATGCAGTGTCCTCCATGGTGAGGATTGATAGCACATGCCTGCCATTTCTTTTTGCCTGTTATTAATTCACCAGCTGTTCTCTTACCTTAACTGCCTTCTCCTCATTTATATATCCATTTTTTTCTCTCAAAACGAAGTTCTCCCTTCATATTGATTTGCTGAATTCTATAAACATCCCTTGCCCTTGGGAGTCACTATCTCGGAGGATCTTTCCTGGACTCAACACATTAATGGCATAGTGGAGAAAGCATGTCAGCGCCTCTACTTTCTTAGGAGTTTGTGCAGATTTGGCATGACATTGGAATTCCTGGCAAATTTCTATAGATATGTGGTGGAAAGTATGCTGACCGGCTGCATCACAGTCTGGTATTGATGTCCCTGAGCAAAAAACCCTCCAAAACAGAACATTTACAGGGAACGCTACCATCGGAGAGCAGCAACAATCATCAAGGATCCACCCCAACCAGCACACATTAACTAACATCAGAAAAGAGGTATAGGGGCCACAAGACTCACACCAGCAGGTTCAGGAACAGCTGCTCCCCCTCCACCATCAGTCTCCTCAACAACAAACTCAATCAGGGACTCACTTTGTACTTTATTGATTTTTTTTTTCTCTCTGTATTGCACAGTTTGTTTAAATTTATTTACATGTTTACACGTGTACGTTGAGTCAGTTTTTCTTTGTACTACCAATAAGTGATAATTCTGCCTCACCCGCAGGAAAAAAAGAATCTCAGGTTTGTATGTGATGTCATGTATGTACTGACAATAAATCTGAAATATGACCTGCCACCAGACTTTGTCACTTTGCCTACTTTCCAATGTAACCTCATCCTTTGTTGACTGCAGATTGTGTCTCACTCTCATGGTATCTCTCTAGGACTATTTGAACATTTGCTACTATTGAACTGACTCTGAGACTACTCCACCTTACACCACTATAACTTCCCTGATTTAAGATGGAGATTTTCACCCTCTCTGTCTTATTGTGGTCCTTAGTCCTAGGGCAGTGGTACTGAACTCCTCCTCCACCATCCATGCACATACCATTTTGGTGAGGCCAAATTTGGAGTATTGTGTGCAGTTTTGGTCACCTTATACAGGAAAGATATCAATCAGATGGAAAGAATGCAGAGAGGATTTACTAGAATGTTGCCCGGACTTCAGGAACTGAGTTATAGGGAAAGGTTAAACAAATTATGACTTTACTCCCTGGAGTGTAGAAGAATGAGGGGATATTTGATAAAGGTATTTAAAATTATGTGGGGGATAGACAAGAGTATATGTAGGTAGGATTTTTTCATTGAGTGGAGGTGAGATACAAACCAGAGGATGTAAGTTAAGGGTGAAAGGGGAAAAGTTTAAGGGGAACAACTTTATACAGAGAGTAGTGGGAGTGTGGAACGAGCTGCCAGCTGAAATGGTGAATGCAGGCTCAATTTTAACATTTAAGAAAAATTTGGACAGGTAAATGAATGGGAGAGGTATGCAGGGCAATGGACTGGGTGCAGGACAGTGGAACCTGGCAGAAAAATGATTTGGCACAGACTAGAAGGGCCGAAGGGTCCTGGTTCTGTGCCATAATGCTCTATAGTTAAGTAATCCCTTACTAACCAGAGTGCACTTATAGCATCCTATGCCATAGGGGTTCTGTGGTTAGTAATGGATTACTTAAAATGGTATGTGAGTGAGGAAAGAAAAAGGTTGACAACCACAGGAAAACTTTAACCACAAAATCTCTTATTTATCCTTCTTCATTACTCGTGAACAAGTCTAAAACCGTTCGTTGCTGGTTACATTCAGTGCCTAAGGAGCAATCCTGGTACACTTCACAAATTACTCTTTCACAACACTCTTTCTGGTTTGTTTTGTCTATTCAATATGCAGATTAAAATCACTGACAATCCCTTCATACCTACCCCAAATATTCCACAGCCTTATGGAGAGGTATCATTTTGGAATCCAATCAACCGCTCTCTCCCATGTCTTTTTCATGAGTTCAGCCATCTGCAGCACTGCCCTGGTTCCTTCCCTGATTAACCACACTGCCTCATCTCTCCCCTTTGGCCTGTTCTGACGAAACATCACATAATCTGGAATACCAAGTATCTAGCCCTGGCTAACCTGCGTCCACAGCTCAGTATAGCAATGAGATCACGCTCATATGTTGCCATCTGTGCTCTCAGCTCATCTTATTGCGAATGCTGCATACATACAAACACATACCTTTGATGTGTTTAGTTTTACTACAAGATTTCCTTTGTGCTGCAGATATTTTTTCCTTTTTCTGCCCCAGCACGTCACTGCTGGTCTATTCCTCCACACTAACTATTCTGTGGACACGCTGAGTCCCTGGGACAGTGTGGTGTCACAGAGAGGGGAGAGTAGGGTGGAGGTGCTGGGGAAAGAACTATGGGGTATCCTGAGGTTGGGGTCCTTGGGAGGAGAAAGAGTGTCCCAGGGAGGGGTGTGTGTCCAAAGGAGTGGGAGTGTTCCATGAGGGGGGGGGAGTGGGGTGTTGCAGAAAGGGGTGGGGAGGGTATCCCAGAAAGGGGAGGAGTGGGAGTGGGTGTCCCAGGGAGGGGGGTTGCTGGGGAGAGGACAGTGAGGTGTCCCAGGGAGGAGAGGGGTCAGGTTTCCCCAGGGAGGGTTTGTCCCAGGGAGGGAGGGAGGGGAGAGGAGGGTGTCCCGGGAGGGAAGGAATGGCCAGTGAGCAATGTGAAATACTGTTTCCTTGAGCAGGGATCTCTGGGCTCCAGCAGCGTTCCCTGAGTTATGCTCGCCTGCGATCACGTTACTGAGTGCACCTCATGACCTTCCACATTGAACACCACATGTTGTTGATGTGCATTAGCTATGCCGGGAATGCGGATTTGATCTAGCCGTGTGTGGCTGCCAGCCATTCTGCTGCAGAATCAGTGGTTTGTAGAGTGTGAGCTCCAACCCACGCTGGTTCCCAGAGCAGGCCAGTTAATCCTGTACCAGTGGCACTACTGAGGGGTGGAGAGTGGTGTGTAGTACGAAGAGCACGGTTCTTGTTCACACAGTCTGTCTTACGGGGAGGCCCACCCCAGGAATCAGGAGGCCATCCAATGGTTCAGCTAATGTGAGTTTCCCTCACAGCTCCAGGGTCCTGGGTTCATTCCTGACCTCAGGCACTGTTTGTGTGTGGAGTTTAGCTATTCTCCCAGGTGCTCTGGTTTCATTCTATATTCTGAAGATGTGCAAGCTGCTGTTAATTGCCCTGGAGTGAAGCTGATAAGGGTAATCTGATAGAATTATTGAGAGCATAAAATGGTATTGGGGAAATTCAATGCTTGGTAGCAGGCATGGACTGGATGGGCCAAAAGGCTGGTTTCCATGCTGCATTCTTGATGACAGGAGAGTGGCCCTTGAGGTAAAATTTCAGCTGTCATCTCCTGAAAGTAAGAGCTGAATGGCCCTTCTTGCTTTTCTTCCTTCTGTTCACCCCTCCTCATCCTAGAACAGAATGTTGTCAGCTCATCGAGGACAGTGGGGCTCAAACTGGGCATCTGCCTGATTGAACCATATCCAGATTGGCTGCTCAAGGAGTCGTGTCACTGAGTCCATGTGTCCAAGGAATCCAGGATGAGTTTCTGTTTTGGGCCCTGGAGGAAATCTGGGAGAGCATTGGCATCAAATCATCAATGTTGCAATGGCCTCCTGACTAGAGGAATATATCGCGACTGATGTGGTGGGAGAGGAGCCCAATATGGGCCTTTGCTAAACTCTTTGTAGACTGCATCCAATGCAAGATTCTGTCATGTGGGTCAGACTTGACCATCCTTACAAATCATGCTCTATTTCTGATTAGTCCATGCCTTTCTATGCAAAGATTCACCAGTCTTAAACTGGCCAGCTGGAAATTACTTGCCTTTTCCCTTCCCCCATTTTTAAACAGTGATATAAGATAAGCAAATCTCCAGTTCTCTGGCACCTTTACTGTAGCTAGGAAGGATTGGAAAATGTTCAAATCCTAGCCACAAAGTTGTCTGTGTGGAGTTTGAAAGTTCTCCCCTGGGTGCTCTGGTTTCAGAATAGCGGAAGGAAATTGAAAGTCCAGTATCTCCCTTTCAATGTCAATAAGATGAAGGAGATTATCATTAACTTCAGAGAAAGGGCAGAGTCCACACTGCTGTCCACATTAATCAGAATCAGAATTTATCGTCATGAAATTCGGTCTTTTGCGGCAGCGTTACAGTGCAAACAATCATATTATGAACCATCTTATGACATTACTAAATAAAAAGTAAGAGTGAAAGAATAGTAAGGCAGTGTTTATGGTTCATTGATTATTCAGAAATCTGATGGCAGCGGGGAAGAAGCTGTCCTTGTTCTGCTGAGTTTTCATCTTTAGGCTCCTGTAGCTTTTTCCTGATGGCAGCAGAGTGAAGAGGGCATGGCCTGGGTGGTGGGGGTCATGAGGATAGAGGTTGCTTTTTTAAGACACCGCCTCATGGAGATGTCCTCGATGGAGTGAAATCTGGTGCCTCTGATGTCGCAGGCCAAGTTAACAACCCTCTGGAATTTATTCTTGTCCTGGGAGTTGGTGCCTACATACCAGGCAGTGATGCAACCAACCAGTAGAAGTTTACAAAAGTGCTGCTGAAGTGGAAAGAGTAGACTTCTTAAAGTTCATAGGAATGAACATCTTCAATGACCTGACCTGGGATAAGCACATTGATGCAACAGTCAAGAAGACACCTCTACTTTCTCTGAAGATAAAGGACGTTCAGCATATCTAACCGTCCTTAACAACCATTACAGGCACATTATTGAAAGCAGACATGCTGACTACAACATAGCGTGGGACAGGAGCTGGTCTGCTTAAGGTTGGAAGGAGCTGTAGAACGTGGTAAATCAGCTCAGAACACCACGCAAATCTCCCTCCCCTCCATGGACTCTATCTGCATCTCCCGCTGCCAAGTGAAGGCAGCTGACACAGTGAAGGACCCATCACACCCCAGACACACACACACACACACACTCTTCTCCCTCCTCCCATTGGTGAGTGTGTGTGGTGCACTGTTAGCCTGAATCAGACACACACAAAGATAAAGACTGTACAACAGGCTTTAATCCACAAAGACTTCCACAGAGCCAGGCTGGCTGTGGCTACAGCAACTCTGAGTGAGGCCTCGGGAGGCCAGCGCAGGCTTATCACCAGAGGGTGATTGACACCCGACCAGGTGTTGTCCTGTCCCCTTACACTCCTGCAGGTACAGGGGTTGACCCCTGCAGAAGGCCGGTGGTGTACCACCACAGTGTGAAACAAGTGTGAGATCACCCACCAACAGGATTAAAGACATTTTCTTCCCTGGAGCAATCTGATTCATAAATGGTCCCCACAACAGTGGTCTCATGCTGCCCTTGCTTGGTGATAAATGTTCCTTCTTTTCATTGTACTTCTATACTTGTCAAATTCAACCTTGATCTCTTTAACACTCTATCTAATTTGATTCAAACTCAAGCCAGCTAAATGTCTTTCAAGGATAACAGTCATCCCCACTTCAACTTCCTCTGGCAACTCGTTCCAGGTACCCAGCGCTATGTGAAAAACTTCTCCCACACGTCTCTCTTAAATCTTTCACCCACTGTTGTGTATCTATTTTAAATAAGACTTCATTAGTTAGAATTAAAAATGCTTGGGAACAGGATTTAAATTTGACCATATTGGATGTGAATTAGGATACAGTTCGTAAATTGGTCAATAGCTCTTTATTATGTGCTCGGCAGTGCTCATTATAATTTAAAATGGTACACGGGTGCTCTGTCTAAAGCTAAATCATCTTATTTCTATTTGAATATGAGTTCTTGCTGTGACGGGTGTAAGAGTAGAGAAGCGTCACTAATTCAAATATTCTGGACGTCCTCGTCTAGAAAAATTACTGGAGAGAGGTTTTCCATACTTTGTCAAAAATGTTTAACATAGATTTAATACCTTTGGTGGCCCTTTTTGGCACAATGGGAGAAAATGATTCTTCTCTGTCTTTGTTCAGAGTCGTGCTTTTGGCTCTCCTTTGACAAGGTGTGCGATTTTGCTTAAATGGAAGGATGTTGTCCCACCTACTCGTGATCAATTGTTGCGCGACATCGTGCCCTGTTTCAATATGGAAAAGATGCGTTATTTAATTAATAAATCAAATACAAGATTCCAGACATTTTTGGAGTCATTCATGACTCACTTTCTTACTTTATAATTTCATCGCTGGGTATCTGGAACGAGTTGCCAGAGGAAGCTGAAGAATTGCCTGACTCGTATCTTTTCGTTTTTTTTCTTTACCTTCATTTTTATTTTAATATTAATCATAAATTATCTGGCAACTCTGTTAGGCCGGGGTTTGGTTTTTATCCCCTTTTCTTTTCCTCTTTTTATTTTTTTTCTCTCTTCTATTATAGTACAGAATATGAGTTTATAAATATGATTCATAACTCATGTATGTTTTTGTTACAGTGAATGTTTTATTAATTCTATATAATTATCAAATCATTTTATTGAATTATATTATCTGTACATGTCCTATATTAAAATTAATAAAAATATTTTAAAAAGAAAGAAATCTTTCACCCTTCACCTTAAATCTACACCCTATAGCTTTGGACTCCCCTCCTCTTGGATAATTCATCCACCTGATCGCCCTAGGCCCATGTAGGCAGTGGGTGACTGTGGACAAAGGACCCACACCAGGCTGCAGAACACTGACTGACTGAAGGGGTACCAGGTATCGGAACTGGGATGTGAAAGGGTGCTCGAGGCTTTCTAATCATGTCAATGATGTGCATCTGGAGTTTGGATTGGTGATGATTAGACTGAAGTCTGCGTGGATGTAAAGGTTGGAGGACCACTGGAAGCAAATCTATGGACCTTCAGTGACTTTGCTTCTCTCTCTCTGGCTGTAAGGGGTGCTAGCAATTTTTGCTGAGGTGAATCTTTGTCTGCCTTATGGTAGGCTGAATTGTGTAATATCCCATTTTCTGTTTTATTACATGACAATAAAATAATCTTGAACTATCCAGTCTTTCCCTGTAGCTCAAACTGTCCAGTCCCAGTAACATCCTCATGAACCCTTTGCAGCTTAATGACTTCTTTCCTATTGTCAAGAGGCTGGAACTGCACACATCATGGCAAGAGTGGCCTCACCAACATCTTGTCCATCTGTAACATGATGATCCAATTCTTGTCCTTAATGATCTGAACAATGAAACCAAGTATGCCGAACACACACAGAATTGAGTAGGCAAAGGGATTCTGGAGGGACTCAGCGGGCCAGGCAGCATCTGTGGAGAGAAATGGTCAGTCAACATCTCTGGTTGGGACCCTTTATTGAGATGTCTTCTTCACCCACTTTCAGGGAACTACCGTATATACTTGTTTAATCATTGATAACATGTGAAAGTCAAACTCCCCCCTCCCTTTTTGGCTCCCACCACCCAACCATCTGATCTCCTGACATTACAGCCACCCATCCATTTGAGCTCCTGATACCCTGACCGTGAACTTACCACCCGGTCCCAGCCATCCATGCTCCCAACTCCTTGAATGACACCGAGGTCAAAATTGGTCCAAAAAATATGATAATTACACAAATATATACGTGTAAGTGGCTGTTCCCCTACAACACTCCAGGGCCCTGCTATGTACCAAAGTGCAATACCTCACACTTATCCGAGTTGTATTCCACCTGCCATTCCTTGGTCCACCTTCCTAGTTGATCCAGACCCTGTCGTAACCATGACCACTATATCACTAATTTTGATGTCATTTGCCAGCATACTAACCAAATTAACTAACCAAATTAACTACGTTGTAATGGAATACGTGACTACAGATAGCATACAACAGTAGACCCAGCACCGACTCCTGCAGGACGCCACAGGGAGTCTGAGTAACAACTCTCCACCATCATCTTCTGTCAGGTGGCTCTAAAAGAAAAAAAGCAGGAAAGAACTGGTAGAGGGGCCACACAGCTACAACTAATGGCTGACGCTGTAGGGGCGGTCACACCTCATGCGCCTGTAGGCCTTTTTATTGTGCAACCCTGCATTAAAGCTGGCTCAACGAGAAGAAAAAAGGTGAACTTACCTTTTTATGGAGAAGGCCTATAAGGCTGATCCAGCGTTGCCTTCATAGATCAGCGTTGGGAGCTGTCTTCCAGAGCTGATGGAGGCAGGGTGATTGGTGCAGTAGTGCTGCCGTCGCTGTGATGTCATCCATACGTGGCGGCAAGTGAAAAATTAATATAGACATACCTTTCCACCCAAAAGAACAAAAAACTTTAGCCTTCACTAATATGAAATGATGTGATTGGTGTGAGTAATAAAGTATCTGAACACACTGAGTGCTTTAAAAGTCATGCTCCTGGGTCACGGGCCATTTCTTTGCAGCCGCTTAAGTGGCTTTACCTTTATGGAGAGGGTGGAGCGACTCTAAGTGTACCCCCCCCCCCCCCCACTACACGGATGGGAGTTCACCTGCTGAATCCGCCTTCTGAGCTTTTATGAAGGTAAATGAAGTGATACAAAGATGGAAAATATTCACCTTCATGTTTGTTTCCCCCCTCCCCCCACTATAAAAAGGCCTAACGTGTGCTCATGTCCAGAAAGACCTCAGGGCTTCAAGGCTTCCAGATCATATTGGAGATTTAGCTCAGGTTGCCGATGGTTTGAACTGGAGTCTTGTGTGGCTGCAGAGGCTGTGGGAACGCTGGAAGCGAATCTAAGGACATTCAAGGTCTCTGAAGAGACTCTCTTCCTCCTGCCTCTGAAACTTGTACCTTTCTCGCTTCTTGAGATGACCCTTGTGGCCAAGAGTTTGTGGATATTGCAAGTGTTAAACACAACTAAAAGATATTAGAGGATCCAGTTAACACTGCATTATACTGCTTTAAGGCCTCTCTCTCAGAGCCACCTGAGGCAGGCGCTGGGTCAACGCAAATGTAAATGAAAGAGTGCAGTCAAAGGTACACAACCCTTGACCGACGGGGAGTTTCTGTCAGACTCACCCGGCAACCAAAAGAGGTAATGAACACAGGATATCAGAATAATGAGGACAGGTTAGGACACAAATTGAACATGTCCCCATTCGGAGCTTCAGGGCAGACAAAACAAGCATTTCCAGGAAAACTAGAAACAAAAATTAAAATGGGAGAGATGTCTTACACTGAGGGCGTTTTGCACCAAGGGTGTCTTACATTGAGGGTGACAGAAGCGAGGGGAATGCAAAAACAACCAAAAAACCCAAAATAGTACAATCCAGCCTCAAGACAATGCTGGTTAGTATTGGAAGTTTAAAACTTCACTCATTTCCATGACGTAGCTCCATTCCAACATTGTCAACACTTTTCAGGTACTTGGGGACACACGCACACACTCTGCTACACAGACACATGGACTGACAAACACACACATACCAACTCACACACTCAGAGAAGAAAGCAGAAGCTGTGGCCCACCAGATGCTTCCATACTGACCTGTTATTCAATGTGTTCACAGCTGATTTACCCCACCTTACCTATTGTGTCAGGGCCCCAATGCCTCAATTCCCAATCTCTCACTTATTCTTTAAATAGCCCAAGAATCTCTGAGCTAACTTCTCAACCTTTAGAATAGATAGTGAAGATGGTGGCCAAAGATCGCACCAGGATTTTGATCAGATGGGCAGAGGAATGTCGACGGGATCTAATACAGAGAAATGTGAGGGGTTGCATTTTGGGGATCTAATGTGAGTGGAACCTACACAGTGAATGGTAGGGATCTGGGAGTGTTATAGAGCAGAGGGATCTCGGACTACTGGAACAAGATAGAAAAAGTGGTCAAAAGGCTTCTGGCACATCAATCTTCAACATTTACAACACTAAGTATAGATGGTGCGGCCCGATTTAGAGCTTTAGTCTGTGTATCTGGGAAGATGACATCAAGTTGGAGAGGGTGTAGAGAAGAGTTACAAGGATTTGGGGTGGGGGGGGGAGCTGAGTGATAGGGAGAGGTTGAGCAGGCTGGGGATTTATTCCTTAGAGCACAGGAGGATGAGGGGAATCATTCAGAGCTGTACAAAATCATGAGTGGAATAAATCAGGGGAACACAGAGAGTCTATTGTCCAGAGTATGGGAATTAATAACCGGAGGATATAGGTTCAAGGTAAATGTATTTAACAGAAACCTGAGGGGTAACTCTGTCCACCTCCTATTCTGGTCACTTGATCATTCTCACTTCCCTCTGTTCACCTTTAGCAGCCAGCCCAGAGAGGTCAGCAAGAGTTAATGGGCACAAATGACATGCTGCACCCAATGGCCTTGGCTGTGAGCATTTCATTCCATGAACAGGATACTGGAATGGGGCTTGTCGAGCTGAGGGACAGTTCTGGGACTTCCTCCTTTTACCCCTCACCGTTAAATCTAACTCCTTGCTCGCCTGCTGTAATGGGCTCTTCTGTGACCAGTTCCAAATGCCTTGTGTTTATGAGAGTCCTCCCACTTTATTAATATACAGAGGACAATGCGAGTTACTGAGCAGATGCTGGTGCTCCCACTGCCTCCCTCCCTTCCTGCTCCCTCTGTTTTTTCCAAAAAGACTTTATTCACAATAAATTATTTACAAAAAAAGAAAACCATTCAGTCTCAGATCCGTAGTATCATTTAAAGCAGAGGGAGACGATTAGTTTCCAGACCCAACCCTGGTTGAGGTGCTCACAGCTTGCCATGGAACATGTACCTCACCCTGGATAAAGGATTCAGGTCAAAACCCTGAGCAAATCTTCCTGACCTGGATATATTAGCAAGCTGGGAGAAATTCAACCAACCCAGCCCCCAACATTTCATCAGATCCTACAACCCAGCCAAATGCTATCCTGTACCGTCAGTGCTCTGTGGTCAGTTAAGGATTACTTAAGATGGTTTATGAGTGGGGGAAAAAAGGTTAAGAACCACTGCTCTAAGGTGCACATTAGGTGCTTAATCTGCTGTGAGATGGAGCTGTGGAAACCTGCCATGTTGTTGCCGCAGTTGAGATTTGGAAGCATCTCCATTGCTGATGTGGGATCAGATTCCTCTTGGTGGGAGTGGGCATTACAGCTGCTTCCCTGGACCGGTCCAGAGGAGAACACTCATCTCTTCCTGCTGCCCACATGGCCTCCTAGAGAGTTTTCCCTAGAGATTTGGTTTCACCTATTTTTTATGTACTCAAGTGTTGTTGCCTTTAATGCTCATGCAAAAATAATTTTGGAAAATTGGCCCAAATCCAGAGTGAGATAGTTTCAGGCAGGTTATGCCCAGAAACTGGTGGCCGCCAAAGGACCTGCCCAACTTCTGACACAATCTCACCTACTTCCCTGCACCTCCAGACACTTTGTGCATGGCAACCAGACAGTCCTTAAAGGGACAGTCCCTATGTCAACCAGACAGTCCTTAAAGCATGCCATACACTTCTGTTTAGGGTAGAGTAATTAGTGGGTCTAGGGCAGCTATTTTCAACAGGAACCACACAACCCACCCCCAGGGGCCACAGCTCATTTAAGGGGGGGGGGGCATGGACAAATACATTTTTGTGTTTTTTCGGTGATCGATAGGAGTACAGAAGAAACCAACTAAATTTGACTGCTTCACAAGCGGGGGGGTCCATAGACTTTGAGCAGAGTCTAAGGAGGGCCATATCTGAAAAGTGATTGGGAATGGCTACTCTACATGATCAATGCCTCTCAGAGGGAACTCCCAAGGACAGGAGTTCTAACATGAAACTAGATCACACTGGATTCTAGAAATGAGAAATCCGTGTGTCAAGCAGCGTCAGTTTGAATGAAGTGTACGTCTATTGTTTATCTCTCCTGGTGTGGTTCAGCACTGAGTTCCTTCGGTGGATTGTTTCTCAATACATGATCAGTCTAGGATAGTACAGATGGAATAAAATCATGAAAGAGAGAAGGCCAAGCCCTTCAATGTTGTAGGTCATGAATTCTGAAATTGTGCCTGACATCCTCTCAGTCTCCACCCTTTCACACCCCCTCAGAAACTCATCTCAATACAAACACCTCTCATTCCATGGTCCACGCTGCTCATCCTTTCTTCATACCTCAATGCCTCATCTCAGGAACCAACTCCACATCCTGTCTATATCCCATTGTAGCTTACAACAACACCACCAATCTTCCTGACATCTGCAGACTTACTGACCCACCACTCCACTTACTTGTCCAAGTCATTTATATTAAAAAAAACCACACAATTTGGGGTGGTGGTGGGGGTAAACAAGAACAGATCCCTGCGGTTAGCACTAGTCACCGACCTCCAGGCAGATTATGTTTCATTGACTGTCACCCACTACCTTCTGCAGGCAAGCCAGCTGATTGAATGGTGGATTGGGCTCCAGAGACAGGGCAAGCTACTCCCACTCAGCCCACCCTACAGTACTGATCACACACCCCACCTGCAGCATCTGGGAGGTGGACATTTGAGGAGGTCATTGTATCTGGGAGGAAATGCTGGACTTAGTAACAGTGGCCTCAAAAGCCACAGGTTGTTGCAAAGCCGGACATGGTCCCTGATGTCCCAAACTGGTCCAACATAGAAGTGACTCTGGCTCAAGTTTGGACAACCACTCTGTCCTTGCCCAGTGATGTCCACATCTCCTGATCACAAGGAGATGGCCGGAGGTGATGTCCACTGCGGATGGCCAGTGGCAGTTACTGGCTGTGATATCAGTGCCTTCTTCTCACAGTGAGCCCCCCATTCCCCTCTCTCAGAGGAGGGGCAAGGCTGTGCTTCTCACAGTGAACCCCCATTCCCCTCTCTCAGTTGGAGACTGAAAGGGGGCTTGGGATCAGCAGGCTCTGATGTGGACTCATCTTCCCAGGACCAGAATCATTTGAGGTGGGAGACCCTGGAGCAGGAGGCCTTCATCTTCCAGGAACATCATCAATCTGGGACTGGAACAAAATAGTGTTTCATGCCAAATGTTGTTCAGGAGCCAAAGATTTCAATTATACAGCAGTTCCTGGTCCTTCCCTCCAGACAAAACCCCTCCAGCCTTCACTGCCACAATCCTCTGGTCTCCAGCACTCACCATGCTCCTCACTACATCCCCACCCACCTCTAGCCCTGCCAGCTCCTGCACCCATTGCCATCCCCACCATCTGCTTCCAGCCTGAATCCAAAACTTTGCAAACTGGAGCAACCCTCCACCATCTGCTCCTCCATTCAGAGGCCATGGCTCACCATGGCTCATCCAATCCTGCCCTCAGACCCGCTGTATTGCTGGGCTTGGGACAACAAACCTGCCATTATCTCACTGGGCATCTGAGTTGGCAGTGGACATGCCAACTCCCCGTTTCACATGTTGCATTTGTCTAATCTCTTAAATGTTAAAATTGAACCCACATCCACCACTTCCAATGGCAGCTCGAAGCTCTCCCTAATGTTCCACTTAAACATTTCACCTTTCACCCTTAACCCATGCCATCTAGTAGACCTCTACCACTCCCACACAGCATCTTTCAGCTGCTTCTGCTGGGAAAGAGATGCAGGAGCATCAGAGGCGGCATCACCAGGCTGAGGAACACTTTCTTCCCACTGGCAGTGAGAATGCAGAACGACCAAAGGAACTGATCACACTAACCATCCAAGACTCTCATATTCATGAAACAATGTTTATTTATTTGTGTCCTGCATATGTATCATCTGTATGTGTGTTATGTCTAGTTGTGTAGTCTATGTGTTTTGCCCTGAGGACTGGAAAACAGTTTCATCAGGTTGTACTGAATAATCAGATGACAATAACCTTGACTTGTCCCACACAACCCCTCATGGAAGAACCTGCTTGCATTTACTCTATCTATACCCCTCATAATTTTGTATACTTCTAACAAATCTCCCCTCATTCTTCCATGTTGCAGGAAGTAAAGTCCCAATCTGTTCAACCTTTCCATGTAAATCAGCTCCTCAAGTCCTGGCAACATCCTTGTAAATCTCTCTGATCTCCAATGCAGAGTAGCCTGGATTCTCTAGCTGAGGAAGGGAGTTGGTGTTGTGTGTGTGAAACTGCCCAAGGGCAATGAATCTGAATGCAGGCTGGTTGAACAGTAGTTTCTATTTACACGCGTAGGGGAGTCACAAGAGGGATAAAACACACACATGCACATTTGCTGGATTAAACACACTCACAACCACCCACAGATAGACAGTTATACAATCAAGTTACAATATACAATAGTTGCCACTCTTAGATTTCTCTGGAAGGCATGGCTCTTATCAGAACTAAACTTGGAATAGTAATTTCTAGACACACAATCCACAGCTCCCTGTCACACCTGACCAACGACTCTCCAGCATTGCCCATGGTTCCCAACCTGGAGTGGAGCTCAGGTTGGTTCCAGAAGAAAAGTGGCAGATGGCTCCCATGCAGTGGGCTTCATAGTGCCATCAGCCGGAAGGTCCAGACCAAGTATCGATGAGGCAATGAAAGGGGCCAATGACCAGGTGTGCGCTGATCACTTCACCTTGATTGGCAGGTGCAGTGATTTATGACCAGGTTCTAGATGGAGAGATCACATGACCCTCCACAATCCACACCACAGTGTTCACCAGGACCTGTCTCTGGTGCCATGAGACTGGGGGATCTGGAGATCCCCCTTCCCCAACACAGGGATAGGCGAGGTCGGGGTACGATGCCTGGGTTGGCTGGGCCTTGGTCTTTTGGCTCTCAGCTCCATTCCAAGCACGTGGGCTGTTTAAATGAATGTAGCTGTTCCCAACATTGGAAAACCTGCTAGGTCATAGGTTGGTTCTACATAAAGTTCGCTGTTTGACCGGCTGACTTTCTCCAGTATCGTGGTTTTACTTCTCTAACGGGGTGGGGACACATAGAAAGGATGGTCTGTCAATCCTCTCCCAAAGGACGAGGAATCTGCTGGGTTTCACCACAGTCACCTCATATTTCACTGTTTAATTACGAGTGTTAAAGTTCAGCAGATGCAGAACGAGGCAGCAGCCTTGGCCTCACGCAGCCACCGGGTGCCTGGCAGTGGAAGGCCCTCACCGACCATGACCTTGCTGGGACGGGACTGAATTCGATCCGCTGGAGCTGCCACAACTGGCCAAGGCGCAGGGAGCTCTGCAATGCGGCCCGGCAACTCTCCTCTGTGTTGGAGCCGCGTTGAGTCTCACCTCCCCGAGGGAGGGTCATCTCGGCCACAGAGGAAACACCACCCTCCTAACGCAGTCACAATGTCGCTCCATCCGCCTTGTCAATGCCTTTTTCCTCTCCGGGAAACGGCCACACAGACCGATTTGCTGCCATAACGCGTTGAAACAATGTGATACCGTCACCGAAATATCGTCCAACGCACTGGGGCCAGCGGGGAGGTGCCCCTCTCTGTCCTGGATACCCACTCGGGGTCCACATAGACAAGGGGATCCAGTGAGCAGACAGCGTGACAGCGGAGGCCACGCTTCCACACCTTGAACAGGGGTGATGGGGTTCCAGGGGCTTCAAGACCCGCGCATATCAGGGCAAAATCTCACTGGGGATGACATGAAAACAGAACATGTCTGAGAGAGGGGGGGGGGGGGCAGAAAGGAGGGGACGAGGGGGAAGAAAATGGAGGCGGGAGAGGGGAAGATGGGGAGGGGGAGAAAGATACACACAGAGCGAAGTCTGGGGTCTGATGATAGACACAAATGCGCTGGATAAACTCAGCGAGTCACGCAGCGTCCATGGGAAGTAAAGGGCAAGGGCCCTTTGTCAGGAGACACGGACAACAGGAAGATATCGGAATAAAAATGCGGGGTGGGGCACAGGTAAGAGGAGGAGGTGGATGCATGTGGGAGGGTAGAAGAGAAAGAAGCAGAGAAGTGACGGGGATAGAGGGGTAAGAAGGACGGGGTAGAGGGGTAAGAAGGAAAGCTCTATGATGGAAGGACCGGAGAAAGAGAGGAACTGGGGAAATGGGGAGGGGAGGAGTGGGTTAATGGAAATCTGAGTAGTCGAGACAGAATACAAGGTGATCCTTTGATTTGGAATAGTCCCAACTTGGCAGTATGAGGCCATTTACATGTCAGTGTGGCAAATGGGTGTGGAATTGAAGTGGTTGACTTCGGTGGGGGGGGGTCCGGCGACTATCTTATTGAAGACAGATGGAAGGTGCTCAATGAAACAATCTCCCACTCTCCCTGACGTAAGTGACCACAATAGGAGCATCAGATACAGTGAACAACACCTACAGATTCAGAATCGTTTTTTCCCCACTTGGAAGGACTGTCTGGAGCCCACAATAGTGGTGGGGGAACAAGTGAGCCACTTCTCAGGGGTAAGTAACAAGAGGTGATTAGTGGGAAGAGATGTGTGTGAGGGAGTCATGGACGGATGGAGGTGTGTGAATGTGAGTGGTCCTCCAGTGAGGGTCAGTGTGTGTGGGTCCTGTCCCCCCCAGTGAGGATCAGTGTATGTGGGTCCTGTCACCCAGTGAAGGTATGTGTGGGTCCCATTCCCCAGTGAGGGTCAATGTGTGGGACCCGTCCTCCAGTGACGGTCAGTGTGTGGGTCCCGTCCCCAGTGAGGGTCAATGTGTGGGACCCGTCCCCCAGGTGACGGTCAGTGTGTGGGTCCCGCCCCCCAGTGACGGTCAGTGTGTGGGTCCCGCCCCCCAGTGAGGGTCAGTGTGTGGGTCCCGCCCCCCAGTGACGGTCAGTGTGTGGGTCCCGCCCCCCAGTGACGGTCAGTGTGTGGGTCCCGCCCCCCAGTGACGGTCAGTGTGTGGGTCCCGTCCCCCAGTAAGAGTCTGTGATGGTCAGTGTGTGGGTCCCGCCCCCCAGTGACGGTCAGTGTGTGGGTCCCGTCCCCCAGTGAGGGTCAGTGCGTGGGTCCCGTCCCCAGTGAGGGTCAATGTGTGGGACCCGTCCCCCAGGTGACGGTCAGTGTGTGGGTCCCGCCCCCCAGTGACGGTCAGTGTGTGGGTCCCGCCCCCCAGTGACGGTCAGTGTGTGGGTCCCGTCCCCCCAGTGACGGTCAGTGTGTGGGTCTCGTCCCCCAGTGAGGGTCAGTGCGTGGGTCCCGTCCCCAGTGAGGGTCAATGTGTGGGACCCGTCCCCCAGGTGACGGTCAGTGTGTGGGTCCCGCCCCCCAGTGACGGTCAGTGTGTGGGTCCCGCCCCCCAGTGACGGTCAGTGTGTGGGTCCCGTCCCCCCAGTGACGGTCAGTGTGTGGGTCTCGTCCCCCAGTGACGGTCAGTGTGTGGGTCCCGTCCCCCAGTGAGGGTCAGTGTGTGGGTCCCGACCCCCCGGTGACGGTCAGTGTGTGGGTCCCGACCCCCCGGTGACGGTCAGTGTGTGGGTCCCGCCCCCCCGGTGACGGTCAGTGTGTGGGTCCCGACCCCCAGTGACGGTCAATGTGTGGGTCCCGCCCCCCCAGTGACGGTCAGTGTGTGGGTCCCGACCCTCAGTGACGGTCAGTGTGTGGGTCCCGACCCCCCGGTGACGGTCAGTGTGTGGGTCCCGCCCCCCCAGTGAGGGTCAGTGCGTGGGTCCCGTCCCCAGTGAGGGTCAATGTGTGGGACCCGTCCCCCAGGTGACGGTCAGTGTGTGGGTCCCGCCCCCCAGTGACGGTCAGTGTGTGGGTCCCGCCCCCCAGTGACGGTCAGTGTGTGGGTCCCGTCCCCCCAGTGACGGTCAGTGTGTGGGTCTCGTCCCCCAGTGAGGGTCAGTGTGTGGGTCCCGTCCCCCAGTGAGGGTCAGTGTGTGGGTCCCTACCCCCCGGTGACGGTCAGTGTGTGGGTCCCGCCCCCCCAGTGACGGTCAGTGTGTGGGTCCCGACCCCCAGTGACGGTCAGTGTGTGGGTCCCGCCCCCCCAGTGAAGGTCAGTGTGTGGGTCCCGACCCCCAGTGACGGTCAGTGTGTGGGTCCCGACCCCCCGGTGACGGTCAGTGTGTGGGTCCCGCCCCCCCGGTGACGGTCAGTGTGTGGGTCCCGACCCCCCGGTGACGGTCAGTGTGTGGGTCCCGCCCCCCCGGTGACGGTCAGTGTGTGGGTCCCGCCCCCCCGGTGACGGTCAGTGTGTGGGTCCCGACCCCCCGGTGAGGGTCAGTGCGTGGGTCCCGACCCCCCAGTGACGGTCAGTGTGTGGGTCCCGCCCCCCCAGTGACGGTCAGTGTGTGGGTCCCGACCCCCCGGTGAGGGTCAGTGCGTGGGTCCCGTCCCCAGTGAGGGTCAATGTGTGGGACCCGTCCCCCAGGTGACGGTCAGTGTGTGGGTCCCGCCCCCCAGTGACGGTCAGTGTGTGGGTCCCGACCCCCAGTGACGGTCAGTGTGTGGGTCCCGACCCCCAGTGACGGTCAGTGTGTGGGTCCCGACCCCCAGTGACGGTCAGTGTGTGGGTCCCGACCCCCCGGTGACGGTCAGTGTGTGGGTCCCGCCCCCCCGGTGACGGTCAGTGTGTGGGTCCCGACCCCCAGTGACGGTCAGTGTGTGGGTCCCGACCCCCAGTGACGGTCAGTGTGTGGGTCCCGACCCCCAGTGACGGTCAGTGTGTGGGTCCCGCCCCCCCGGTGACGGTCAGTGTGTGGGTCCCGACCCCCCGGTGACGGTCAGTGTGTGGGTCCCGACCCCCAGTGACGGTCAGTGTGTGGGTCCCGACCCCCCGGTGACGGTCAGTGTGTGGGTCCCGACCCCCAGTGACGGTCAGTGTGTGGGTCCCGACCCCCAGTGACGGTCAGTGTGTGGGTCCCGACCCCCAGTGACGGTCAGTGTGTGGGTCCCGACCCCCAGTGACGGTCAGTGTGTGGGTCCCGACCCCCAGTGACGGTCAGTGTGTGGGTCCCGACCCCCAGTGACGGTCAGTGTGTGGGTCCCGACCCCCAGTGACGGTCAGTGTGTGGGTCCCGACCCCCCGGTGACGGTCAGTGTGTGGGTCCCGACCCCCAGTGACGGTCAGTGTGTGGGTCCCGACCCCCCGGTGACGGTCAGTGTGTGGGTCCCGACCCCCAGTGACGGTCAGTGTGTGGGTCCCGACCCCCAGTGACGGTCAGTGTGTGGGTCCCGACCCCCAGTGACGGTCAGTGTGTGGGTCCCGACCCCCAGTGACGGTCAGTGTGTGGGTCCCGACCCCCAGTGACGGTCAGTGTGTGGGTCCCGACCCCCAGTGACGGTCAGTGTGTGGGTCCCGACCCCCAGTGACGGTCAGTGTGTGGGTCCCGACCCCCGGTGACGGTCAGTGTGTGTGTGTGTGTCGGAGAGGCTAGGTCTGCCACTCCAGGAACTCCTGGCAGCTGCCGAAGTGCTTGACATCCCACTGACAGACCCCACCCTTGTGCTCGGTGCACACGCGGAACGTCTGCACTATTGAAACATCACTTTGTTCCTCAACATCTGCAGCTGCGAATGTTTCTACTGTATTTGTTGCCTCTTTTCCCCCACATATTGTGTCATAAAGTTTTCTAAACCTTGATGAACTCGAAACGTGCAATTTTGTTATTTTTAAGAACAGACCAGCTGAGTTTCTCCGGTTATGACAAAAATAGGCTAAATCTAAAAAACCGGAACCTGATGGGAAAGGAGATCACCCCAAAGTGTTCAGATATTGGACCAGGTGTTTGGGGACAGGGTGGCCGGATCAGGACAGCCAGCGAGGCTTGGTGGTGGGACAGGACCATGAAACGGGGGGGAAGGGGGGGGGTCCTCCGTAGTCTCGGGGAACTCGACAGGGTCCCCAATGGATCCGACATCGGCTTGATTAAGAGGAGACAGAGGTTACAGGAAGAGGTGTATGATAACTTCCAAAAGAAAAGGCGGCGGCCACTCACCCCATCGGCCCGCTGCTGTCGGTAGAAGTCCCAGCCACACCGCCACCCAAGGCCACTCTCGGCATTCTCACCGGGCGGAGGGAGCCCCTGACCCACACCGCCACCCTGTGGCTAATCTTGGCGTTGCCGCCGGGCGGAGGGAACCCCCCCCCCCCTTCCCACATCGCCTACCTGTGGCCACTCTCGGCGTTGCCTCCGGACGGAGAGAGCCCTCCTGCCCCCGATCCACACCACCACCCTGTGGCCACTCTCGGTGATGCCTCCGGGTGGAGAGAGCCCTGCTGCCCTCGACCCATACCGCCACCCGGTGGCCAGTCTCAGCGTTGCCGCCAAGTCGAGAAAGAGGCAGAGGGACAAGCTGGACATCTCGCCAAGCTTTCCTTTCCTGGTGCCACTGTGTGCCATTCAGCCCCTCATTCAGATACTAACTCCATGGGGTTCTTCAGCTCCCTCCCAAGCTCAAGAAAGACACCCTGGTCACAACCTCGTTTAAGTCATGAAATATGGGATATGGAATTGGTGCAGGCCAGTGGGACTAGGGAGAATAATAGCTTGCCATAGACTAGAAGAGCCTGTTTTCCACGTTATTATGTTCGGTTTGTGGATAACTTCACAACAAACGTACTGAAGTAAAATACGAAAGTCTGCAGGTACCATTATTTAAGTCACAACACAATGCTGGAGAAACTCAGCAGGTCAGTGTCCTTTTTTTTAAAGACAAAAATAAGCAGGAGACAGTAGGTGGAGAAGTGGGGGGAGAGGGAGGAGTCACAACAGGGATGGCTTGGTGAATAAAGGGAAGGGGATAGAAAGCTGAGGGAAAAAAGACAGGGAGAAGAAAGGAGAGCAGATTAGCAGAAACTGGAGAAGTTAATGCTAAGGACATCCAGTTGGTGATTGCCCCAACAGAAAATCAGGTGTTCCTCCTTCAATTTACAGGTGGTCTTGGTGAGATAGTACAAGGCCGTGGACAGACATACGTGTGGGACTGGGACATGGAATTAAAATGGTTTGCCACTGGGAGATCCCTGTCACGAGTGCAGACAGGGTGAAGGTGCTCAGCGAATTAATCTCCTAGTCCAGTCTCTCCAATGTAGAGAAAGCCACAAAGGAGCTCTGGATGCCTTAGTGAAGTGTTCCAACTGCCAATTTCTTGACCCCCCCACCCCTCTCCATTCCCCATCTTTGACTCCTAACTTGCAAATAGCTTTTTACACCAGTCGTTTCACACCCACCCTCACTACTGAATACAATTGCTGCTGCTATTTGAACAGAGAGGACCCCACCAATACCTTGCTTCCAAACCATGGTCTCAACAAACCAGAAAACATTTGAAAGAGATTCCTGGCATTACAGAGAGTACAAATGCTCAACTTTCCGTTCTTGTCAAACAGAAACACAGTAACTCAATAACAAATGGTAAAGCAGCAGGGGTTGATTTCTCTGACTAGCTCTGACAGAGAGCTCTGACAGAGAACTCCTCCTGGGAGAGACCACGCTCTTATCCATCACAAGTCTGTTATCTGGTTGAGTACAAGATGGAGATAATCTGTAACAGGCTTTGAGGACCAGAGGGAACAGTTTTTGGTGAGGGCATGCTAGAACTTTGGCCCTTAGTCCTCCAGTGCCCCAGACAGGACCCGCACCATGGAGTTTAACCGCTGATTAAAATTTGAGCCGTGGTGTTATGTACAATTCATACCCCTCACTCCTGCTGAACTCCAGAATTATCAGGTAATCCCACAGTCTCTCACAAGGATATGGAGAGCACAAATCACTGCTCCACATGCCTTATCTGTGTCACAGTGACAGCTCTGTCAACAACAGATGCTGGAGGTGAGAGGGAATCAGTTCAACCTGCCACTGAAATTACTTTAAGGGAAGATGATGAATAATCTTAAGCAGAAACTGATAAAGACAGTTCCTGAATCTGGAGACACCTTCAACAGATCATTTGCCAACAATGAATTGCACAATTTTACCCAAAACACTAGTTATAAATCTTTGTCTCCTATGAATGCTGAGTTTCTCCAGGATTTCTGTGTATTAACTGCAATCACAGCATCTGCAGACTTTGTTGTTTCACAAAATTTTCAGAATTTGTTTTAAATAGAATCTCAGAACTTGAGGTGATTTATAAAATGCAAAACATTCTGCCTGGTCCCAGGGGCTGCTGGATGGCAAGCTCCCTGTACTCCCAGCCCGGTCCAAAGAAACATCAATCATTTGGTCTGTGGAAAAAGTACGCAGTCATCACCAAGAAACGTACACATTATCTCTGGGGATTTTGCAATGATTCACATTTATATTATGTCTTTCATGTCGTTTCTTTTCTTCATGGTTAGTGGAGTGGTCGGCACAACACTGTTACAGTCCCAGCAACCTGGGTTGGAATCTGGCACTGTCTGTAAAGAGTTTGTACCTTCTTTTTGTGTCTGTGTGGGTTTTCCTCTGGGTGCTCCAGTTCCCTCCCATGTTCCAAAGACGTGTGGAGTTATAAGTTTAATTAGGCATTGCAGGCTTGTGGGTTTGGAAGGGCCTGTTTCTGTGCCTGTATCTCTAAAAATTAAAATCTGGTTCTTACTGCTGTTAACAAATTATTGATTGGACCTCGAGCTGCCAGTGGAAGTTGTGGATGCAGATTCAATATCAACAAGCAAGAGAAGATTGGATAAGTCCATAGATGGCAGAGTGTGGAGGGCTTGATCCGGGTGCGTCAATGGGCCAAAGAGCCTGTTTCTGCGCCGTTGTGTTCTATGTTTCTAATGGGGGTTTCTTTGCATACAGCTAAATTTTCATTGAATTACCGATGATTGAAGAATCTGAACATGATACCAGAAGAGCTTCCCATTCCATTTCAGCACAGTGCAAGATAAGGAACACACATTTAGTGAAAATCCCGATGAGCCTGCAGATATTTCTCCCACATCGTTCCTGTTCATCTCAAGTAATTTTGCTCATCTGGAAATTTACATACAAACATATCCATGATAATAAATCTGGACACATGGTTAATCTGGATACAGGCTTCTCTGTCAACACACAGCGCCAGTTAGTGCATTAGTGTGCCAATGACCCATGCTCGAATCCAGCACTATCTGAAAGGAGTTTATATGTTCTCCCCATGTCTGCGTGGATTTCCTCCCACCCTTCCTAACAAATGGGGGTTGTGGGTTAATTGGGTGGCATGGGCTTGTGGGGAGGGGGGGGGGGTGGAGGGAGGGCCTGTTACCGTGCTCTATGTCTAAATATAACATAATTTAAAAACATCTATAAAGAAAATCACAAGTTGTAGTGCTATTATACACTCTCCTGCCAGTAGGGGTACCCACTCCCACAGGCATAATTAATGACACATCACATACTGCATTCATTTTAAATGTGGGTTCTGAAGGTAACTTGCAAATAAATGCATGGCATAGTTTTAATAAAAGAAATTGATTATGCAACCCATCCAACTGTCCGTTACTCTTATCCCCACCCTAGATGAATACATGAAACAGACCATTCAGCCCATCCATGCTGGCATTCATGTACTTATCTACACACTTCCCAGCACTCACCCTGCAGCCTCCTATGCTCTAGATTAGCAGTTCTTGACCCTTCCCACCCCCCCACTCACATACCTATGGCATCCTATGTCATAGGTGCTTTGTGGTTAGTAAAGGATTACTGAAGGTGGTATGTGAGTGGGGAAAAGTAAAGGTTGAGAACCACTGCTCTAGATTTTTAAGTCTCATCTTTATATGCAGCTCAGAATATCAGCCAAACCTCCCTCCACTCCACAGACTCCATCTGCTTCTTGCACTGCCTAGGAAAGGCAGCCAACAAACTGAAGAGCCCATCACCCTCCAGACACCCTCTCTTCTCCCTCCTCCCACCGGGGAGAAGGAGTAAGAGTGTGAAAACATGCACGAACAATCTTAAAGACAGCTTATTCCCTGCAGACATTAGATTCTTGAATGAATCCAACAGCAGGGCTCTCATGCTGTTTATTTTGTAACAGTATTTTACCATTTATTTAATATTTAATTAACAATGCAAATCGATCTTCCTTTTCATTGTAATCTTTGCATTCTTTACACAGATGTATGAATGTTAGAGATGACCTGTTAGTCTGTTCACGGAAGAACCCTTCTTACTATATTTTGTGACATATAAATATAAATATTGAACAACCTCCATCAACGCACTTGGTACATGTGACAATGACCTTGAATCTAGCGAATGGAAGGAGTTCCTCCTCACTGATAATCAACACAGGCACACCTCAAGGACATGTGCTGAGCCCACCACTCCATTCTCTTTCCACCCATGACTGTGTGGCTAGGCACAATTCAAATTCCTATAAATTTGTTGATGACACCATGGTCATCGGCAGAATCATAAGGTGGTAATGGGGAAGTGTACGGGAGTGAGAGAGATCAGCTAATGGTTCAGTGGTGTCACAACAACAACCTTGCACTCAACATTAGCAAAACTAAAGAGCTGACTGTAGACCTCAAGAAGGCGAAACCAGGAAAACACAAACCAGTCCTCACCAAGGGGTCAGCAGTGGAAAGGGTCAATTTCCTGGGTGTCAACATCTCTGAAGACCTATTCTGGGGCCATTATGAAGAAGGCTCACCAGTGGCTATATTTCGTTAGGAGTTTGAGGAAATTTGGTATGACACCAAAGACCCTTGCAAATTTCGACAGGTATTCTGTGGAGAGCATTCTGACTGATTGCATAACTTTATGATACGGAGGTGCCAACGCAGGACAGGAACAGACTATAGAAGGTTGTAAACTCAGCCAGCACCATCGTGGGCATCAGTCTTCACTATATTAATGACATCTTTATGAGGTCAGTGCTCAAGAAGCAGCCTCTCTCCTCAAGGACCCTCACTACCCAGGTCATGCCCTCTTTACACTGCTAGCATCAAGGAGGTACAGGAGGTTGAAGACACAGACACGTTACAAAAACCGCTTTTTCCCCTCCACCATCAGATTTCTGAATGGACAATGAACTACTGTACTGTATTTATAGAATTGTAATTTATAATAATTATGCACCTTGCTCTGAACAATACTGTTTCCACAAAACAAATGTTGATGACAATAAACCTGATTCTGATCAACTTGCCTTCAGAGACCACATCCAAAGTTCCAGTGACCTGAAATCATTCATCCAAGCAAAAGGGGGAACCATCCAAGGCACAGTGCAAACCCACAAATGGCGCTGTTCTGATATTAGTGGCTGAGAGTGGAACACCAGGACAGCTCTCCACTCTTCCCACAGTGCCAAGAGTTTTTGCCTGACATGCAATATCTGTGAATTTGGGGTTGGGTTCAACTCTTGACTAATTCCAGGAAGCATCATTGCCAAAAGAGAACTTCCTGCTGCAGAACTGGGATCGCTGCTGCCGGATCTAGTGTGGGTACCGGAGGGGGACTGATCGACCTCCTGTGCTGTAGCTATGCTATGGTTAGATATTAAATGCACAAATACTCTTGTCCTAACTGCCATTTCAGCTGCATCTCCCATATTGGGGATGAATGTAGCCTGGAAAAGCGAGCAAAGCCAAAACTCCCCTTGTACCCCTCAATGAAGGAATACAATAATGATGTCACTTTGCCCTCAACCTTACCTCTGTGGGCTACATGATTTGATTAACCTCAGCACTCTGTGTGGGGCAACAGCCTTAAATTGGCATCATTACTACCTTGGACAAGGAGAAACAACTGTTTGACATGTTGCAGCAGGTTTTTAAATTTAGACGTACAGCATGGAAACCAGTCCTTTTGGTCCAGGAACCCATGCTGCCCAATACATCCAATCGACCAACAACCCCTGGTACATTTCGAAAGGTGGGAGGAAACTGGTGCACCTGAAGGAAACCCACGTAGACACAAACTTCTTTAACACATTGCCTGATTTGAACTCTGATTGCTGGTGTTGTTCCAGTGTTGTCCTTTGACCACATGTGTCCACCTGTCTGAGCATGGACTTGATGGGAAACAGAGCTGCAGAAGTATTAAAAAAATCCCAGAAAACCTCACAGAATAAAAATAAAATTTGATTTATTCCGTCATTGCAAATTTGATTATGCACGATCCTCAACTTCAGTTTTCCAGTTTCAACAATGTGATAACATAGAACCCACACTAGGCAAACTATTCAGAGCTAAAGAAACACAACCAAGCAAACAGCAGCCATCTTTGATATACATATATATATTTTTTCTTGTACAAAGTTACATTCTGAACCGCAAAGGTTCATTAATAATAAGTAATAAATACTGAAATGGCTACACTGCAATATGAGCTATTGAGCTCACCATAATGAAGCCTTGGGTTTCAACAGAGAGCAATTTAACGCCGGAGCATTCAGTTTTCAAATTACAGAGCAATTAAAATACAAGATAAAGTGTCTAAAGAGTAACCTTACAAAAAAAATACCAACCATAAAATATGTATATTTTTAAAATAGGCTTGGAGAGACGCAAAGTTCCTTTCCCAACAAAATTGTTATTAAAATTAATCCACTTCTGTTAGAGAAAAGAAGACATTTTAGTAGTGTATATAAAATCGTTCTCAGGTGCAGCACATGTTAACTTCCCTGTCACAAGTGTCCAGAGTTTCTACAACAAATTGCATTATAAAAATTTGAAGTTGAATTGAATGATATCCCCTAAACACCACAGAGCTGGAAAACAAGATTGGCTCCCTACCAATCATCTGACACAAGTGCTACTCTGGGTAAATGTCCTTTGGTTACTGTGATAACACCCACACAGAAATAAATAGCTTCCTTTATAACAATTGCAGATACAAATGTAGTTCTTTCGAATAGTGTCAGCGAAATAACCGTTGGAAACTAACACCAGTTGTTTCACTAAGGCAGCCTATGTTTCTTTGAAGTGACTATGTTCAGCAAGCGTCTTTCAACAGTAGGAAGATCCCCATAGAAAGGACGAGGACGAGAGCAGCTCAGAGATACTTACCTCTTGTCCTGAACCTCACCATGCAAACTGAGGGACCATGGTGAAGAACTGCTCAAACACTTTGCGGTGAAAAAGTTCAAACTGAAATAAATCAAAGTAAAATAACATGCAAGGTGTGTATCTCAGTCTTTCTGTGGCGAAGTTATTCTTCAATCGTTGTTGAACATGACCTGCCACACGATTAAGTGACTTCTCTCTGCTTTGGCCAGCGAAGGCTGGACCTGTAGTGTCTCCCTGAGATCCTCCGTTTCTTCACTCTCGTCACCTAAAGGGAACAACAAGTTTCAGAATATCCTTGCCAATAATGAAGGATGTTTTGAGAAGAAAGCATGGACTCGCTCCACAGAGAGGATGTCACCCGACTGGCATGGCTAAATAACACAATGAAAGAGACTGGCTCCATATACATGACATAGAGGCAAGAGGAGGGGAGCTTACATTCATGTCCAAGACACTCAATGATCCAGGAAAACATTTGGTTTGGAGATAAGGAATAGCATATGAATGAGGTTTAAAATGGAAGAAAGGCAAGTGCTTGTGCGAGGTGTACAGCAGGGGTCAAAAGGGCTGGTACATGCACAAGAAAATCTGGAGGGGTCCAGACTAATGCAGATAAATAGTCAGTTTGACTTCTTGGTTGGTACAGACAAGTTGGACTGAAAGGCATGTTTCCATGCTTTACAACTCTGACTCTAAACCTCTGAGCTAGTGATGTAGTATTTTTCCCCAAATGATATTCCATCAGCTATTTCGGTTGTGCATGTTCTAATTTATCCCAATCCCACCGAGGGAGCAAACTGAGAGGCATGACATTAGTTAAATCATTGATACAGATCATGAATAAGCAGTTCCCATCCTTCTGAGTAGTACCATACCAAATCCCTGAACACCCACATGCACTGGTTCTCCCCTATCTATTAAAAAAAATTCCAAAGAATTAGTGGATTGAGGCTCTAAAGGTTGTCATAGCCGAAGGGTGGTAGTAGGGACGAGCTCCCACTGCTACACAAATACTCTTAAAGGAGGGCGTCTCAAACACCCTCTGACAACCAAATCCAACTCCTGGCTATGTGTGGCGTAGTTCTTATGCCCAGTGGAGCTGATCTCACTGACAGAAAGGGCAAAGACAGGCCACTGGCGTCTTGAAACCAGTTGCTCTGGGCAGATGAGGCTTGTTAACCATGGATGGTAACTCATCTAGGAGAAGGAAACCTCCACTGCCTTCCGGCTATACACACTCATGGGAAAGACTTTGGGATTAAACCCTGAGTCCCGAAGGCAGCTGACTGCTGTACCCAACACCGGCACTGCAACACCTGCAATGCTGGCACCAAACTGTATAGACTTTCACCGTTCCTTTGGATCCGTCATTAGCATGGAGATGGGAGTATCCCTCTGCATGGGCAACAGATCGATCTCCATATCAACTCTGCCCTGGCTTGCACCCTGGAGAGGCCACCCCAGCTTACCAGAGACACAGTATCCATGGTCAACTACGACCGATGGGAGGCCATGACGGTGACGTATGGATTGATCAAACACAACTTTCCTTTTCTGAAACTCATGTTGGCTTTGTTCAGTCCTATTACCCCTTTCAATGTGTTCTGTTATGACATCCTTCACTATATATTCCAGCAGTTTCCCTGCCAGTGACGTTATCAAACAGAGAAGCAGTACCTTGTTTTTCCTCCATCTTGTCTTAATGTGGGGTCACATTTTTCATCTTCCAATCCACAGGAATAATTCCATTAGTACGCAATTTGTAAACCAAAGCATCCACTCTCTGTAAACTAACCTTTTCAAAACATTGGGTCCTTGGGGATTTATCATCTTTTAAGATCACCAACCTCTTGAGTACTATTTGTGATTAATAATCAGTCTCTCATTTTCTTCCCTGAATCTCTAATGTATCCAGGTTTGTGCACCTTCTTCCATGAAGACCATTGCAAAGTAATTATTTAATTTCTGTTATTTCCCATCATACAGTTTCATGAATGAGAGGCCTTTCTTTTGCTGGTTTGCTTTCATGTTCTATTTTTCTTTTAAAAGAAAGAACAACTTGTTGTCTTCTTTTGCTGAACTGTAAAATGCTCTCAATCTGAGATCAACAATTTTTTTTGTCAGCTTTGTGTTTTGATTCCACATCATTTTTTAAATTCCTCTGGTCAGTCATGGATAAGATGGTCTTCATTTTGGATTTCTGTGCCCTGAAAGAATGCAGGAAAACTCCGATAATCTGCTATCCAATTTATCAGAAATCTGCATAGTTCAGCATCTGGTTCATGGGCACTGGTTCCTGCATCCCCTTGAAACTCACTGTGCTCACAGGGAAATCAGAGATGTCCCACAGCAGTTTGATAAAAAGTGAATTAAAAATGCGATGCATAATTAGAATAACATTCACCTATCCGGAGAATCTGCATATGAAGCACCTCAAGTACCTGTATGCCAGATTAGTAGAGTTTTACTGTACACTGGAGAAACCAAAAAAAAAAACACCACACTTCTTGTTATGTAAGATACTGAAAAGGCCATGTCCTCACCCATCCTGAAGTCAATGTAGCCCTCGCCACCACTCATAACCAGCACAGACGGTACTGACGATTGACCAGATACATCAGTGGCAACAGCTCCCAGTTTTTCAAACGAATGCTCAACATCATTAGGTGCACCTAGGTCATGATCAAACATCAATCAATCAAGATTATGGAAGCTCAAAAGAAATCCTGCAGATGTTGGAAATCTGAAATAATATCAGAATAACTATGGGTGGCACGGTTAGTGTATTTTTAAATTTTAGGTACACCTAGGTCATGATCAAACATCAATCAATCAAGATTATGGAAGCTCAAAAAAAATCCTGCAGATGTTGGAAATCTGAAATAATATCAGAATAACTATGGGTGGCACGATTAGTGTATTTTTAAATTTTAGGTACACCTAGGTCATGATCAAACATCAATCAATCAAGATTATGGAAGCTCAAAAAAAATCCTGCAGATGTTAGAAATCTGAAATAATATCAGAATAACTATGGGTGGCACGGTTAGTGTATTTTTAAATTTTAGGTACAGCACAGTAGAAGCTGATTTTGGTCATTTAAACCCTTGCTGCCCAATTACACTCAAATTAACCTACATACTTTTATGTTTTGAAGCAGACAGGGGAGAACGTACAAACTCCTTACAGACACTGCTGGACTGAAACCTCGGTCGCCAGCGCTGTAATAGCATTACGCTAACCCCACGACCCAAAATTAGACAGAGGTTAGCGCAACGGTTCGAATCCAACACATTACACGCAGTGTCCATAGGAAACTGGCTGCGAAGTATTCTGGAAGTGAGTTGAAAAGTGTTGCATTCATTCAAGTTTATTTTTACATGCCAATATTTAATGATCTTCATTACCTAAGACTGAAAAGTAGAAGTCATGTGAGCACTAGATCTGGAGCTCAAGTTGCCGATAGTTTGAACTAAAGTCTGTGTGGCCGTGGAGTCTGCGGGAGTTCTGGAGGTGAATCCATGGACACTCAATGACCCTAGTGGGGTGGGGGGGGGGGGGGGGGGTAAGGAAACGACCTTATTTTGCTTCTCTTTCTCTGGCTGTGAGAGGCACCAGGCAATTTCTGTCAATGACATAGCTTTGTGTGCCTTATGGCAGACTAAAGGAAATTTTGTGTGATATTACATTTTCTTTTTTAGACAATAAAGTTTCTTGAATTAGTTCTTTTGCTAATATGCCAAGAACTACAACTTCACAATTCCCACGTCTGCGGTTGAATTTGTTGAAGGTAGTGTGGTTCAGAAAATGAACGGTTACCAATGAATGAATGGCATCCTTAAACTGCTCACCTGGAACTGCCACAAAGAACTTCACAGCATCTCGGTGTCCATGGAAACATAGCTGAGCATGGGCCATAGAGCAGTAAGGTATAAATGTGCCAGGGGTGATCTTGTCACTGTTCTCATCACCGTAGACACGGATGACATTTCCGGGACGGTTTCCAGACCCCCCTGACACCTTATTGGCTGCAACAACAACAACAACAAAAATAAAGCGTTAAGTGGGAACAATGAAACAAAACAAGAACAAAGGGTCTCTGGAGAGAGAAAAAATACAGCCACAATTATGGCAGTGTTGGCAAAGCTCAAGCAAAATGAATAGGTGTTAAAAAAAAAGAGGGATTTCAGGGAAAGAATGCCAGCTCAGAAAGACCTCAGGAGAGGATCAACAAAGCATGCTATATTCGGTCTATGGAAGGAGGACATGGGTAATGGAGTGTGCTTAATGCCAAGCTGCCATTTCCCTCGTGTCAGTGAGAGCTCCAATGGCACCATTCATCACCTTTCAGAAACCCCATTTCCTGCAGTTTTTGCAGCAAATTCTCTTTCTAATAGGATTAGATGCAGACTCTCAAAATTTCTTCAGTTTTCTATGTACCTTCACTTTACAGATAGATACTTTAAAAATAAGACTGTAATTGTTGGTTTGTTTCCAAGTCGAGCCTATGCAACAGTGACTACAACTACACAGTGATTACTACTGCGTAGATCAAGGGAATAGAAAGCAGGACTTCAATCCTCTCCCACGGAATGTACAACCTTCCTGGCCCTGCATGCAAAATTTCCCCAAACTGCAAACACAAACCACGGACAGAGCACAAACCTATTCACGGTAAGTACCCAGACATGTTTAGTCTATTTTAACACACTGCGTCTCCCCTTTAACAGCTTACAGCAGCCCACACATTAACTCCACCACCCTGGTCCATCAGAAACACACGCCGTTGAGTGTGTTGTTCAGAACAATTAGTGTTGACTGCCAGTATTCTGAGCATTGGGTACAGACTGATTTGCAATTTCAGGACAAGGTGCAGAGTGCACTTTGCCCAAGTGTTTGCATATTGTCCAAGCACAAACAAATTTGCTTCTTTTCTTCCAACAATGAGCATCACCTCAGAGTCCAAAGTTGTCGACCCCATCGTTTCCATCTGATCGTAGCCTCTCTCATTGTGGATTCATCTCCACCAAACCCATTGCCTGCCATCTCAAATGATACATATTCCATCTCATTAATCTAGGCTTGGTAGAATGCCGAACTACCATGAGTTGCTGGTCAGACCAAGACTCAACAAAAACTGGCTAAACAGGAAATTGGCTGAAACATTAAACAAATTGATTGCTGACAATCACATGGATGGTGTGGAAAAAAAAATACATACAAGACGCAGGGGTAAAAAGCCTCCTGAAGAAGGAAGCTCCTGCATTCTACTTGTGTGATTGAAGATTCTGAATGCAACTTTCATAGACTGGTCAAAACACAAGATGGTTGACAGAATTACTCAGGAACCGATGCAAAGAATGTATGCAGTTTTCAAGAGCCCAACTTCAATTTTATTAATTTCATTATTCACGCCATGTTTAATTGGACAGAGAGCAATTTGATCAGGATTTGTTTTAGTGATATTTTAGAAGTTGGCTGAACATTAGACACATTCTCCATACCTATGACCACCCTGTTTTTCTCAAATTAGTAAATGGTACAGCAAATATGGCAGATAAACAAATAAAAAACAGGCATAGCATTGCACATGGATATGAAGGACCTCTAAACAAAATTAAAGGCTCCTTGGAGCAGGGGATGAACATCCAGAGGCTACTGTGACCATTCAGCAAACACACAAATACTGCTGCAATGCAGTGACCAGCATCAGGATAACATTCAGACAAGATGGAGAAACAGGGGAGGCCAAACATTATAAATAAAAAGTAGATGTAAGCTGCCTTTACTGGCTGAAAAGGCGGAGACAGAAAGGTTCTGATAGTTTGATCTGCACTTACCCCTCAGACCCAGTAATCGTCCCTGGTGGAGGACTACAGCTACAGTGAGAAGAGGTGACAAGGGGGAGGTGGACAAGTGTGACAGTAGAGGAAAAGGATTAGAACCCACCACTCTTGGATCTCAAGCCTGAAGTTTGCTTTTTAAAAAAATTATAAACACTTGTAAAACAAAAAAAAAACGTTTAGGTAAACAAGAAAACCTTTAATCAAGATTAATCTGTTTGTGGCTTTGGCAGCCAGAACCACACTTTTAAATGAAATGGATGACTAATAAGTTGTTCTGACAACACTCCCTGTCGAACCCAATAAAGCCACTTTGCTGGGTGATATGCTTTTACCTGGTGATAATTAGTTTCATCAGTCATCAGTACCTTTGCTGGTCTTATTCCAATACCAAATCTTTTGCTTGCATCAGCTTATTGGTTCAGAATGGCCAGGCTAAATGAAAGCATTTCCTGTAATGAAGCAGTCAAAGCTGATCACACTATTCCAATTGTGGTCCAAGCAGAGTTTTATAATGTTGTAGCTCTATAAAACTCTGCTTAGACCATGCTTGGAATAACATGTTAATTTTGGTCACCTCATTATAAGAAAGATAACAGAGCAAGGGGTTTTCTCTTGGGCGAAGGAGGATGAGAGGCGACTTAATTATGGTCCATAGATTATAAGAGGTACAGGTCCATAACCTTTTATTCGGAATCGTCCTGACTGGACACCTGCCATTGTTTGAAATCTTCTGGATTTCAGAATCATTTTGATTTCTGTCCCTTTAAGCAAATGCCTTGCACCTAGCCCCGCCGTCCATCCTCCCCCAACTCCTCTGGCTGTCTGTCCGTTGCCCCCTCACTCCCCCTGCCAGGGCAGGTGCCAGACTATTTTGCGCTCTAGGTCAGGCTGAGAGCAGTGGGGTGGGGGGGGAGAGGAGCTGGCTGGGCCAAGCGCAGGTGGGGGTGGGGGGGAATGTGGTGCTAGCCGAGCTGAATGCGGGCAGGGTGGTCCGATGTGTGCTCTACAGGAGGCTCTTGACCGGCGCATCTTTCAGGTGGAGGTCGGAGGCGATGAGGGCCCCGGGAACAGTCAAAAAGGTGGCCAACGTCGGCTACTCAGAGCCAGTGGCTAAGGGGGAAGAAGGCTGGACATGAGGTGCAGAGCTGCAGGAGGAGTGGGCCGTTAGGGCAGTGGACCCAAGCACCAGCAGCTTTCAGGCGCTTATCCAGCTCGTCAGGCTGACTCTCAGGCATACCCTTGCAGCGCAGCGCTGTCCTTCGCTCTCCCCCCCCACCCCCCCCCAACCTTCTGAAGTGGCAACAGGGTCCAGAGTTTACGGAGTGCTGCACCGGATTGCAGCGACGGCTCAATGCGGGAGAAATGGCTGTCTTCGTTACCCATGATCCCACAAGCAACTGGAACTGCTCTGTCAGCACCAAAGCTCTTCCAGCTGCATGGGGGTTTATGGATAAGGAAGATGGCCATTGCTCCTGCATTGAGCCAGCTGCCGCCTGCTTCTCTCCCACCAGGTGCTGGGGGCCGAGAGTCACCTTTCCACTGAAGGGCATCCAAGGGGACAACAGGGACTGGGGAAGGGGATCTCCCTCTGAAAACATAGAATTTATTACAGGAAATTAACATTACTTATGTGCAATGTTATCTACCAAAAAAAGTGCCAAATTTTGGAATTCCGGATAAAAGGCAAGGTACCTGTGTAGAAAAGGTGAACCACCAGCACTTTTTCCTGGAGTGATGGTAGCGAATACCAGAAGACATCTGTACAAGATGAGTGGAGGATTTTTCAGGGGAGACGTCAGGAGTAAGTTTTTATTTTAAACACAGAGAGTAGTTGGTACCTGGAATGCATTGCCAGGGGTGGTGGAGGCTGGTACAATTGGGACATTTAAAAGACTCTGAGTTAGGTACATGGATGCAAGAAAAAAATGGAGATTTATGGCATTAAGGTTTAGACTGTTGAGAAGGTTTATACAGGATGGCACAAAATCACAGGCTGAAGTGTGCTATTATGTTCTATCACTCCAACCTTAGATCCTCTTAATTCCCTTCAATTCTGTTGGCTTCTCTCCAGGGAAGGAAAACTTCAGAAGCAAAAGCATCTTTTGTCCATTATTTTCATGTACAAAAACAGAAGGATTAGGAAGCAGAGGAATCGCGTGAGGGTGTGGTCACTGAGTGAGAACTCTGCCTCAGTCCCCTATAACTGTCAGGTGATTTGTAAGGCATGGAGTCACAGGACAAAGGGCTTTCTGCACATGGGAAAGGGCTGAAAAAACAAACAGATGGAGTTTTCTCACTGACCGGTGCTTGGTAACTCAGGTACCAAGGAGCAGAAAGGTAACTGAAGTTGTCTGCTCATCCATGAGAAGAGCCCATCTCTGGAAAAATTAAAGCCACTCCAAATTAGTATCCAGAGTTAAAACACTTAACATAGGTCTCACTTACCTTGAATTGCAAGCATGCTCCATGCACCAATGAGTTTGCAGGGACAAGAACACTGAGTGACGACAAACCCAAAGTAGTGTTGCTTGCACTGGACAGTCTGTCCCAAATCGAGAATCTTGCGTGGCCAAGGAGCATGCAATGGGAAGTCTCCCTGAACAGTTATCATGGGTCTGATGGAAGGCAGAGTTCGATGTTTGGGACATGGAGGACTTGGAAGTTATTCCTTCAGCTTCCACTAAAGGTGGGCGTCAGGTGTTTTAAACTGAAGCCCCATTGAAGTTGCATGCAAAATAATGGCCAAGGGATTGTTTTAAATGATCTAAAAATATTTATGAGTCCAAGACATTACAGGAAAAACCCTCCCCACCTTCGACAACATCCATGAGGAACGCTGCCGTTGGGAAGCAATCATTAAGTATTCACACCACCCAGTACACATAGGCGTATCTAGGGTATGGCAGGTGGGGCACAGAAATGGGGCGCCACTGCCCTTGTCTTAGCCACCCAATATCCAAGTCCCTAGCCCAATACGGGCCCCTTAGGGGCTTTTCCACCACGCAAGCGGCACCTAGTGGTGGCTCAATGGGCAAAATGGCCATCTTCCCTACCCATAATTCTGCCAGCGACAACCAGGGGAACACAGTGGTTCCAGCTGTGTGGGGGATTATGGGTAGGGAAGACAGGCATTTTGCCCATTGATCCCACACTGAGCTGCTGACAAGTGGCCCTGAAAGCCAAAACTGCCCAGTGAGGTACTGGAGGCTGGGCGGCTGGTGGGGTGGGCTGACAGCGGGTGGCCGGCAGGGCTGTAACAGCCCACCCAGGCTGCGTGTTGACAGCCTGTCCCAGCCACATGATGACAGCTCTGCCATCAGCACGTCCACGGAGATTTTCCAATTAATACCTTGTTGATCTCCCTACAGCCTGTCCCATGTCCTTATCTCCAAACAAACTTCTGACAGACTTCGATCAGTGTGACGTGGGCTCCCAGTGATCAGGGGGAGGGAAGGGATAAAGACAGATTGGTGTCTGCAACCTAAATCCACAACTTGACGGTGAGGGGCACTTAAAATGGAAACTACGTCAGGCAGCAGTGGCACAGTGTGTGGCAGTTTTTTAAAAAACAAAATGGGGGTGGAGGGGTGGGCCATGTCAGTGGCTGCCTTAGGGCACCACTTGACCTAGATACGCCACTGCCAATACATGCTCTGTTCTCTCTGCTAACATCAGGAAAGAGGTATCGGTGCCACAAAACTCACATCACCAGCTTCAGGAACAGCTGCTACCCCTCCACTATCAGATTCTTCAATGACAAACTCAACCAGGGGCTGGCTCCTTTAAGGACTCTTGCACTTTATCACCCGCTGTATTGCAACTTGTTTACATTTTTTAAAAATTTGTTGGCATGTGTGCGTTGTGTGGAGCTTTTTGTGCACGGCCAGTAAGTGGTAATTCTGTTTCACCCACAGGGAAAAGAATCTTGGGGATGTATGTGATGTCACATAATGCACTCTGACATTAAATCCAAATCTGACTCTAAATATATTCCTGAGAGCACTGGGGAAACAAAAAGGGGGAGAATGTAAACTGTTTGCCGTTACTCACTTTCTGTCAGAGGGATGGAGATGATGACACCATTACCAGTGCCCACCCACAGGCGATTGCAGGACACCATGAGAGCGGTGATTCGTACAAAAGAGAAACCAAGCTTCCCAGTTCCTTGAAAACAAATCAAAAATATTTCAAACACTTGCTGAACTTCTAAATAAATTACTGCTGTCCTCTCCTTTCGAATGACTGACAATATGTTGAAGTTATTTTTTTTTCCTCATTTGAAGATACAATTATCCTTTCCTGCCATCCCTGAAGACATCTAGTGCCAGTACAATGTGAAGCCCCAGTTCACTTAGCTGAGGAGACTCCTGAAAAGGCAACAAAGATGTTACACATATAGACAAAGGCAGAAACAGACAGGTTTAAATTTAGACATGTAGCAGGGCAACAGGCCCTTCTGGCTCACGAGTCCCTGCTGCCCAAATACACCAATTGACCCACAATCCCTGTATGTTTTTGAAGGGTGGGGGTGGGGAAACTGAAGCACCCGTAAGAAACGCACAGTCATGGGGAGAAGGCACAAACTCCTTACGGACAGCGCTGGGTTCAAACCTGGGTCACTGGCGCTGTAACAGCGTTGTGTAACCATGCCGTCCCAATGTTCTGAGTCGGGATGTTGTGTTGAAGTACAAGACATCGGCGAGGCCAGATTTGGAGTATTGTGTGCAGTTTTGGCCACTTATCTACAGGAAAGGTATCAGGAAGATTGAAGGAGTGCAGAGAAATTTTATAAGAATTTTGCTGGGTCTTGAAGAACTGAGTTACAGGCAAAGGTTAAATAGATTAGGACTTTATTCCCTGAAGCGTCAGAGCACGTGGGGAAATTTGATAGAGGAATACACTATGAGGGTTATAGATAGGGTAAATGCAAGAAGGTTGGGTGAGATAAGAACGAGATGACACGGGTTTAGGGTGGAATGTTTCGGGGACGATCAAGGGGACCTTCTTCACTCAGAGGGTGGTGAGAGTGTGGAACAAGCTGCCAGCAGAGGTAGTGGATGCGGGTTCGATTCACCATTTAAGAAAAATTTGGATAGGTACATGGATTAGGGTAGGTGTGGTATGGAGGGTGCAGGTTGATGGGACTATGTGGAACAATAGTTTGGCTTGGACTAGATGGGCTGAAGGTCCTGCTGCTGTGCGATAATGTTCAATGATATGAGTGAGATAATGCATTTTGGAAAGTCAGAGGGGAAGGACGTACTGTTACAAACCGTGTGTAACAAGCAGCAATAGACAATAATTTTAAAACACTAATTTTATTTCTAACTCTTAAACTATAGTCTTTTCTTTTAAACTACCATTAACACTAAATGTGTGTGTGAGCGTGTCTGTGTGTGTGCATTATACCCACACCATTGTAGTCCAGGCCAAAATCTAGAAAGTTACTTCAAAGTTCAATCTTTCAAATTCACTGTTGAAACGTAGGCCTTTGAAATTTGATCCCCACAATTAATAGGTGTTTTCACACCACAGGTGAGCGGTAACCCTACTTTACCCCGGAGAAATTCCCAGGAATTCAGGACCTCCTGGACCTTTCACTCCACCATCCAAATTCCTGGGAATTTACCCTCCCTGACAATTTAGGGGGGGTCCCGCGGGGGTCCCTCCCCCAACCGATGACGTGTTACGCATTTACAGGAGTAAGAACCCCTCAAGTCCATCGATTGCCTGCCCCCTCCCTCCCCATCCATCCATCGGTCTCTCGCCTGCCCGCTCCCTCCCTCCTGGCTGTCCGTTGGTCAGTCGGTCGCTCACCCGCTCCCTCTCGTCGGTAGGTCAATTGCTCACCTGCCTGCTCCTTCTTCCTCCCTCCCTCCCTCTCCCCATCTGTCAGTTGCTCGCCTGCCCACTTCCTCACTCCCCACCTGACTGACTATCAGTCACTCGCCTGTCTGCTCCCTCTCTCCTCAACCCCGGCTGTCCGTTGGTCACTCACCCGCTCCCTCTCCTACTCCCCGGCTGTCCATCAGTCACCCGCGCACCCCACCTGCACTTTGTGGCCCGTCTGGCATGTCGCGATAGCAGCACAATGCGGGATGAATGGCCGACTTCATTTGCCATAATCCCCACGCAACTGGAGCCGCTCTGGGAAATCCAGCTCCATGAGGGATTATGATTAACAAGGACGGCCATCCATCCTGCATTTGCTGCTGTTGCAATATGCCAAAGTGGCCCGCTGATCTCTGGCGTTAAGTACCCTTAATTTTAATCGCCTACGTGACGCAACACGCAAGCGCTGACATCACGAGGCTTCCCTGCTTGGCCATTTGCCTTTTCACACCATAGGTAGGGCCGCGGACCCGTTTAAAATTCCCGGGCTGAACTTTTCACACTGCAGGTTCATCTGGTGGGGGCAGGAATTTCTGGGGATTCTCCATTTTACACTGCGGTGTGAAAAGGCCTAATGTTGAACTGATGGGGAGACGGGAATCGCAGCTGCTATAGACTTACAAACTTTTCTTGTGTTGCCTTTGAAGAAATGTCCATCCACACGAGCTGTGGTCACAACACTCCTTTTGTAGGCAGGACTCGAACTGGGCAGCCTCGACAAAGCTTCTAAGACCCTGGCACTGGTCGATCCAAGTAACTTTGCTGGTAGTCACATTTCAACTGAAGAAGTATCTCCAAGTGACTTCCATTGATAGTCACAATCAAAATGAAGTACGTTGCTTCCCAAAAAGACCCTCCTGCCACAGGTCAATCCACTGAAAAGGCCCATTCACTGAGCAGGCTTTGCTCTGAATTCCACAAAATTGGCCGGCCACAAGAGCTGCTTCAAAAAGCTGTGTTCTCTTCGCAGTCAGAATGGTTCTCCCTTGCAAAATCAGTGACTTTGTGAATGTATCAAATTCTGGAACAGACTGATAAACCTTCCCCCAGTTCTTCCAATGTATCGAATTGTCGCTGGGCTGTGACTTGTGCTTGTGTGAAATATTAACTGTGACCATTCAGTCCCTCCTGTCTATACTATCCCTTACAGTGATAATCCCATGTTACTAAAATGGAAGCTCGTAATAATACACAGTAAAAGGTAGGGCACTAAAGAATGTTGGAGTTCAAGTCTTAATTTCCCTGAAAGTGACAACAGGTGGTGAATAAGGTGTATGGCACGTTTGTCTTTCTTGATTGAGGCATAGAAATAAGTTTGGATAATATATTACAACTTTATAAAACACTGGTTAGACTGCACATTGTGTGCATTCCTGGTCATCACATCATAGGAAGGATGTGGTTGTGCTCGAGAGAGTGCAGAGGACATTTAACAGGATGTGGCCTGGAGTGGAGGACTTTAATTATGGGGAGAGATTTGATTGCTGGGTTAGTCTGTCCTTAATTGAAGGAGACTAAGGGATGACACGACAGATCTCCATCACATTATGGAAGGCATAGATAGGGTTGGTTGTCAGAATCTATATTCCAATGATAACTGAACCCAGAAACAACAATTAAAGATAAAAGATTGGAAATGGAAGAGTGGCTAATCGCAAGTTTTTACAACTCATTTAAAAAAGTTAACATTGTAACAGTAAGTCCAACTTAATTAAAACAAAGGTAGAAATAGTGATAACCCACCTAGCATTTTGCTGACATACGGCTCAATGTCCACATCTTGCAGATGTTGGTAGGTATGTACATGGTAAAGGCGAAGGGTTGAGTCCAGGCGGATGGAAACCCACACCCCATCTCCCACCCAGGCCAATTGTCTCACCTGGCTCTCCTTCCGTGGATGTGCATCAAAGGATTTCTGGAGAGGGGCACAAAAATTAAACAGTATTGCAAAAACAACAAATGCAAACACACTGTATATATGGTAATATATGGTAACCCATGACCATGTCCTCCTTTGGAATGGCCACTCTAGACCGTGATTAACAATGTGACAGTCATCACTGGGTAAAGTTGCAGACTCCACTCACAAATTTTACTTCCTTACAATTCTTTCCCTGAATTATGTGTCTGTATTCCCAGATCCCTCAGTTCTACTGTATTCCCCTGTGCCCTATAATTGACCGTCTATGTCCTTTCTTGGTTGGTCCTTCCAAAATGCAACACCTCACACTTGTCTGCATTAAATTCCATCTGCCATTTTCAGCTCATTTTTCCAGATGGTCGAGATACCTTTGCAAGCTTTGAAAACCTTCTTCGCTGTCCACAACACCTCCAATCTTAGTGTCGTGGACAAACTTGCCACATTATCATCCAGATCATTGATATGAATGACAAACAACAGTGGTCCCAGCACTGATCCCTGAGGCACACCACTAGTCACAGGCCTCCAGTCTGAGAAGCAATCATCCACCACTACTCTCTGGCTTCTCCCATTCATTACTTCACTGTGAATACCTAGCGTCTTTTTTAAACAATGGAACAATGTGAGCTACTCTCCAATCCTCTGGCACCACACCTGTGGCTAAGGACATTTAAAATATTTCTGCCAGAGCCCCTGCAATTTCCACACTAGCCTACCTCAAGGTCTAAGGGAATATCTTGTCAGACCCTAGGGATTTATCCACCCTTATTTGCTTTAAGACAGCAAGCACTTCCTCCTCTTGAGGTTCCACGACCTCACTGGTTGTTTTCCTTACTTCTACGACTCTGTGCCCTTTTCCTGAGTGAATACTGATGAAAAATTTTAAGACCTCTCCCATCTCTTTTTGGCTCCATACAAAGCCGGCCACTGATCTTCAAGGTGACCAATTTTGTCCCTTACTCTCCTTTTTCTCTTAATATACCCTTAGGATTGTCCTTGACATTGTCTGCCAAAGCAACTTTATGGCTTCTTCTAGCCTTCCTGATTTTTTTTATTGAGGTTTTTTTCTTGCACTTTTTTATACTCCTCAAGTTTCTCATTTGCTCCATGTTGCCTGATATACATCTTTCTCTGCTTCTGAATCAGATCCCCAATATCCCTTGAAAAACAAGGTTCCCTATGTCTTTAATCCTGACAGGAACATACAAACTCTGTTCTCTCAAAATTTCATCTTTGACGGCCCTCCACTTACCTTGCACATCCTTGCCCGAAAAAAAATTTATTCCTATTCACACCTTTTAAATCCTTTCTCATTTCCTCAAGACTGGCCTTTCTCAACCCTAGGCCCAGACCTATTCTTCTCCAAAATTAACTTGAAACTAATGGCATTATGATCACTAGACCCAAAATGTCCCCCTACACATACTTGTCACTCGTCTGTCTCGTTCCCTAATAGGAGATCCAGTATTGCAGTTCCCTTATAGGATATCCAGTATTTACGATATAAAAGCCATTATAGTTTCAACCTTGGTTAAAAACACTGGCTTGTGTCACCCTTGTGACAGTCCTCACACTAAAGGCCATTTGGAATATCTCAAAGAATACATGTCAAGAGTTTTTTTTGGAAAAGTGAGTGCAGAGAAAATAAAAAAAAGCTCCTTTTATTTGTAGCAGTTTGGGCAACTTAAAATCCAATGTGTTTTAGTTAAGGGCATGAGTGACTACCTTAAAAATAAAAGTTCATACCAATAATAAAGATTAAGATCTCGCAGACAGGTTGCACGTTTGGGATTTATTATAAGGTGCTAATAAATCCACAGGAGGATTCTCTGTTGAAAATCTCCCTTCCTCAATCATTTAATAGAAAAGCAAGCTGGAAACTTTCAGACACAAGGGAGGGGAAGGAGCATTTCCAGAGTTTGTTATGAACAGCATAGATAACCCACAAAATATGGGGAAATCTATGTGCAATGGAAAATGAGAACCCACTGAATCTGATCCCATCCAACAGATATAATGTACTTCCCTTCTTTAGAATGTCCATCATGGAATCTCGAAGCAGCAGGCTGCCCAAAAATGGGGCAAAGAGGGAAGCATAATGTGACAAGAAATCCAACTACTCAGGAGACAGGTAACATGTTTTAACAGGATGGAAAGGGCCAAATGGTACACTAGTGTAGAGTAGAGGTGTCCCAAAACAGTTTGAAGAATATTGATGGGAAGGAAGTGGTTGTGGTCCACCAGAGCACCCAAACAGTAAACAGCACACATGAGCCCCTGGATGAAGTTGAAAGAACCTCTCTTTCATAGAAGTACTGGGAGTGAAAGGAACCTTTGGGGTAATGAACTGCTGAACTTGGGCAATTTCAACATCTATAACTTGAATGGCTCTACTCAAATCAGATAGTGGGCACCAGAGATAAAGGTGAAACTAAATGATGTAAATAAAGAGTGTAGAGGTGAAATATTATTACAGGACAGATTAGGGCATCCAGCCCACACAAGTGTAATGCACAAGTAATTTATTGTGGCCTGGAATTTTGAGTTCACGAACAAAATGAATGAACTGCAGACAAGTTTGATAATCTGGCTTAGCTTTGACGCACTATACCTCGATTTTCATGGCTTTTGGTTGTACAACATAGATTTTATTCTTGTAGCCACACCATACTTTATCGTGCACAACAGTCATACAGCGAATGGAGTGATGAGGTCGCCCAAGGTCCAGAAGGTGATAGTTGGTAAGGTCCCACTGGCCATCTAAGGAACAAACATAAAGTCTGTACAAAAATACAGCTACCCTTCTGTACGGTCCAGGTTTAGGCAAAAAGACTGCCCATAACACAGCTTCACTCACCTATGTTTACCTATGCAATAATTCACTCTCAGTAAACACCTTGCACTACATATTCAGCATAAAAATAAGTTATGGTACATAAATAATAAATAGTAATGGTCACATATCTTTCCTCTGGACCAATAACTCTCCCCTCAGGTTCCCACTGGAGAACAGGAGGGAATGGGACCATTTTTACGATATAAAAGCCGTTATTGTTGCAACCTTAGTTATAAATGCTGGCTTGCGTCACCCATATGACAGTCCTCACACTAAAGATCATTAGGTTCATGTCAAAGAATATGTCAAAAGTTTTTTTTTTTAAAATAGAGTGGACACAATAACCCTCATGAACCTTTCTTGGAAATTATTGTTTAAGAAATGCAGTCAACATTAAAACACACAAGCACAAGCTTGTACTCAAAACTGAGTGAAATGACAATACTGTTGATTTAATAATGGTGTTAATGAGTATGGTATGCTTGGAGCATTGAGTATAAAAGTGGAGGTCATGTGGCAGCTGAATAAAACTTTGGTTTGGCTGCACTTGGAATTCCGTGTGGAATTCAGTGGAAGGAGGTACCAGGTAGTCGTGGAAGGATGTTTTTTTGTTTGGAGGACTGGCTCTAGTGGTGGGCCACAGGGGTTGGTACTGGTTTCTCTGCCGTTTATCATCTATATTAGCTTGATTGGTAAATTTATAATGGGTGGTGTAGTAGGCAGTGAAGAAGGGTAGCAAAAGCACAAAAATGTTGGAGGAACTCAACAGGTCTTGCATATACTATCGACGTTTTGGGACTGAGCCTTTCTTCAAGGTATAAGGAAGGATACTCAAGCAACAACAAGACTTAGATCAGTTGGGTCATTGGGAAAGGAGTGGTAAACTCTGACAAATCAGTGGATGACTTACATGGCAAATGGTAGGGCCTTGGAGAGTGTTGTAAAATAGTGAGATCAAGGGATACAGGTGCATAGTTCCCTGAAAGTGGAAAATGAGGTGGATGAAGTGATGACGTTAATATCCTTCCTACAGCTAGGCAGCTACACCTGCACAAGTGTGGTCTTACCAACAACCTGCACAGCTGTATCATGATGTCCCAACATTCATACTCAATACTCTGCCCAATGAAGGCTTGCATGCCAAATACTTTCTTTATCATCCAGTCGACATGAATCACTGCTTTGAGGGAATTCTGAATCTGTAGCTCTGTTCTGCAATACTCTCCAGGGCCCTGTCATTTACTGTGTAAGGTATGTTGAGCCCAACCAGGGCATTCTGAGTGGAGCCTATCAACTCCATTCAAGCCTGACTGGGCCAAATGCAAGTGTGAAGTTCGGGTCCCATAATCATTCTGAGAAATCAAGTGGGTTTGAGATGTGCTAACTCGGGCTTGGCCATACCAGCCAGCCTGGCTCAGCAATTCATCGATTACAGATGATGCTGCACATCCTCTATTCTAGACCTACATTTGCCGTTTCTTCCTCAAACAGTTTGAGACGATGACCAGGTGTGAGGTGTGGACCTTCATTCACACTTCACCATATTTTGCAACTTATGCAAATTTAATGGCAACATAGCTGAATCTATAGAGATGGCGAAATCAATCCAAGATTGAAAGGCCTTTTAAAAATATTACTTCATCTTGTTCAGCGAAATGTAACCAACAGGATAGTGTCTTACCTACACCTCTATGAAAGATTGCCAAGGTTCCATCGGCTAATGCCACTAATACTCTTCCTTTTAAATGTCTGACAAAAGAGAAACCAGGTGTAAGCACACAGAAATATCACAAACCATATTCAAAAGAGAATTATAATGTAGAGCAGTGGTTTAAAACTTTTTCTTTTCACTTGCATACCACTTTAAGTACCAGTAATCTCTATGCCAAAAGGGCTCTGTGATTAGTAAGGGATTACTTAAGGTGGTATGTGAGTGGAGAGAAAAAGTTTGAAAACCACTGATGGAGAGGAATCTCTTTAAATGCAATGTGAGGAATGTTGCTTGCTACTGGAGGATGACATCACATCTGTGGGGAGAATTGATGATGATTTTTGGGATGACAATGTAAGGGATTAACCTTGGCTTGCACTTCCAACACAGGTACCTCAGCCAGACAAAAAATGTAGATGCAGGTATAAGTGCTCCCATTTCCCAGCACAGATGTTGCTGACCTGCTCACTCTTTCTGTCATTGATATTGGTTCCCTCATTTATTTCTGCTCCAATATTAACAGAAAACTGTCAGAACATTTAACTAATGTGTTACATTCATTTGTAGAGACCACAAAAAAGTCACGCATTTACAGGAAAAACTAATTGGACAACATTAAACAAGCTAAGTACACCTTCAATAAGATGTCAACAAAAGGAACCTGTTGGTAAAAAGAAGAAAACAGGGTTGAAACTAAAATATGCGACTGGAAATTGATTAAGAATAACTAGTGGAAAAAAAAATGAGTGGCCAGATTGACATTGGGAATGCATGACGTCAACAAAGAGCAGCAATGCCTCCACTTCCTCAGAAGGCCAAGGAAGTTCAGCCTTCCCCTCGTGACTCCAATTTTTATCGACACACCACGGAAACGATCTTATATGGATGCATTGCAGGTTGTCATGGGAACAGTTCTGGCCAAGACCAAAAGAAATTACAAAGTTAAGAATGTAGCTCAGGCCATCATGAAAACCAACCTGTCCTCAATGACTCCTCCTAGCCTTCCCACTGCCCTGGGAAAGTAGCCAACATCATGAAGGACCCTCCTTCCCTGGTCATACTCTCATCTCCCCTCAGGTTTTGAGCAGAAGATGAAATTGTTTGAAAATGTGTACCACAAGATTTAAGGAATTTTTTTTACCCCATTATTACCAGACTCTCGAACATTACGATCCCTTGATCTGATCTACCTCATCATGACCTTGCCCTTTTGCCATCTGCACATTCTCTTTTACACTATATTTTGTACTGTTGATTTTTTTTGGCACTTTGTTCTACTTGTGTATGGATTGATTTCCTGGATAGCATATCTCAATAATAACCAATTCAATTTAAAGCAGGTCACTTGGGTGACTACCAGCATTTCAAATTAATGTAATTTTTAATAGAAATTAGAATTGACAAATGACATTCTGTCCCCAAGATCTGATATACTTACAACTGAAGTGCTAACCAGCGCATCTAATAAACAGTTAAATTGTACTAACATGTCAAAATATTACAAATGTTTAAGACTTACACAATACTAAGAATAGAGTCTTTCAGTTTGATGGAGTGTAGACATTTCTTCCATTGAGCTACAGAAGAATGAACGTACAAACTGCAAGAAAATAATATATTATCTCTTCATGATTCACATTGGAAGTTTTTTTAAAAATTTTTTTTATTTTTCACACCATAAATCGCATTAGCCATGATATACACTATTTCTTTTTCACACATATACAGTGACTTTTTCTCCCCCCCTCCCTCCTCCCATGCCACCCCCCCACCCCCCCCTCTCATCCATTTTAGGTATACAATCTAGGTTACATTAAACCAGTCAGACAATGTTGTCATTCAACAAAAATACACCAGAAATTCTACTGAGTCCAATCATTTCTTTCCTTCTCCTTCCATCAACTTAGGTAATGTTTGTCCCCGGTAGGTTTTCGCTATTGTATTTAATGTAAGGCTCCCATATTTGTTCGAATATTTCAATATTATTTCTTAAACTATGTGTTATTTTTTCTAATGGAATACATTTATTCATTTCTATATACCATTGTTGTATTTTCAAATTATCTTCCAATTTCCAGGTTGACATAATACATTTTTTTGCTACGGCTAGAGCTATCTTAACAAATCTTTTTTGTGCATCCTCCAAATCAATTCCAAATTCTTTGTTTTTTATGTTACTTAGGAGAAAGATCTCTGGATTCTTTGGTATATTGTTTTCTGTTATTTTATTTAATATCTGATTGAGATCATCCCAAAATTTTTCTACTCTCTCACATGTCCAGATTGCATGAATTGTTGTTCCCATTTCTTTTTTACATCGAAAACATCTATCAGATACTGTTGGGTCCCATTTATTTAACTTTTGCGGTGTAATGTATAGTCTGTGTAACCAATTATATTGTATCATACGTAGCCTCGTATTTATTGTATTTCTCATCGTTCCAGAACATAATTTCTCCCATGTTTCCTTTTTTATCTTTATATTTAAATCTTGTTCCCATTTTTGTTTAGTTTTACCATTTGTTTCCTCATTCTCCTTTTCTTGCAGTTTAATATACATATTTGTTATAAATCTTTTGATTAACATTGTATCTGTAATCACATATTCAAGGTTACTTCCCTCTGGTAAACTCAAATTGCTTCCTAATTTATCCTTCAAGTAGGATCTCAGTTGGTAATATGCCAGCGCTGTATCTCCAGTTATATTGTACTTATCTCTCATTTGTTCAAAGGATAAGAATCTACTTCCTGAAAAACAATTTTCTATTCTTTTAATCCCTTTTTTTCCCCATTCTCTAAAGGAAAGGTTATCTATTGTAAAAGGGAGTAGCTTATTTTGCGTCAATATTAGTTTTGGTAATTGATAATTTGTTTTATTTCTTTCTACATGAATCTTCTTCCAAATATTGAGGAGATGATGTAATACTGGAGAAGTTCTATGTTGTACCAATTTTTCATCCCATTTATATAATATGTGTTCAGGTATCTTTTCCCCTATTTTATCTAATTCTAATCTCGTCCAGTCTGGTTTTTCCCTTGTTTGATAAAAATCTGATAGGTATCTTAATTGTGCGGCTCTATAATAATTTTTAAAGTTTGGCAATTGTAAGCCTCCTTGTTTATACCATTCTGTTAATTTATCTAGTGCTATCCTCGGTTTCCCCCCTCTCCATAAAAATTTCCTTATTATTTTCTTTAACTCTTTGAAGAATTTTTCTGTCAGTTGTATTGGCAATGCCTGAAATAAGTATAATATCCTTGGAAAAATGTTCATTTTAATACAGTTTATCCTTCCTATCAGTGTTAGTGGTAGATCTTTCCAATGCTCTAAATCGTCCTGTAATTTTTTCATTAGTGGATTATAATTGAGTTTATATAACTGGCCTAGATTTTTGTTTATTTGTACACCTAGGTATCTTATTGCCTGCATTTGCCATCTGAATGGAGATTCCTTCTTAAATTTTGAGAAATCCGCATTATTCATAGGCATTGCTTCACTTTTATTTACGCTTATCTTGTAACCCGACACTTCTCCATATTCCTTCAATTTCTTATATAATTCTTTTATTGATAGTTCTGGTTCTGTTAAGTACACTATAACATCATCCGCAAATAGACTGATTTTATATTCCCTGTCTTTTATTTTTATTCCTTTTATATTATTATCTATTCTTATCAATTCTGCTAGTGGTTCTATAGCTAGCGCAAACAATAAAGGTGATAGTGGGCATCCCTGCCGCGTTGACCTGCTTAAGTTAAATTGCTTTGATACATGTCCATTTACTGTCACTTTCGCTAACGGTCCCTTATATAGTGCTTTAATCCAATTAATATACTTCTCTGGTAAACTGAATTTTTGCAATACTTTGAACAAATAATTCCATTCTACTCTGTCGAAGGCCTTCTCTGCGTCTAAAGCAACTGCTACTGCAGGTGCTTTATTTCCTTCTACTGCATGAATTAAGTTAATAAATTTACAAATATTGTCTGTTGTGCGTCTTTTTTTTGATAAATCCAGTTTGGTCTAAATTTACCATTTTCGGTACCTGTTCTGCTAATCTGTTTGCTAATAGTTTAGCTATTATCTTATAATCTGTGTTTAGCAAAGATATTGGTCTATATGACGCTGGTGAGAGTGGATCTTTCCCTTGTTTTAGTATTACTGTAATTATTGCTGTTTTACATGAATCTGGTAAGCTTTGTGTTTCATCAATCTGGTTGATTACATCCAGGAGGGGCGGAATTAATAAGTCTTTAAATGTTTTGTAGAATTCTATTGGAAATCCATCCTCTCCTGGTGTCTTATTATTTGGTAATTTTTTTATTATCTCTTGTATTTCTACTGTTCCAAATGGTTCTGTTAATTTATTTTGTTCCTCTATTTGTAGTTTTGGTAGTTCAATTTTAGTCAAAAATTCATCTATTTTCCCTTCTTTCCCTTCGTTTTCAGTTCGGTATAATTGTTCATAGAATTCTCTAAAGTTTTCCTTAATTTCTTTTGGATTATATGTAATTTGTTTGTCTTTTTTCCTTGATGCCAATACCATTTTCTTAGCTTGTTCTGTCTTAAGCTGCCATGCTAGGATTTTGTGCGTTTTTTCACCTAGTTCATAATATTTCTGTTTTGTCTTCATTATATTCTTCTCTACCTTATATGTTTGTAATGTTTCATATTTTATTTTTTTATCCGCCAATTCTCTTCTTTTAGTTGTATCTTCCTTCATTGCTAATTTTTTTTCTATGTTTACTATTTCCCTTTCCAACTGCTCTGTTTACATTGGAAGTTAACATAGCCTTTAGAAACAAGAAAAGATCAGTTCAGTCCATCAAAAGCCACACCAGTTCATTTTATTCTGAATTATCGCAATGCTTTTGCATCTACTTTTAAATGTTCTAAACTCTTTCATATCCAAAGGTGCCAGAGATGAACATCAAGGTATCAAAAAACTCGGCAATTCTCTTGCAGCTTAATTCACAAGAATCTAAACAGTGAACAAACCGCGGATGATACAGCGTCTGCTGGGAGCAGCTCAAGACACGTGCCTACATTTTATTGTTTTACCTCAGCTAGAAAAATTTTGAATTACATTTTTATGCCCACATCAAACATAATTCTGAGCAACAGACATTTTCCTGATGCAGAAAAGCAACATGCTGAAATTCTGAAATAGTTACAGAAAACACCCTGTAGAGGCAGGCAGCATCTGTGGACAGATAAATGACACTAATCCAATTTGCCCAGATTTCAATGCCTTGCTAATTTATGTCTCTGCATAAACATCTCTTAAACATAAGGAATGCTTTTAATTCCACTACCTCCCTCTGGCAGTGAGTTCCAGATATCAACTACTCTCTGCTCTTTAGATCTTCTCATACATTAAACCTATGCACTCTTGTTTTTGATACTCACATCAGGAGCTGGAGCCTTTGACAAACCGAACCATTGAAATTAGACTAAGAATCTTAATTAAATAAGGTATGTGATCTGAATTGGCAATCGCAGAGATGGAAATTGGATTGAAAGCAATGCTGATAGACAAGCACTGCCAGGTAATAAATATTTCAAAGATTCACTGAGAAATAAAAACCCTAAAGAAATGTGATCTATCCATGCATGGAGCCATCCTTAACAAGGATAGCATGAGATCAGTGGTTCTCAACCTCCGCCCCCCCCCCCCCCCCACTCACATACCACCTTAAGTAATCCCTTACTAGCAATTATGCCATAGGTGCTCTTCCTTAAGAATGTGTGGAAATTCAAGGTTGACAACCACTGCTTAAAACAGGGTTTAACAATGCAAAGAATAGTGACAAGCTTAAGGAGGTAAATGAGAAGTTTGCAGATGCTGGAAAAGTGGACCTGAACCAACCTACCCATGTCAGCAGACAGAGATGAAATTCATCAATAGATCACACTGCATTTGGTCAATTGGTCAACAGAGTGAAGATCAAGACTTCAGACGATAGAATTCACGATCGATCAGATAGCAATGACTCCAAACCTCCTGTATACAGTAAAACCCCTGATATCTGGCACCTCTGGGGATTGGTAGATGCCAGATGAGTGCATTTTCTGGTTGCTGGGGGTTGTGTGTTGTGTGATTGGCAAACCAATCGCAAGGCGCACCAATTTTAAGCTTTCACATTTTTTACCTATTTATTTTCCACGATTATTTGCCAGTTGTTTGAATTCCAAATAACAAGGGTTCTACTGAACTTCTCAAGCCTGGGGTGCCTACAGCAGACATCACTAGAGAAAGAGCACCAATGGTATAGAAATAAACCTCAATTCAATGGAAGGATATGTAAACAAACATCAGCGACCTTTCCCTGACCAACGTCAGATGCCATCAAGTATGGTGAACTCACCAACCATTCTGTGCCCCGAGCCACATTGTTGGCAAAACACTACTCATTTTCTCTGCTTCTTCACGTATCAGGTCCTGCTCCATTGTAAGTGCAGATACTCCATCCTTGTACAAATCTGATTCCCTGGAGGACGACAATAGTCAAAAAATCATATCTGTCATTCCTCCTCTCTTATACAGATCATTATTGCAAAAGGATGTGATTACAGAGTAAAGCTGTCATGTGACAATTCACAGGGTCCTGGTGAGACCACACTTGGATATGGGGTAAGACTTTACACTTGATACTGAGTGCAGTGGAGATTCACATGGCCAGTCCCTGGGTTTACAGGTCTGTTGCATGAGTAGAAACCGATGAGGCTAAATCTGTACTCTCTCACTTTTTAAAGGATGAAAATGGCCTCATTTAGTCGGTTTGCCTGGGTCGTTAATGTTTGCTCAGGATGAAGCATCTAAAAGTAGTGGAATAAACAAAAGTTTTCTGAAGTGATAGTGAATCTTTTGGAATTCTCCACTCTCAGACTTGTGGAGCTTCAGCTGTTGAGTTCATTCAAAACTGAGATTGATCAATTCCAGGATACCTGGGAAAGCAAGGGATATAGCGAAAGAGCAGAAAATGTTGTTGAGTTTGTATATCAGTCGTGATCTTCTTTGGAGCAGAACAGGCTTAAGGAGCTGATTGGCCTACTCTTGCTTCTATTTCCTTAATCCAAAACCCTGAGATTAAGGTACAAGACTGAAAGTCTAAGAGCAGAATGAGGCCATTTGGTCCATCAAGTCTGCTCTGTCCTTCAAATCATGGCTGATATACATTTCCAATGAACCCAATTTTCCTGCCTTCTCCCTGTAACTCTTTGATACCCTTACTAATTGTGGATCGATCAAAGCTCCACTTTAAATATACCCTCCACAGCCATCTGCAGCAACATATTCCAGACTCACCACTCCCTGACTGAAGAAATCTCCCTGTTCTGAAGGGAAGTCATTTTATTCTGAGGCTGAGCCCTCTGTCCTTGACTCTCCCACTACTGGAAACATCTTTTCCCCATTCACTCTAACCAGCCCTTTCAAATACAGAATAGTTCATTAGAACATCTGATATAAATGGGAGTATGCAAGTGCTTGAAGCACAAATAATATTTTTAATTTTAATTAGACGTAGAGCATGGTAACAGGCCATTTTGGCCCAGGAGCCCTTGCTGCTCAATTACACCCAATTGACCTACAACCTCCTTTACATTTCAAACAGTGGGAGAAAACTGGAGCCCCCAAAGGAGACCCATATAGAAACAGGAGAATGTACAAACTCCTTACAAACAACACAGGCTTTGAACCCTGGTCCCGATTCCTGGCACTGTAACAGCATTGCACTAACCGACCGCTATGATAACTGTGCTGCCCCAAAATAAATGGTAATTTTGGAACCAAAACATGCAACTGTTTTGGGAAAGTGGGCACCTACACAAGCACCTTTTAGTGAGAAGAATTCAGCTTAGTATGAAGTGCCATTTTGATCCCGAGCAGAAAGCAGTGAGCTGCTGTGATGCAGACATTGGAAAATAAAATTCTTCAAATTAGCTTAACTAAGTAATAGACGTCACCAGAAACTAAGAAAGCACAACACCCCTTGCCTCCCGAGCATATGTGTTTGGTTAATTTGGGGGAAGAAAATCATATTTCAATCAAAGACCATGCAAAGCCCACACATTTTTCAACATTCAGAAACCTTCTTTGGATTGAATAATTTTTGTTTTCTTTCATCTTCTACAGCAATGACTACACGTACCGTCTGTTATATGTCTGTGTGCTGTCAGAGGAGCTCTGCACTCCCAGGGGATCAGTAAAAACATGCTCTGTGAAAGCTCCAGATTGACTTCCATCCATTAAGTCATCATCTGATACAGGAAGATTTATATTGGACTCAGTTGCTTCTGTGGCCTCTTCTGTAGCCAGTAAACTTTCATCAGGGCTGTCACTCACAGCACCAACCTCCCCTGAAACACGATTGACAGGTTAAAGTAGACATTCTTTCAAAAGACTGGAGTATAGATAGATTTAGTATCCCCTTGACACTGAACTGCTTTTCCAGCCAACAAGCGAAGGGAAATTGCCCAGAATGTCGACGCATTTAAAAAAAGGGCCAAGCTGTTCTTTTCACACTTCAGTAAATCTCGCCATTTTCTGGAAATACCACAATCAACAGCCAGCAAGTATGAATATTTAAAACAGTGCAGTTTCACAGCAGAAATCTATTATTACATTTATACATTGTGAAGTGTTTGAGGAGATATGGTATGTCACCGAAGACTATCGAAAACTTCTACAGGTGTAATGTGGGGAACATTCTGGCTGGTGGCATCACTGTCTGATATGCAAGACATGAAGAAAACTCCAGAGGGTTGTAAACTTGGCCTGCGACATCACGGGCACCAGTCTTCACTCCATTGAGGACATCTATAAGAGGCAGTGTCTAAAGAAAGCAGCCTCAAGGATCCTCAAGGACCCCCTCCACCCATCTATTGGTGACTGGTTGAGGGATTTACTCCCAGGATTGATGGAAGTTAGAACCTGCCATCTTGGAAGAATATCTCATCACATTGAGGAACCTCAATCTAGTCTTAAAGTGCTCTAAGCAATAAAGTTACAGAGAGAGTTGGACAGTGGATAAGGCAAGATAACTAATCCTGGGAGTTTGCAGATAATACGATTCATGGTAAGGTGGGAAGGTTATTTTAAAATGCTAGTTACCTCTCTCCTAAATTAAGGCAACTTTCAAAACTGAACATCAAATGCAATGCACAAATGTGCTGGAGAAATTCATCAGATCATGCAGTATCCATAGGAAGTAAAAGGCAATTGACATTTCAGGTCGGAGCCCTTCATCGGGAATCCAGCACTTTTGTGTTTTGCACTCGACCACAGCATCTGCAGATTTTCTTGTTTAACTGAACATCAAAAAAAAAGTTTTTAATCAAAGAGAATCTGTTGAAATTCTGGCCATTTTCAGGCTTTTGGTTTTAACATGCGATGAAAAATACAAACTCCTTGTAGCTGCCATGATAAGGCAAAGGATGTGTTACTCACGCTCGTCGTTAGACTAGAAGCGTGCAGACATAAAATCCCTCATCAATGACACAGTCTTTGTTCTCTTTTCCTTCACCAATACATATAAACATGTCAATTGAGTAGACTCACACAACAGGGCTTGACTCGTGTTCCTATCTCATATCAAGCTCCAGATTCCTTCATTACTCGTTATTTCCAACTGAGGATTTGGGGAGCTGCCTTTAATCTGACCATGTGTTTATGTAGGAAAGTACCTGCTCTGGGTCTATCATCAATGTGCTGGTAGCCAGTAAAATGTACAACTCTGCTGAGCCAACAGATAAAGGCATACTTTAGTTAAAAGAAAACAAGGTTACTGATCTCCTACCTGACTCTCCATGCAAACTTGGTGAGGAGCTAGCAGGAGTGTGCATACATGGAAGGACAGCACTGCCTTCTGTCGTGCAACCAACCACTGTAATTCCTCCCAAAAGATTGTCACTTCCAGCTGAACTGTTACTGGCAACACTCCCAGTCAAAGAGCTACACTCTGCCTGGCTACCCTCAGCATCAATTGGAATCTCTTCTCCAGCAGGATAGTCTGTCTCTCGTGCACCTAATCAAGAGAATGATTCAATACGGTATCAAATTAGACCATTAATGGAACACAATTATTCTGTTATATCAGAATAGCATGTTTTTTTTGAGAACAAAGAACATTTATTATACAACAATGCAAAGTTGGGTGCTTTCCCCTTACCCTGGGAATACACCAGAATAGCATGTTAAAAGTTGATATCCCACATAGCAAAATGACATTCTTTCACACAATTACCACAATGTCTCTCAGTGGTGACTTAAGTGGCAGCAATTATTCGAAGGCCATGTATCCATGTGCCCATCCAGAGACTAACACAAATCCCACTCTGACACAGCTGCAAGAAGCAAAAAGAGTGCTACACTGGCATCTTTTCCAAATCCGGTGATTGCAGGGTCTGGGTCCAAGATGTTGCTGCCTACAATTGGCAGTGACCACAAGGTGTTGCAGTCTCCAGGGAAGCGGAGGACTGGCGCAGTGCACTGGAAAATGGGGAGACCACCCCCGTTTGAGAAGGAGAAGCAGAGGAGACAACCTCAGGACTGAGACAATGGCAGTGAACCAGCAAATGGCTCTATGGCTGAAGAACACACAGGAGGGGGTTGTTGGTGACTCGAACAAGATACCTATGTGGGATGCATAAGACTGCAGTTAAAGAACTCACAAGAGACTGCAGACAGCTGGAGACTGGGTGAAGGGGTACCAAGTATCAGAACCGGGTATGAGAAGGCGCTTCAAGCTTCTGAGTGTGTCAGAGGTGTGCATCTGGAGCTCGGGTGGCTGTGGGGGTGCGGAAGGCCGTGGGGGTGCGGAAGGCCGTGGGGGTGCGGAAGGCCGTGGGGGTGCGGAAGGCCGTGGGGGTGCGGAAGGCCGTGGGGGTGCGGAAGGCCGTGGGGGTGCGGAAGGCCGTGGGGGTGCGGAAGGCCGTGGGGGTGCGGAAGGCCGTGGGGGTGCGGAAGGCCGTGGGGGTGCGGAAGGCCGTGGGGGTGCGGAAGGCCGTGGGGGTGCGGAAGGCCGTGGGGGTGCGGAAGGCCGTGGGGGTGCGGAAGGCCGTGGGGGTGCGGAAGGCCGTGGGGGTGCGGAAGGCCGTGGGGGTGCGGAAGGCCGTGGGGGTGCGGAAGGCCGTGGGGGTGCGGAAGGCCGTGGGGGTGCGGAAGGCCGTGGGGGTGCGGAAGGCCGTGGGGGTGCGGAAGGCCGTGGGGGTGCGGAAGGCCGTGGGGGTGCGGAAGGCCGTGGGGGTGCGGAAGGCCGTGGGGGTGCGGAAGGCCGTGGGGGTGCGGAAGGCCGTGGGGGTGCGGAAGGCCGTGGGGGTGCGGAAGGCCGTGGGGGTGCGGAAGGCCGTGGGGGTGCGGAAGGCCGTGGGGGTGCGGAAGGCCGTGGGGGTGCGGAAGGCCGTGGGGGTGCGGAAGGCCGTGGGGGTGCGGAAGGCCGTGGGGGTGCGGAAGGCCGTGGGGGTGCGGAAGGCCGTGGGGGTGCGGAAGGCCGTGGGGGTGCGGAAGGCCGTGGGGGTGCGGAAGGCCGTGGGGGTGCGGAAGGCCGTGGGGGTGCGGAAGGCCGTGGGGGTGCGGAAGGCCGTGGGGGTGCGGAAGGCCGTGGGGGTGCGGAAGGCCGTGGGGGTGCGGAAGGCCGTGGGGGTGCGGAAGGCCGTGGGGGTGCGGAAGGCCGTGGGGGTGCGGAAGGCCGTGGGGGTGCGGAAGGCCGTGGGGGTGCGGAAGGCCGTGGGGGTGCGGAAGGCCGTGGGGGTGCGGAAGGCCGTGGGGGTGCGGAAGGCCGTGGGGGTGCGGAAGGCCGTGGGGGTGCGGAAGGCCGTGGGGGTGCGGAAGGCCGTGGGGGTGCGGAAGGCCGTGGGGGTGCGGAAGGCCGTGGGGGTGCGGAAGGCCGTGGGGGTGCGGAAGGCCGTGGGGGTGCGGAAGGCCGTGGGGGTGCGGAAGGCCGTGGGGGTGCGGAAGGCCGTGGGGGTGCGGAAGGCCGGGGGGTGCGGAAGGCCGTGGGGGTGCGGAAGGCCGTGGGGGTGCGGAAGGCCGTGGGGGTGCGGAAGGCCGTGGGGGTGCGGAAGGCCGTGGGGGTGCGGAAGGCCGTGGGGGTGCGGGGGCCGTGGGGGTGCGGGGGCCGTGGGGGTGCGGGGGCCGTGGGGGTGCGGGGGCCGTGGGGGTGCGGGGGCCGTGGGGGTGCGGGGGCCGTGGGGGTGCGGAGGCCGTGGGGGTGCGGAGGCCGTGGGGGTGCGGAGGCCGTGGGGGTGCGAAGGCCGTGGGGGTGCGAAGGCAAATCCATGTGACTCTGGAGGTACTCCCTTTTGCTTCTATTTCTCTAGTTCTAAGGGGAGCTGGGGAATCTTTGCTGATAGCAAATCATTTGTCTGCCTTATGGTAGGCTGAAGGAAATTTTGTGTCATAACACATTTTCTGTTTTATTATAGGGCAATAAAGTCATTTTAAACCTTCATTCCTTTTCACGTGAGGAAGGAGTGCCCAGCCACACTCTCAGCTGAATGTAACAGACCCCATGACACTCTTTTAAGAAATGATCAGGGTGTCCTGCACCAAAGTCACTATACAAGCTATTTGGCCATTCATCATTTTGATATTTGTGGTCACGGGGGTAAAATTTCAAAAGTATTCAGTTAGCTGGAAAATGCCTTTGGGATGTTCTAAAGTTAATTTTAAGCATACCTTGAGAGTAAAGGGGAAATCGTGACAATGTACTGGGCTTAACTCTACCAAGGGTGGATGCAGTAATATATATAGCTTGTCCCAAGCTGAACAATGACATTTTATACAGCACAGCTGGTCAAGAGTTGCAAAAGCCTTCCCTTTTCTCATTATGTGACTTCTCAATACTATGTGGAATTGAGGAGTCATGGACTGGTCGAGGAAAGCCCACCTTCTTATGACTCAATGATTTATCCTGTGAAACAGGGGAGAGGCAGTCATGGTTCACAGGGATCTGGGAATCCTTGAATATGAAACGCAAAATATGGCAAGTAGGTGCAGCAAGTAATTAGGAAGGTAAATGGACTCGAACTTCATCGCAAAGGGTACAGAGGATATAAAATGCAAAGTTTCGATGCAGCTTTACATAAAAGATCTGGTGTCTAAATGCCAAATTAAATGAGATTGAACTACAATATTCAGTTAAAATGAAAATCAAATTATGTGATCCTACAAACTTCTAAAAAATGCACAACTACAGTTTGAAGAAAAATTTTGTGACCTGTGCAAAATCAACTCACCTGGCACACTGGCAAGGCAAAGAACGTGTGAATTGCAGACAAAGAAACTATCCAAGATTTTGGCAGGCTGGTTAGCATCTATAACCACCACTTTACCAGTGGAATGTGTACTCGTACAGATCCAAACCAGACTGGACAATTCCTCTTGATGTCTTAGCTCCTTCTCTTGTTCCTGTGCAACAGAGATTTTAGTAAGCATTACTGCTCCACTCTCACTCAAAAGTATTTCATGTAAATTAACTGCCTGGTTAACCAAATATAAAGCATAAAATTATTGCATTTTTTTGTTTTAACTCCACAGTGTGAATCCACCTCAACTAAATCAATGGATCCCAATTATTCTGTCATTTTTAAACCAGAGAAAGGAAACTGAATTGTGCCCGTGACTTCCCAGGCTAAGAACGGAGCTTGATAAACAGTGATATGTTTTATCACAAAGTCATCTTGGCTTACACACAACCTACCCCTTCCACATGTAGGCCTAGTGTAACATTAAATCACACAAACCCATTTTAAAATTCAATTTTGAGAAAATAGTCAGTGACACCCCTTGGGAATGGATTGAGGGAACAAAATATAAAAATGAAATTGAACAGAAATTCCTGCATTTCATCATTATCCAATATTTATTGCCATTAACTCCATTGGTGAATGGCAGACGAAACACAAAATCAAACTCAGCACAGACACCTTGTGTAGCTGAATGGTCAACCATCCTGGGTATACATTTTTCATCGATGTCTAGAGCAGCCATTCTCAACATTTTTTGACTATGGCCCACTTAGGACTCTGCTCAAAATTTATGCCCCCCCCCTGTGAAATTCAGTTGGTTTCTTCTGTACTTCTCTCTTACTGACTACATAAGAACATTTTATGAGTTCAGTCAATGCCCCCCCCCCCCTTAAATGTGCTGTGGCCTTCCCCCAGCCCCAGGAGGGTCATATGGCCCCTACTGAGAATGATTGTGAAATACTCTACACAAGGTGAGCAGAGAATACAAAGTTGAAGTGACATTCATTTTGGTATACTTCGCTTGCAGCTCCTTCCGACACCCACAAATACTGAGCAAATGAAAATGAGGGTGGATACAATTATTCTTAGGCCCCTCTTAATCTGCTCCACTAAGGAATTATGGGACCTCTGCTCAACACCGTCTGTAACAATTACCAATCAACTGAAAATGCAAAGGACACAAACACACCTTTATCCACCTAACCTCCAATACTGTCTCAGTTCAATTCAGTTGCTCAAGACCAGAAGCAGAAACTGATGAATGAATGAAGAATGCAATACTCAACTCTTCTTTAAGCCCATCTGATGAGCTGGGATTTGAAACAGCTGGACGGTACTACGCTTTTATGGTGAACTAATCTTCTGAAAGGTTATCAGACAAGAATAGACATAAATAAAATCATTTAAGATGCAAATGATTTGGAAATACAAAACATTTCACTGCATTTTGCAATGGTTGAAAACATACTTTCAGCTCCTGCTCCAGGCGGTCTAAACTGCTCTGAGATCCGCTCCGCTGCTTATTGCTTTCTGGCTCAGAACCAGACACGTCGTTGTAAAACACACTTGCACCAAAAATTGAGCCACCATCGCGGGTTTTCCCTCCTGACAAGTTAACACCGACAGCACACCACAACTGGGAAAGAAGCAAGGTGAGAGTAGAAGGTCATTTCATCGAGAAGGTATTTTACTTTCAGTGAAACCAAACTGAAGGCTCTAATGGAAGTCAAAAGAAGGTCCATACAGAAAACTTAATACTCGTAAGGACTTGTCGAGGTGATGGACTGCTCCAAGTACTATTGAATTAGGAATCTTAAGAGTTTTGGCAATAAATTAAGTTTGCTCACAATACAGCAGGATTCACTCAACCTTTGACACAAGACCAATTATTGATTAATTGGGTGATACAGGCTCATGGGGCTAGAAGGCCTGTCACTGTGATGCGAATTTTAATTTTAAATGTAAAGATGAAAAGATTGAGAAATGAGTTTCATCATTTGCCATCTAGATCAAATGACATAATCTTTCAGATTCTATGTGTTTTTCAACATCAACTTTTCCAAATCCATTTTCATTTAAAATATATTCAGTATTTCTGTTTTTTGACTGGACAACCTCACAGTTTACTACAATTATTTTGACCTGCCATTCTGTTGCCCTACTCATTTATGAAGTCTCGTTCGATCCTGATCATATTCACATTCTCAGTTATAGAACACAGAATAGCACATCACAGCATAGGATCCTCAGCCATAATGTTGTGCCAATCTACAAAACATTTTACAAAACATACTCCACATCAATCTAACCCTTCCCCCCCCCCCCCCTCACAGCCCATAACCCTCCATATTTTTCATACATCCATGTACCTCTCCAAGGGACATCCATGTCCCTATTGAACCAGCCTCCATTACCATCCGAGCAGTGCATTCCTGGCATCCACCCCTCTCTGTGTAAAAAGCGTACTTCTGATGTCTCCTCCACACACCTTAAATGGATGTCTTCTGGTATTGGCAATTGTTGCCCTGGATAAAATGGTGCTGGTTGTCCACTCTAACCATGCCCCTCATAATCTATAGACTTCTATCAAGTCACCTCTCATCCTCTGTCTCTCCAAAGGGAAAAGCCCCAGTTTGCTCAACTTCCCTCATAAGACATTTTCTCCAATCTAGACAGCATCTTGGTAAATCTCCAAAGCTTACAGGTCTTTTCTACGAGGCAACTAGATCTGAACCCTTTGCTTCACGTCAATCACAAACCTGGCAATGATACCTTTGGTTCCCTTGGCCAAATGGTTGATGCAGATTCTGAATTGTCACAGCTTGCCAAAAGTGAACATGCTCATGTCCACACTGTCTTTCATCTCAATTAGACACCAGCATACATTAAAACCCCTGGCATTCGGCACCTATGGGGATTGGTAGATTCCGGATAAATGTATTTTCCAGTTGCTTGAGACTTGCTCTTACAATGCCTGACTAAAACATAACCACTGCCTCATGATCCACTGATTTCTGCTCACCAGACAAGTCTCATACATAGATTTTTTTGCCAGTTGCTTGAATTCTGGATACCAGGGATTTTACTGTATTTCCAACCATGGCCTCCAACTTTGTTCACTAATTTTGTATGGGACCTTATTGAAAACTTTCTGAAAATCCAAATGCTATCACATCCATTGGTTATCCTAAAGAACTCCAATAGATTAGTTAGACATGATTTCCTTTTCATAAATCCATGTTGACTGTATTCCAGAAACAAACTGCTGGAGGAACTCAGCAGGTCAAGCATCATTTGTATGGAGAAGAGGGGAGGAACTGTCGATGTTTTGGGTTGAGACTCTGCTTCAGACTGACAGTGAAAGGTGGATCTCTTCCCTCTCAGTCCAGATGCAGAGTCTTGACTTGAAATGTTGGCAATTCCTCACTCACAACCACCCCCCCCCCCCCCCCCCCCCCCCACCGATGCTGCACAACCTACTGAGTTCCTCTGGGATCGAGGTTTTTTTTTGCTCCAGATTCCAGCATCGGCAGTCTTGATTCCTTGATGGCTCAGTCTCATTACAGGAGAACTCCAATAACCTGTTATCCCATTGTTTGGAATTCTCAATGGTTTAGGGTAACTGGGTGCTGTTTCCCATGCTTCTTTTCAACAAGCCAGAGCTCCGTTTCCTGTGCTCTTTTCAACCCATTGATTTCACTGGACATTTCATTATACTACTGTGCAACATCTTAAAATAAAGGAACTAAAGTGTAACAAAATAACATCTGAAAAATCTGCCAGTCTGGGATCATCAAAGAGCCAAATGGTTAGAGTTTTACCATACTATTTATTTGTCTTCTGATCACGGCTTTTATGATAGATTCCAACATTTATCCTAATAAATAACAAGTATTCAGTTAACAGATACAATTGGGAGCAGAGACCTTACAAATCCAGGTATTTAGAATAATATCACCTTCATGAAAGTATCTTTGTCATCCAAAGGCTGAAGATAAACTGGCACAGGAAGATTCTTCATCTTGTCACATGAACCACCGTTTGTAACCTAAGGGTGTATCAATAATTTATGTGAATGTTCTGATGAGAAACACAGAGACAATAAGCTACAAAGATACAAGAAAATAGAAATTCAGTGGAATTTCTTCAAAGGCAGGATTCCAAAGAGCAAATATGTTATTAAATGATTAGTGGCAATGAACAGAACTACTATATTCTGGTCAACAAGCCATCTGGTTCCCCAACTAAAAGAAAAATTGCCATCCAGGCTAAATGTTAAACTTGGGATCTAGTAGCAGGAGTCAAAATTGTTAACATCATTAAAACATTAGCTTAGTGTCACAAAAAAAATCTCAATATAAGTGGGTAAGAACATTGAAACCTAGTTACAAAGTACCTGCAGCCCCTTTCTCAGAAGAATGAACATCAAGTTGAAGACATGACTGAAAGCATGGTTTAAATATAGATGTTTTGGAGGCAAAGGGGCAGAATGATGCCATCCATCACCTGAAGCCATCAGGTATACAAACACAGCAAACTGCTCTCCACTCACCCTTGCCCCAGTGTGGATGCTGCTTATGGCTGATTCAGCATTCCTTCATTTGACAGTGTACAGTGTTTTACCCCACAAGTGCAACATATATAAAAATGGATTAAATTAAGTCAGAACCCCATTTTTGAAAAGGAAACTGCTGTGATGGTGACTTTGCTGAATACATATTGTAGTCAATAATTGGACACCGTCAGTCAGTGTAGCACAGAAATCCAATATTCAGCTGCACTTGGGCCAGTCTCATTATCTCTAGGTGACTCGAAATGTATCAACATAAAATCATTTGGATTGTAATTCTTTTGGGAATGGAAGCAGACCAGCTGCGTGCTCTACAATAATGTCGACAGTCTCAGTCTGCAATTCTATCCTGCAAATGCTCCAATATAGTACTCATTTAAATAACCAACAGGCTTAAACATGAAGGCATTGATAGTGCCTGCAATGTTTAAACTGCCATCTGCTTTGGCCTCAATATTTTGGAGTAAATGCCTGTTATCTAGTTTAAAATAGCATTTTCTCCCAACATCCCAAGCAAATAAGCCAAGTGCCACTTATGAAGAGAGGCCTGCAGAGAACATCTGAAAAAAAAAACCCCACAAAGAGCAAGTATATACTACACACTGGCCAAATGATAATTATGCCTACTGTCAGTGATTGCTCCATGTGTGGACAGACTGTCTGGATCTTGTGGTCTCCCACTTCTCCTTCTACTGGATGTGATGGCACAAGCTGGTTATTCCTGATCTGGGGAAAGCGATGCAGCCGAAGCAGTTTGATGCTCAAAATTAAGTTATTACATCATGCCTTTGAAACAGCCTGGTTTTAATCGATTAACTCTATCTATGTTTGTCACTGTCTTGGGAAAGACGCGAACTCATTAAGGATCCATCCCACTTCCATGGAAAAAGACCAACCTCTAGATTCAAGGACAGTTCCTTTCCTGCAGTTTTCAGACTCTAAAGTTAAACTGTTGATTGGTAAATTATGAGCCTCTTACACTGTTTTAACTGTACTTTTCTCCTGTACCCTGAACTTTGTTTCGGTCACACTATCCACTGCACTCTGACTTCTTCTTTGGCTTGGCTTCGCGGACGAAGATTTATGGAGGGGGTAAAAAGTCCACGTCAGCTGCAGGCTCGTTTGTGGCTGACAAGTCCGATGCGGGACAGGCAGACACGATTGCAGCGGTTGCAAGGGAAAATTGGTTGGTTGGGGTTGGGTGTTGGGTTTTTCCTCCTTTGCCTTTTGTCAGTGAGGTGGGCTCTGCGGTCTTCTTCAAAGGAGGTTGCTGCCCGCCAAACTGTGAGGCGCCAAGATGCACGGTTTGAGGCGTTATCAGCCTGACTTACTGTAATGCTATACCTACACTTTTTTATATTGTTCACTTTCTATTGCTTGGATGGCATACAGAACAAAGCTTTTCACTCTATTCAAGTATACGCAACAACAAAATTTATAGCTGCAAGTGCACCTGGCAGTGAGCAAACGAGCTGGTCATGGGCCCACCATATCCTGCAGTCAACTACAATTCACAGCTTGTGGGCTTTCTTTTGATGTAAAGACCAGAGGCAATGCATAAATTTGGGAGAGTGCAACGAGGTGAGAAGTGGAAATAACCAATAACTTCTTGAAAAGTGAAGGCAATTATTTGTAGGAAAATTGCTGCACAAGAATTTAAGGAAATTCTGTACGTCACCGAAGACTCTCTGAAACTTCTGCAGGTATACTGTGGAGAGCATTCTGCCTGGTTGTATCACTGTCAGGTACAGAGGTGCGAACGCTCAGGACAAGGGGAAAAAAAAACTCCACAGGGTTATCAACTTGGCCTGTCCTATCATGAGCACCAGTCTTCACTCCATGGAGGACATCACAAGAGGCAGCATCTTAAGCGAGCAAGGGTCCATCATCCAGGCTGTGCCCCCCTCACTCTGCTACCATCGGGAAAAAAAGCACAGGAGCCCGAAGAAAAGCACTCAGCGACTTCTTCCCTGCTGTCATCAAATTTCTGAATGATCAATGAACCATAGTCACTACCTGTCTCTTGTTTTTTTTTGGCACTATTTGAATTTATTCTGTAAGGTGTTTTAGTCAAATGTTTGCACTGAGATGCTGCTGCAAAACAATTTTTGTGACGTGCTCAGATCAATAATTTCTGAAGAAACAAAAGTGCAAACACAAAGCAGATCAGGCAGCATTATGTGGGAAGAAAAAGAGTTAACATTTCAGGTCAGTGACCTCTCATCATGACCGTCACCCGCTTTGGTTTTCTCGAATGCTGCTGGGCAGTTCCAGTAATTTTTTTTCTTGTCACTCCACTGTTTACTTTCATTCTTGGGAGGACATGAATGTAAAAATTAAGGCCAATAATCACGCAGCCCATCTCTCCCTGCCCTTGGGAAGGTGGGGAGGTAACCTCTGCAGACCTTCTGGGGAAGGTGCTCCCACCAAGCTGATGGGGAGGGAGTTTCAGGATTTAAACCCAGTGATGATGAAGGAAAGTGTTTACCTGTTTGAATTTTGGAGGCAGACTCCAACCATAAGCCTGAATTCGACCATCATCTTTCTGCACATGAGCCTTCACTTGACGATACTGTTCCCTCTTCTGCTCCCTGCGTGCAGCTGACGTATTTTCATTTCCACTAATAAATCACAAAATTATACAATGCAGTAGCCGTTTCATTTCCTCAATTTTGATAAGAATAAAGTATTCTAAATTTTCTTTCAAAAAGAACAAAAAAATTCTTGCCTGCCTTTTCTGTCTGATGAAATAGATGGCTAGTTAATTGTTTCTGATGTTACACAACTAAGACTTCTTTGGGAAAGGAGAGAGATTTGGATTTAAATTTCCAATTTTTTAGTTTGGGTTCTACACACAACTAGCACACGAGCAGTGGGCTGGGAAGGAGGTTGAGCTCTGGGTGCGGTGAACTGAAGGGGCTCACTCCCTGTAAGCTGCTGGCCGGAGAGAGCTCGCTCCTATGAGCAACAGGCTAAGGAAAGGAGGGGGCTTGCTCGGCCCGAGCGGTGAGCTGGGGAGAGGGCTCACTCCCTCCCTTTTCTATTGCCTTGGATACCTCTAAGCTTGACAGGATCAAATGCAGGTGAACCATTCCAAGGCCTTTCACTTGGTATGGATCCAGTGGGCCAAAGGGCCCATTTCTATACTGTATCTTTTTGAGGCTATTAAGACTTTAATACATAGAACATCAAACAGAAGAGAACAGGATCAGGTACTGCAGCTCACATCTGTGCTGAACACATTGCCCAAGTTTCAGTGAACAATTGATTAATAGATTTTCTTCTCTTTACTCTGAATGGTTTGAAGAGCTTTGCCTTTCGCCATTAACTTCATATTTTATATCAATATCCTCCCGTCAGTTTTTAATGCTACTTTCTAAAACTACTTCTCCATTCATCCCACTATAATTATTGCAGTGGTCAAATAACCAATTAGAATGATTTTTTAAAATAGAAGGACAATAAAAGACTGACTTAAACAAAATTGGCATGTGGAATTATGACATTATTGCTATTAGTGAAACTTGGTTGCAGGATGGGGAGGACTGGCAGCTCAATGTTCCGGGGTTCCATTGTTTCAGACGTGATAGAGGGGGAGGGATGAAAGGGGAAGGAGTGGCATTGCTAGTCAGGGAAAATATCACAGCTGATCTTCGACAGGATAGCTCAGAGGGCACGTGGAACTGAGTAATGCCGATAGGGTGGTATTATAGACTGCCCAACAGTCATAGTGAATTGGAGGAGCAAATCTGTACAGAGATAGCAGACCGATATAAGAAACAGACAGTTTAGGATAGGGTATTTTAACTTCCCATATATTGACTGGGAATCCCATACTGTAAAAAGGGTGGGATGGCTTGGAGTTTGTCATATGTGTTCAGTAAAGTTTTCTAAATCAATATATATAGGTAGCAACGAGAGAGGATACAATACTGGATCTTCTATTAGCGAACCAAACAGGCCAGGTGACAGAAGTATGTGTAGGTGAACATTTTGGGTCCAGTGACCATAAAGTAATTAGTTTAAAGTTAATTATAGATAAGGATAGGTCTGGTCCTTGAGTTGAGATTCTAAATTGGAGAAAGGCTAATTTTGTGGAAATGAGAAAGGATCTAGGGTGCAGGTCAGTGGGACTAGCGGAATGATATTTCAGCACAGACTAGAAGGGCCAAATGGCCTGTTTTCTGTGCTGTAGTTTTCTATGGTTCTAAAATAAGTGTCTTTTCCAGTCCCTCAGCTCAACTGGATCCTTTTGTTCTCAAGGATGGTTCAGAAAACTTGCTTGCCCTTTTCTGCTCTCTCTACAATTGCTAATTTTGTCTCCAAATCTGGATAGCCCCTTCAGCTCCAGAACAGGATGCAAGTAATCTGATCACTTTCTAAGCAGCTTCCCTCTCAGTTCCACCAACATCTTTGGCCATTGAGTTTCTTGCTTCAATTTACTTTATAGTAAAGTCACAGCTGATCTTCCTTTTCTTACTCTTTTTGAAATCACAACTAAAACATCTTGAGTTTTTTTGTTCCCCAACTACATTCTCAATTTGACATATCACATTATTTAAGAATTCAAACTAATTTTTCCCAGTGTTCCAGAAGTACTCACATCTCTAAATGCAATTTATTCTTTCTCATCATTTGCAAGGATTTAAAAATTAAGCTTGTTACAACCAAATATTTTCTTTAAAATATATCAAATTCTCATCCAATTAACATTTTCCCAATGGGTCTTTGGCCATTTACTGCATGTAATGGAACCACTTATTAGACAGGCCTGTCAATTTGTGAAAATCTTAATTAATGAGATTTGATATAATAGAAAACATTTGTCAAACAGACTTCCAATTACTGCTTCATAGCTATTTGTTGGAAAGAACATTTACAAGAAGATCGAGGGATGGCAAACTCATCTATAATGCTGATCTGGTCAAACTGAGACCAACACTCACTAGGCCTGGACCACAATTGGCCAGGGAAGCCTTTCACACACCAGATCTACACCTTCAAGATAGAAAGGACAAAAAGTGAAGATGAAATAATAACTTTAAAATCATGGCAACACTTACTCTTCATTAAGGAAATCAAATGCCTTCGACTTAGGCAACTGAGACACAGCACCAGTTCTCTTCTTAACTACTCCAGGGGTGATGTGCGAGGTTGGTGCATTGTATTTAACATTGACTGGTGGGACGGGTTTCTTGGTTGTATTAATAGAAGGACTGAACAAACGGCTAAAACTGGAGGATGAATCAAAGAAAAAGAATCAACTAAAAAAAAAAGCAGACATAAATATTTTGTAAATTCTATACATTACATGACTATTCTCAAAAGAACATCTTACATTGTCCTCTGGAGCCACTGAATCAAGATGGCTTCTATTTTATGCATTTTTATTCACATGCACATAGAGCCAACGTGCTATCATTTGCTCTAGTTTTACACTTCTGATGGATGCTTACACACCCTCCCTCCTGAAAAGCACAGTTTTCATTGCAGGAACAGGTATTAAAGATTTTAGATCGAATTGCACATACATAACTTCAGCATCAATGAATAAAATTCCCAAATTTTATTCCATCTCTGTCCCCTTCTCTGACAGCAATGTGGTTGCTGAGTTATACTTCTGTAAGTTGCAATATGCTCAATCAGCAAGCACAAATAAACAATCTTTCCACCAGATTAGTACTAAAGACTAAATCAGTAGAAATCATCTGATCCCTCACTGTGCAGCAATATCCAGACTAATTAGAAGATCTTCCGACGAATTCCATCAAGGTTTACGAATATCTATGGCGAGCCTTCCTGCGCTCCAGGACACAGCATTCACTGCATGAGCACATCCCTAATTTTTTGTTATGTTGAGTTACTCTAAGAGGGTAGCTCTGTGAAGCAACTTGGCACAACACAAAAGATTATGGATATACTGCCATTATTTTGAGTAGGTAGTAAAATCACAATAGTATATTCATTTTAAAAATTGAAAATATGGCAATTTATACTTTAACACCATCTACTCATAATGGCTTAACATCCCTAAGCTCCTTGAAGTATTGGTAGCTCTAATTTCAATATGATACACCCCTTTTCTGCATTCTTCCTCTAAAAGAAGCCATTTCCTTGAATACATCAGATAAAATCTCTTTTGTAAATATAAAAAGGTCAACAAGAGTAGTTCTCAACTTTCTGAGCTTAAGTACGTGGCTGTATCTAGTGATGTTAATTCTGAACTGTGTGCACACACATCATGTGGCTGTGAAAGCAGCAGAGCTTGATAACCTGGAAGGCTTCACTTTGTTAGTGAATGCAGCCATGAGAAGATTCACCATCAAGCCTGACAACATACTTCAGGCACACAGAGAAAGAGTGGTCAATAGGTTAACAACAGCCTCGAAGCAGTGTTTCTCCCAAGTGGAAAGGTTATGCCAACGAAAGTCAAAGCAACACTCAATTTTACATTTTTAAAAGATTTAGAACAACAGCACAGTAACCGTTCCAGTCCTCTAATTACCCTGTATGTTTTCAAGGGTGGTAGGAAACTGAAGCATCAGGAGGAAACCCATGCAGAAGTGGGGAGAACATACAACCTCTTTACAGACAGCACCAGATTCAATCCAAGTCACTGGCGCATTAACAGCATTGCACTAACCACTCTGCTAACCATGCCATCCTACTGTAGTTTATTGATTATATCATGCTGATCTCTCAGTGGGTGGAACAGCTGTATGCAGCAGGAGCAGTGCCATTTCATTCAATGGAACATCCAACATAAATATTGCTGTGCATTGCATGGTGAAGAAAGATGCAGAAGCCAGCAAACTATCAGTGGGCCAGTTAGATTGACGAAAAGTGGCAAATGGAGAACTAGCAGTAAGCAGGAATGAATTTGGGAAGGATAAATGGCAATGGAATATACAATAACTAACAGGAAAATAGCAGGACCTTGGATGGCATATCCACAACTCCCCTTAGGTCCTCAAGGTGGTCTATGGGATGGATTCCTGATCAGGGCCCAGGCATTTACCACAGCATGGTTAAAGGCTGAATATGCTGTAACAGAGAAGGCTGAAGAGGGAGTTAATTGAGATATAGATCAGAAATGGGCTGAGATAGAACAGATCCATCTTCCTTCTTAAGATCAGTAAATAGGGGGATGGAAAGTAAGACAGATGTTGAGAAAAAATAATCTTTTCATGCAGAGAATGGTGAGAATCTGGAACAAATAGCCTGTGAGAAGTGGCTGCCTTACTGTGTAATAATTTTTCTATGATTCTATTTTACAACTTGGAGAATAATTTAAATTCAGGTTCATTTATCTCAAACATTGTTAATGGATCAAATCCATTCAACAATTGCTTGACTGGAGATATACATGGCATTCTGAACAGAACACTGGAAGGACTCAGAGTCAAGCAGCATCTGTGGAGGCAAAAGATATATCAATATTTTAACCCTGCTTTCTCTCCCTCCACCCCCCCACCCACATGCTCCCCTGCCTTCCTACCTTTCTTCACCTCCCCCACCCCTTCCTCACCATCTGGTTCTATCATAACCCCTTCCACTCATTACTTACCATCTCCAATCCCACCTGGCTCCACCTCCTCATCATCCATGCTCATCTCGTTCCAGCCTCTATCCTACCCTCACTTGTACAGATGCAAGTCTTCCCTCAATCTCAATCCTAAACACTGACTCGCACCTCTAGCCTCCACAGATGGTGCTTGACCCACAGAGATTTTTGCATCCTATTTTGTAGCACCTGCAGTCTTTTTTCTGCATTTTGAATAAATTGGTTTTAAAATTAATTCTCAGAATGTTTGCATAACACAGACATTTATTGTGTGCATGTCCAATTATCCTGATAAAATGAGTGTGGTGTTCCCTGGAGCTGTCTGTGTCACGCTAAAATGTATTGCTGAACCACTTCAGTTGACAGTCGGAGCAAATTATGTCGGAGTGGAAATTAAGTCACGCGAAGACAAAGCCTGACAAAAAATTGGTTTTCTTTCCTGGAAAAAATATTACAGCAATTGGGCAGTTTGGACTTCAACTTTTTACTTTTGAGTTTTTAAAAAAAAACTGGATTCACATTCTCATAGTAGGATTTCAAAACGTCAGCCCCTTTTATTCCATTTCAACTCGAGACTTATTGAAGAAAAGAAACTGCAACAAATGAAGATTTTAAACTGGAGCGGACACTTAGATCTATTCTGCCATCTCTCACTCCTTGTCCACAACTCTAAAGATTAATATAATTCATGAAAGTTCTAAATCATTCATTGCAGATTTTTCATGAATACCATATTAAAAAAAAGCTCTTTGATCACAACAAACATATATTGCGGCCATCAGCCCAGGGATTGACAGCACTGAGTCTGAAAGCTATCCCACATGCACTTCATCTTCCGCATACATTCACACTACATGCTTAAGATGAGTCAAATGTACTGCAAAAACAAAACAACTTTTAAAAAAACTTGTAATTACACCATTACTGTGAACGAGTGAACACACCCCAAACTCTGTCTCAAGTGCCCCATGCACTGACAAAAACACCCAGCCATTAAATGAAGGTTAAAGTTATAATCAAAAAGAAATCAAAGCAATAATAACATAAAAAGTACCCACAGTCTGAAGGTGAATACCAACAGGCAAACATGAAAATAAAAATGAAACATGGCATTAATAACCATGTGGATAAGAAAATGTTCAGTATTTCTGAGAACATCTGCATTAAAAATTAAAATAGCCTAGCAGAGAGAGTGACTGAGTGTGTATATAGTATGTATGTAATAGTTGAATTTTGTGGACCAATTTTTAGGGTAAAATTTAGGGGGTTGACTATTGCACAAATACTACTTTTGACTGTGGGAAGTGCCCAAGTCGATCAAAGAATCAGGAGCTCGGATAGGCAGGAGGCAATTCCGTGTTCAGGGTGTTTGGAGCTTGGATGAATGAGTGGGCAGCCAGAACTGGAGGTTAAGTAGGCGTTCAGGACTTCAGGAGCTCAGGTGGGTGGGCGGGAGTCCAGGACCTACGCACCGGGAACTCTGGTGGGCAGGTGACCAGGACCAAAAATAGAGAGGGGGGGGGGGGGGGTCGTCTTTAACACACAATATATCAATATATGGAAAATACCTGATTTTGAGGCAAAAAATAGGGAGTCAGACTTTACACAGTATCAACTATGGTAATTTGGAAGTGGCAGCCACAGAAATATTTGTTCAGGTAACATGGCAATGTGGGGTGTAGGAGGAGAGGGAAGCAAACGGAATCTTGGGTTCTATGGATGAACAGTTGGTCTAGCCAAAATGTGCCTGTAATTGAACCAACTTTGTAAAATCATAAATCACTCAATCTTATCTTACTGTTAATGTAGAAGCAAATTCAGTCAAATTTCTTTTGGTTGTTAGCCATTATACATTATACATGGGACAAACTTGCTAAAAATTACTTTTTAAATTGATGCAGATATTTTATTGGAAGAAAAGCAAGACTGAAACAATGTACCAGGAGTCCAAAAGATAAATCACAGGTTCAGTTGACCAATGTTAACTCTGCAATCAGACAGTAGACATCAAAGTCCCACATGATAATTTTATCCAGGAATGAGATCCTCTCAGAGAAACCACAAAAAAAAAACTGTTGCCTATGTTTCCGGTTAAGACTCTGCATCAGGACTAAGAGTTGAGAGAGAAGGCAGCCAGTATAAAGAAATGAGGAGATGAGTTTCACTTTGGACTGATCTATAGTGTTGGAGCAATCACAAAAGGTGCCTTTCCTTTCATCCAGAGATTGAAAATGGATCTCAATGGCAGAGTGAATATGGCGGCTACCCAAAGTCTCAAGTTTTTGTCTAATAACTATAATGCACCTATCTAATCACAATCTTAGAGAAGGCAGATACACCCAATCCACGAGTTGCCAGGTGATGTAATACAAACTCTTCTGAACTTGAAAAGGTCTACTCTCCACAATCCTCTTCATTTGAGGAGATCTTTAGATCCTGCAAAGGCTGAGGAAAGTCCATCTCCCACACTCTATCCTCACTACATTCTACAGGGGATTACCGCCTGGTTTGGAAGCTGTACCACCTCAGACCGCAAGACCCTGCAGATGTGGAAAAGACCATTAGGGAACCTCTTCCTAGCATGGAGGACACCTACTACACTCAATGCAAGCAGAAAGCAATATACATTGTGAAAGACTCCATACATCCCTTCTTCCATCTGGCAGGAGGTACCGAAGCATATCCAGAGTAGGAAACAGTCCCCCCCCAGAAATCAGGCTTCTGAACTCCCAATACAGATGTGCATAGTGCGCCATGGACTTTCAGTGTATACATCCTAATACCATAATATTTTAATGTGTTAACTTCTTTCCTAACTTAAATCTATGTAAATATGCTCCATGGTCCAAGCACGAGCTCGTCCAACTGTCCGAGCGTGGCATGAATGATAAATAAAGGTGACGATTGAGATGATTTCATGGTAACTGAGCTGTATTCTGATCTTGTGTGTGTGTGTGTGTGTGTGTGTGTGTGTGTGTGTGTGTGTGTGTGTGTGTGTGTGTGTGTGTGTGTGTGTGTGTGTGTGTGTATGTGTGTGTGTGTGTGTGTGTGCGTGTGTGCACGCGCACATAATCCTCGGTTTTTTTCTATACAAAATGTTGGCAAAAGATGAAGTCCTCACTCTCATTTACCTTTTCATTTCAATGCAAGATCACTTTGTGCTCCAATCAAACAGAGGGTACAAGCATCAGAACACTGGATACTTTTGGAGCATTAGCTATTTCATGAATGATTTACAAATTCTCTGTTGTGATTCAGTCACGTTACTTACTCCAAAGAAAATTTCCAAACCTAAAACCAAAGAGGACCAAAGGGGTTTATTGGCACACCAACATCACCTCCTCTCACACTTCCTATCATGTGAATACATCACTGGTCCTTCATCAATACTGGGTCTAAACTCTGGAACTCCCCAAAGTACTGCAGTTCATATCAATTTATCACCATCTTCTCAAGGACGAGTAAGAAATGCCTTGCCAGCAAGGCCCACATCCCATGACATAAATAAATAAATAGCAATCAACACGATTGCTATTTTCTGGGCTGCACTTTTTTCCTTGCTGGGTCAGACTTGACACTTCAAAGAGACAGTCAGCACCTGTGTAACCAATAGAAGAGAATTAAAAAGCATCACTTACAACTGCCAGATGGTAGATTTCTTTTTCTCCTGAATGGATGGGTTCTCTCTTGAGGCACTAAGAACAAAAGATGCATAAATATGAGGTATTCAAATCAAAAAAAACCCACAATAATCTAAGGTAACATTTGAATCAGGATGGGCACATACCGAATCATCTCTGTCCATCGGACAGCTTCCTGCAGTTCCATCAACCGCTCCTTATACTGGTTACGCTCCATGAGGACTCTGGCCATCTCTACACGAGTGAATCGCTTTCTCTGAGCAGTTGGAACATCACTCTGTTTTTATGTATAAAATAACTAATCAGACATGGCAAATTATTATTCATTAGCATAGAATACTGACCATCACACAATGCATCTGTACCAACCAAAACAGTGCAGATTGAAGTGGATAAACCTTCCCATTCACGAACGTGAATCCATATACTGTGTAAAACCAACAACTGTCTGAAGGCTTAAAATTAGCTCGCAAAACAAAGAATGGAAATAGGAAAATAAAAAGAGAAGTAACAATTTTTACCTCATCTGAATCCTCCTTAGCTCTGCTCTTTGCTTCTTCAGCCTCCAGGCGGACTCTGAAAGCACATTTCGCAGTTATAAGTGAGAGAAGCTGAAAGGCATTAGTTTACTGGCGCTGTCTATTAGACAGATTAAACCATAGATTGTCAAATACAAGTTTACGTGATTGTTGGTGACTGGGAAAACAGGCCGTATGTGTTGGCCCTGCGTTTATCATTTGCAATCTGCTGGTTATTGAAGATGCACAAGTGTTTTCAAATGCTCAAGGAATGAGTAGGAGCATCAGTGATCAGTTCTGAGTGTGGGAGAGACAAAGGGAGATTCTCACTTCCTGAGCTCTTCCTCCAGGTCTCGATTCTTCTCCTCCAGCTTCAGCTTGGCTTGCCGAATCGACTCCAATTCTCCCTGCAGCACATCCTTCATACACGTCAGCTCATCAACCTGTGCTATCAGGTCATTCTTCACCGCATTCAGAGCATTTCTAAATGGGGGAAAGAGTAAAGAGAGACTCAAACTGAATAGATTGGGATGAAGAAAGAGGAACACAATAATCGATTTTAGACACTACTAGTTCAAAGCGAGAAAGCATTGCATTGTTCCCTGTTATCCTGGTCAAATCAACTCAAATTTAGCACACACATGGGAACAAGTCACAATTCTCCACCTTTAATCCCAACACACTCACAAGCATCGAAGTGAATTAGGAAGAGAACACACCAAACACTTGACAACTCTCCAACACCTAGTGTAAAATGTCCTTTTTATCTCCTGCTTAACACACTTTTGTTATGCAACTTTATCAGGTCTTGCACCAAGCCAAAACAGTGCATGAAAACCTTACACTTAATAATAAAGTACTTTGCACATCAGGCAGAATGTTAAGAAGATTGAGGTCACACAAATTATTTCATAGCATACTGGTCAGATTATTAAAGTTTCGTACAAACATCCATGCTCAGACCTCCCCTGTCAAATGCGACATGACCTGATCCAGCGCTGCTGTTAGTCCTAAACCATGTTATCACCATTCATTTTGTATCAGAAGCAGAGAAAATTCTGCCTCAATGCTACAGTATCTTTCCCAACTACTTTGATCCACTTGAAAGACCCAAGGCATCTACACATCTATTGATTCATAAAAGACCTCTCCCATCAGCATTATGTGAGAAGAGCAACTTTGAGGGCATGCAGGGTTTAGCCCAAGCTAAAACACTGTACATCAACCCAAAAACACTTGACAGTTTTCACACACATTCCAATGGTGCCCAGCTCTACCAGACACGACATCTTCCTTGAATCCCCCGATCTTTGAATCATCAATCTGTCTGTCTGACATTCACTAGAAGTTGAGCAGAAATTTCAGTCAGAGATACAGAACAGAAGCAGGCACTGCGGCCCACCAGGTCTGAACTGACTATCAACTACCCATTTACATGAACTTAATATTAACGCCAATTGTTATTCTCCCCACTTCCTCATTAATTCCCTTTCGATCTTCTCCAGCAACAATACTGAGAAGATCAAAGCTACTATTTTTGGTCACTGCCACAAATTCCATCTTTCTCCCCAGAAAGACAATCATCTATGGCAGTAAAGATGAAAATTTAACCTGGACAAGTACAAGGTGTTGCACTCAGGGTAGGACTTGCACAGTTAATGGGGAGTATTATAGAACAAAGAGGCCTGGGGTTCAGGTACACAGTTCCCTCAGAGTGGTGACATGAGTAGACAGGATGGTGAAGAAGTCTGGCACATTTGCTTTCACTGGTCAGGACAATGTGTACAGAAGTCAGGATGTCATGTTACAACTGGAAGATGTTGGTGAGACCACACTTGCAGTATTGCACATAGTTTTGGTCACCCAGCTAAAGAAAAGATATAATTAAGACGGAAAGGGTGCAAAAGAGATTCAAAATGTTATGGGGACTGGTAGGCATGAATTAAAAGGAGAGGTTGGGACTCCCTGAAGCATAGGTGGTTTATAAAATCATGAGGGCATAGATAAGGTGGAAAGTCATAGCTTTTATCCCCAAGAGTAGGTGACTTGGAGGCATAGATTTAATGTGAAAGGGGAAAGATTTAAATGGGATCAGCCAAGACTTTATCTTCCCAATTTGTAGGTTTTGCAAACGAGACTCTTGGAGTTTGCCACGGTGGAATAACTGAAGAATTCAGCCACTGAAGTTGGAATTCGAGGGCCAAACCCATCAGGACCATTGCCTGAAGAGGGCGCACAAAATCAGTGAACCGGTGCGGACTCGAAAGGCCAACATGGCCTGTTTCCGCTCCGTAAATGGTTATATGGCTAATATCACTGGGGTCTCCCTTCCCTCTGTTGACCATGTTCACAGAGAGCATTGCTTAAATTGGGAACAAAGAATCATTGAAGACTCTTTCCGTCCAGCACACAACATCTTTGACATACTACAATAAAAGAGATGGTAAATAGATTCTTCCTGCAGGCTATGAGATTGATGAACAGTATCCTGCAACCAAGTAAATCAGCCTAAAAGATTCGAAAATTTATTTTAAATTGTATCTTTATGTACATATGTGATTGTTATGTGCTGTAGATGCACATGCAACTCTGCATGCCAAACTGCATGAGTTTTTCAAGCTTTGTTGGGACCAAGGAAAACTACCTCAGGACCTTCGTGATGCCACCATCATCACCCTGTACAAAAACAAAGGTGAGAAATCAGACTGCTCAAACTACAGGGGAATCACGCTGCTCTCCATTGCAGGCAAAATCTTCGCTAGGATTCTACTTAATAGAATAATACCTAGTGTCGCCGAGAATATTCTCCCAGAATCACAGTGCGGCTTTCGCGCAAACAGAGGAACTACTGACATGGTCTTTGCCCTCAGACAGCTCCAAGAAAAGTGCAGAGAACAAAACAAAGGACTCTACATCACCTTTGTTGACCTCACCAAAGCCTTCGACACCGTGAGCAGGAAAGGGCTTTGGCAAATACTAGAGCGCATCGGATGTCCCCCAAAGTTCCTCAACATGATTATCCAACTGCACGAAAATCAACAAGGTCGGGTCAGATACAGCAATGAGCTCTCTGAACCCTTCTCCATTAACAATGGCGTGAAGCAAGGCTGTGTTCTCGCACCAACCCTCTTTTCAATCTTCTTCAGCATGATGCTGAACCAAGCCATGAAAGACCCCAACAATGAAGACGCTGTTTACATCCGGTACCGCACGGATGGCAGTCTCTTCAATCTGAGGCGCCTGCAAGCTCACACCAAGACACAAGAGAAACTTGTCCGTGAACTACTCTTTGCAGACGATGCCGCTTTAGTTGCCCATTCAGAGCCAGCTCTTCAGCGCTTGACGTCCTGCTTTGCGGAAACTGCCAAAGTGTTTGGCCTGGAAGTCAGCCTGAAGAAAACTGAGGTCCTCCATCAGCCAGCTCCCCACCATGACTACCAGCCCCCCCACATCTCCATCGGGCACACAAAACTCAAAACGGTCAACCAGTTTACCTATCTCGGCTGCACCATTTCATCAGATGCAAGGATCGACAATGAGATAGACAACAGACTCACCAAGGCAAATAGCGCCTTTGGAAGACTGCACAAAAGAGTCTGGAAAAACAACCAACTGAAAAACCTCACAAAGATAAGCGTATACAGAGCCGTTGTCATACCCACACTCCTGTTCGGCTCCGAATCATGGGTCCTCTACCGGCTTCACCTACGGCTCCTAGAACGCTTCCACCAGCGTTGTCTCCGCTCCATCCTCAACATCCATTGGAGCGCTTTCATCCCTAACGTCGAAGTACTCGAGATGGCAGAGGTCGACAGCATCGAGTCCACGCTGCTGAAGATCCAGCTGCGCTGGGTGGGTCACATCTCCAGAATGGAGGACCATCGCCTTCCCAAGATCGTGTTATATGGCGAGCTCTCCACTGGCCACCGTGACAGAGGTGCACCAAAGAAAAGGTACAAGGACTGCCTAAAGAAATCTCTTGGTGCCTGCCACATTGACCACCGCCAGTGGTCTGATATCGCCTCAAACCGTGCATCTTGGCGCCTCACAGTTTGGCGGGCAGCAACCTCCTTTGAAGAAGACCGCAGAGCCCACCTCACTGACAAAAGGCAAAGGAGGAAAAACCCAACACCCAACCCCAACCAACCATTTTTCCCCTGCAGCCGCTGCAACCGTGTCTGCCTGTCCCGCATCGGACTTGTCAGCCACAAACGAGCCTGCAGCTGACGTGGACTTTTACCCCCTCCATAAATCTTCGTCCGCGAAGCCAAGCCAAAGAAGAGATTGTGTATGCACCATGGTACGGAGAAACATTGCATCTTCTGTTTGTACATGTAGTCAAATGGTAATAATCCTGAACTTGAGGGACACTTTCTTCACACAGAAGTATATCGAACAAGCTGCCAATGGAAGAGGTAGAAGCAGGGACAACTGTAATGTTCAAAACATATTTAGACAAGTACATGGATAGGAAAGGTTCTGAGGTATCTGGGCTTTATGCAGGCAAATGAGACTAGCTTGGTTAGCATGGACGTTGGGCGAAAGGGCCTATTTCCATGCTGTAGAATATGTTGTAAATGATTGCGATGGTCTTTGGCCTCCACACAAAATATATCAAGTATCTCGTTATGTGGTTCAGTGGCTGAGTTTGGTCGCATTCCTCTACTGCATTAAAGATGCTGCACAATTTGAAGTTGCTGCTTTTGGACTAATTCTGGCTGCAAAATAAACTGTCCCAATCTTTAGTTCTATTCCTTTTGTCCAAAGGCATCTTGATTGTTTTTTAACCAAAGACTCAATCCTCTAGCTCCCCACCCCATCCTTGCCAGACATTTTCCCCAATTTGTCACTAGAGTAAAGAACCACAGTTGTCGGCTGTCCGAATCTGCATGGCAGAAGACCTTAACTTTTACAACGACCTTGCTTTTAAGTGATCTCTCATAAAAGCACCTAACAAGGCTTAAGAATTAAAACTGTTAATTCTCTTGAAGGCATATTTGTATGCCAGGTTTCCTTTCTGAAATGTAAGCATTTGTAGTGCAGGCAGCTGCATTAGACAAGTTCATCTGGAAGGGGAACAGAAATAATCAACCCAGACTTACTTGGTCTCCAGCAGCTGTGTGTTTTCCTGAATAAGATTTTCAACTTCTCGACCCATACCTGGCAAAAATTAAATGCAAGAGGTTGTCAACTTCAGACTGCAGAATGAGTACTAGCTCAGCCTATTTCCAATTGGAAATTATTGTCATAGATGAAGCCTGGAGATTACCAGCTCCCAGTCTTCAATAATTCCATTAATGCGAGTTAATAATGCACCTATTTACATATACTGATGGGTGGCTGTGCATGAATAAAAAATACAATACAAAAAACAATGATGCTAAGACAAAGATCAAGATTCAACCATACCACATTCAAAAGCTACTGTTGCAGATGGTTTCCCACAATGGATTAGCAGACAAGACAGTTGCAAAATGTGGGATAGATGTAATAGCAAGTGGCAAACGAAACAAGGATTTGATAAGGAAGCAACAGTGGAAGGGAGCAGAATCAGTCAAACAAAGTTTATCCTGGCTTGATGAGTTTAGGTCACCAGTGTAAAGGAGAAACCATCAACTTTGTGAATGGGGTTTCAAATTACCCCCAATTCATCAAAATGTTCAGCCATTAGTATATCAAAAGGTTTCACTCTGCAGCTCCCAAATTGTTTATTTTTGTAAAATAATTCTCTTTCACTTACTGAATCATTCCTTTCCATGAGGTGGTTTGGTCACAAAAGAGATACCCAATATATTGCAGTTTAATTCAAGGTCCAACTGGAGAAGTTCCCTGCCACTTGAAACCAACTTTATTTGACAAACTAACCTGACTTTCTAGATTGGACAAGGTATCAAAAACAAGTCTGAAACAAATGAAAGTATACATTCATAAAATAGATAGTCTCTTCAAAGCCTTAGTTCCACCCTAATCCTCCCAAAATCAATAAAGGAGAAATCCATAGAATCAATAAATTTAGAACTGAAATTCACCACGATGGCTTGATCTGTGTTTATAGCTGTCATTGAAAAGTCATGTGGCAAGCAGTTTGCTCAATGCCCAAAACCCAAAGTATGTGAGTGTAATGAACAGTTCAAAATTGGGCCAACCCAGCACTATTTGGAGCCACGATGAGTAGTAGGGTAGAGAGTAGTAGTACAGAAAATGGAAGTGGGATAGATGATCCACGCAGCTCGAAGCTATGCCTTTGGTCTATCATGGCCCTCTACCAATGAGCTGTTCACTTGGCCACTTCCATTGGTGTTGACCGATAACAAGCAGGGTGACCAGTGGAAACTCACATCCCAGAAAGAATTTGTAAATAAATTGGATTTCTATCGGCCTAATTCTGCTCCGACATCTTATGGCATTGGTTCTCAACCTTTTTTCTCCCACTCACATACCACCTTAAGTAATCCCTTACTAACCATAGTGCACCTCTGGCATAGGATGCCACAGATGCTTGGTGCTCTGTGGTTAGTAAGGGATTACTTAAGGTGGTATGTGAGTGGGAAGAAATGATTGAGAACCACTGTCTTATGGTCTTGCAATTTTGCAGCTATTTTACCACAGATGACCAAATTTAGGCAATTTCACAAATATTCACAATGAATTTGAACAAGTTTCTGGATTGGTAATCTAGTTTGACAAATCCTATCATTGGACATCGGAGACATCTAATACAAATCTCACCTTGCATTGAAAGGCTGCTACTTTGCATGGAGTAATATAGAATTAAAGCATCAACCTAGCAAAGGGAGTTCTGTAGAAGGAAAGCAGCTCCACAAAGTTTAAACTGTCAGGATGCATCTCAATTTCAGTGACCGGGCTCACTCCTGATCTTTAATTCTGTCTGGATGGAGAATGTTGGTGCTATGTGCCCACATGGGCTTCCTTCTGGCTCCTCTCAAATCTGAGCAGGTTTGTACATGAATTGGCCATTGTAAATTGCCCCAGGTGCAAATGAGAGGGTGAATCTGGGGGAAATTTATGGAAATGTTAGGAGAGTGGAAATGGCTTCATAGGGCCTATTTTGACACTGTGCAACTGAAATAGAATTGCTGTCTAACTAATACACCTACTGCAAGATAGCTATTCCATAATAAATGGAATGGTCACAGCAGTTATCACCAACATCACCATTTTTCTTTACATTCCCTGCCCTTCACAATCTTGCATCATAATCATGGGAAATATTGCTGTTAACCAAATCCAAGGTCTCTCCTACTCAAGATTTAAATGTAAACTGGGCTTAAGGCTTAATGTGAACCAATATTTAAGTACTTAAGGGAAAAGGTCACTTTACACTATGACAGGAAGGAAATAAAATAGTGCCCTCTGCATGGACATCATGTTGCCACACTTGCAATTTCTCACACAGGTGCTAAAAGCTGTACAAAAAATGCTCAAGAGCAGATGGAGTCTTACCAAAGATATTATGATCTTTATCATGCATTCCAGGTGAAGCAGTGAGAAAGGAAAAATTATGTAAGATGTAGCATGAAAGGAACATACAAGCAAGTTATGAAGTACTGTGGAGAATATAGCGTAAATGTGGCCTAGCTGGTGATCACATGGTCAGCACATCCAACCGAATTTCATGCAATAATCAAACCACATTAAAACTCCAGTCTGTTAAAATCATTTATCGATGTTTTTGTGAAAGATTTTAATTCATCTCAATCTCTGAAGACAACCAGTACAATTACAGACAAAAGAAAGTAATATTTCTGCATAACCATTTTTTAAAAACTCGCTGCAATTTATCTATGGTTCTGGGAAGAGAAAGTGCCAATAAAAGTAAACAAAAAGTAGCAGAAATGAACATCAGGTGGAACATTGCTGTTATTATAGAGCAATTGCAAAATAAAACCACCCACTCACTCCCTTGAAAGTTCTCCGGGTTTTGCTGCGTGGTTCCAGTGATCCCAGTTTCAATCTCGGCTTTATCAAATGAATTTCCCAGCAGACCCAGACACAGGTGGACTCTCGTTATAAACAATTTCTCGATGGTACAACCTATTCCTATAACACTGCATATAGAGTCGAAGTTCATAATTTTCAACTAATATAGCTTTGTTTAATTTCTGAAATCAAGATGAATAGTAGCACAATACACACTCCTCAGCACAAGGAGCAGAGCTCTGGCTTGTCTGCCACCAAAGCAAAGCTTCAGACTCAAGAGGCAGCTACATTGAACTTTTATCTCTAATGCTAACTCTCCAGATGCTACAACACAGCTGCTCTGGGTTGGAACAGTGCACACTTGTTAACATCATATGCTGGGCACAGAGAGTGAACCAGTCTTATCCCGCTCAACCCAGATTCAAATTTGGGATCTGGAGGTGAAGGAAAGTTTACTACTCGATCATGAGTTGACACCTTAACTTACTTTTCAAATGGCTTGTATTACTTCAATTCCACAGCTCCATGCCAATTTTACAGAACACTGAAACCCCCCCCAACCCCTCCCTCCCATTATTCTCTTTATATCCGGAAACAATGGTCTTAACAATGGAAGGGTCAAAGTTTACTCAGCCCAACAGTGGTCTCAGAACTTCCCTTACCCAGGCAGTTGTGCTCTGCCACTGGCGGGAATTTAAAATGGCTTGACAGCTGGATGAGCAGGGAATGGCTACAAAAAGTTGAAAATTAGGATAATTTGCAAGGCAGGAGGAGAAATCAGAGATAAAGGAAATTAGTCAAAAAAAAAGGGGGAGACTTGCTGTGCTGGGGGCAGAAAGCTGATAGCAGTGAGTATACTGAATAAGCCACATAATCTGAAGATACAGGCAGACAAATGTTTGGTTATTATGGAAATCTGGTTTAAAGAAGGGCAGGGATAGCAGCTTAACATGCTTGATGACAAGGTTTTCAATAAAGGACAAGAAGGGATAAAGATTGATTCAGGAAACTGTGACAGTTGCGAAGAGTAATGCAACGTTAGAAGAGTCATTGAGATTACACTGGTTGATCTGAAGAACAGAAACAACACAATCACTGAGTCAGGGAATCGTTCAGCATGGAACAGATCCTTTGGCCCAATTCGTTCATGCAGACCAAGTTGGCATTTTGGGCTAGTTTCATTTGCCTGTATTTGGCCCGTGTCTTTCTAAACCCTTCCGATGCACATCAATACAATGTGAAAATAAATTACATCGAAAAAAATACTGAGAAATAAATAAAAGAAAATATGAAAGTGCTCTGTTTGTACTTCAAAAGAAAGATAACAGGCTCTGCTGTTAAGGAGGGAAAATACAAAACATTGGAGGGGAAAAACATTGTAAGATAGGAAACATTTAGTTCAGCATCTTGAAAAGACTCAAGTTATCATGGTCCGAATAAACTATCTTAAGTTTTTAAAAGAAACAATAATGGTTCTGACCTTGACCTGCCTTCCAATTTAGCTACAAGAGTAGTGCCCAATGTTAGGAGATCTAACATAGTAGCATTGTCCAAAATGGAATGGATAAATAGTCAGTAAATTGTGAGAATTATTAATTTTGGGGTACAAAAAAATTATTTTCATAAAGGAACTTATTGAGAACAATCACTACCTTTTTGTTCGGGGAAGATCATGTCTGATAAACTTGAATTGTTGGGAGTGTCAAAGAGAGTTAATAAGGGCAGCATACTTGTAGTCCAAGTGGCAGAAGTTTAACTGTAACCTATTATTTAAAACATGCTTGTTAACTTGCATCTAGTTTTTAAAACATAACTTTTTAAAAAATTAGACATATAGCACGGTAACAGGTCCACGAGCCCATTCCGCCCAATTAATCTACAACCCCTGGTACAATTCAAATGATGGGAGGAAAATGGAGCCCCGGGGGAATATCCATGAAGACACGGGGAGAAACTCCTTACAGACAGCACAGGATTTGAATCCGCCCCCAATTGCTGGTGCTGTAACAGAGTTGTGCTAACTGCTACGCCAACCATGCTGCCCAGATACTTGCACTATGGATAATTAACCTAATTGTGATGAGAGAGGAAACGAGAACACAAAGGGAAAATCGAAGTTGCAGAAGAATATTCAAACTCATTTAGATGGCACTGGAGGTCAGTAGCAAGAAGGAAAGGCTAGCAAGTATTTTAGTGACAGGGTGGCTGTTACCAACATTTATTTGCTGGGAAAGATTAAATAAAAATAAACAAATGGTCAGTTAAGCATAAAAATGGCAAATGCAATTAAATCCAGGGAAGTTTGAGGCATTTGTAAAGAAGAAGGTAAGGAATCATACAAAAATATGGAAGAATGTTGAGGTTTGTGGAGGAAAGGAAGGACCTTCGAGTGCATATTCACAAATCCTCAATGAAAGCAAACCAGTTTGATAAATGTTAACAACACATTAAAAAGGGTTTTTCTTCGTTCGTGTGACAAAGTACAGGCCAGGGAGATTATACTTGAAATGACCATAAGACTAGTTGGAATAATGCATGCAGTTCTGCTCATCACATTATGGGAAAGATGTAAAAACACTGGAGAGGACAAAGAATAAGTATAGAAGGATGATGATAAAATCAATAAACTATATTGACATGAGCAAAATTTGAATTGGAAAATCTGAATTTAGTGCTGCTTTTTATTCCCAAATCGAAGTGGCTGAGGCAGACGGAATTGAGGTCTATTAAATTTCAAGGAGCATAGAAGGAGTAAATAAAAAGGATATGCCCTCAAGCAAAGAGGTCAAAAGTCAGATGGGCTCAGATTCACAATTAGTGGATTAGTGGGGAGATGAGGAAATGCTTTTGCATTCAGGGGTGGCATGAAAGATCTAAGGGTAGATAAGTCTCCCAGACCGGATAGAATGCACCCTTGGGTTCTTAAAGAAGTAGCTATAGAGATTGTACAAGAACTAGTAACCACCTTCCAAGAATCAATGGATTATGCCATGGTTCCGAAAGGTGAGAAAATTGCAAAGGTCACGCTACTATTTAAAAAGGGAGGGAGGCAGCAGAAATTCTAAACCTGTTAGCGTGACATCGGTGGTTGTGAAGTTGTTCGTCTATTGTCAAGGATGATGTTATGGAGTACATGGAGGTGCATGACAAAATAGCCAAAGTCAGCATGGTTTCCTTAAGGAAAATTTTTCCCTGTGTGGTAGATATTCATCATTATTTCAATCTTCACAAGCAACAACACAATAAAACTCCGAAAATATGGCATCCTTTTGCTTGACATCTAGTGCACTCAATCCTTGTTATCTGTGGATCCATATATTTGGAAGAGGATGGAACCAGGGTTGGGAATGTCAGATGTCAGGAAGATATGAAGCTGGAGTTGCGGTCCATAGTACTTGCATGATTCAACTTATTTAAAAAAAGCAAAATGAAAAAAAAAACATCCAATCATCCAGAAAATCTGACAGTCCAAAGTCCCAAGGGTGCCAAATTATCGATGTTTTACCGTATCTGGATGCTGCAATTTTAAAAATTCTCAAGCACATTCTTATACAGCAAGCCAGAGATACTAATATGCATTTTGTAATACAGGTCTTGGCGACAGAAAGATGGAATAAAAAGCAAAAGTTAGACAGGCAGAAAAAGACAGCAGGAAGTACACAATACAGTACATAAAAATATACACACCAGAAAACTCCCCTGGGTCAGCAACCCCAGAGAAAGGAAGCATGAGAAGAAAAACTCTAATTAGCTTGCAAATGAAAGCTACTTCTATCATTAACTGCACATAGTGCACTTAAAGCTGTGCTCTCCCACATCACTTGGTTTATAGGTGTAAGGGAAGGAAAAACATGTAAATTGAGCCCATGGAAGCACACAAATATATGAAAGCAACATTATATACATCAGATTTGCTTGCACAAATATTGCCACAAATGTGCAAATGATAGAAAAGAAATGGACTTTACAAGTAGGCATAACAAAATATGAAACCATTCTCCATCCAGGCGGATCACAGGCATGGAGTTCTTCTAGTCTCTCACGCACAAAGCCTGCTTACTTCCCCACCTGGACAAAGGCACATAGATTAATACAGAGACAACCAGCAAGGAAAAGCTTAGCAGGATTGCTCGCATGGTAGGATAACAGTTTTGAGGATGTGCAATATTTAGAAACATCGAAAACCTACAGCACAATACAGGCCCTTCAGCCCAAACCATAACCCACAAAGTTGTGCCGTACATGTCCCTACCTTAGAAATTACTAGGTTTACCCATAGCCCTCTATTTTTCTAAGCTCCACGTACCTATCCAAAAGTCTCATAATGGACACGATCATATCTGCTTCCAGCACTACTGCTGGCAGCCCATTCCATGTACTCACTACTCTGTAAAAAATTTACCCCTGACATCTCCCCTGTACCTTCTCCCCAGCACCTTAAACCTGTGTCCTCTTATGGCAACCATTTCAGCAGACTCAATGTCACCCTGGGTGAAGGAATGCAAACTGGTCAGGTCATTGCATTTATTGAGCCAAATGTCTCATTGACTGATATACAGAACTTGCAAGTCACTTTTGTGATTTACTGAATATTGGCCCAGTCTGGGGCACAGCTTTTGATCTTTCAACACTCATCTGTTTTGCATTCCCTATCAGTACAGTTTTAACATGTTGCATTTGTTGAGAAAATCCAGGGCAGTAGATCTCAAGAAGACCATGATCTACCGAACAGGGCATCAATAAAGTCAGAAGGCAAAAGACAGGCCATCAAACCTGGCTCTTAATCTACACAAGTTGAAGAGCTGAAAGCCAAGGATCTAATAATGATCACTTACCATAATAAAATCAACTTGTTAAAGGGAGGAAATAGAGAGGAGGGGTGGGGCAGAGAGAAAGAAAGAGCCGAAGGACTCGAATTAGTGTGGGTAGAAGTGAACATAGCTGGACATATCAGAAATGGCATCCTGAAATTGGCTTTGCATCGTTTTGCTGTGAAATGGGTCTACTTAAATCTTTCAGTACTTGTGGCCCACATGTTTTTCATAAACTGACACTCCATGCCTAACCTGTCCAGGTTACAACAGATTCTAATACTGGGATCCATGAGAGTTGCAACCATGTTTACGTTACAAACACAGCAAAGCAATGTTATCATGTTATAACTCAAATATCGTTCAAAAATTGGATGTGTATTTCATCAGAAAGTAAGTATGGGACAGGTTAAATTTGAAAATCAGGATTTAAAATCCTGCACCACAGCTGTTGGAAATAACATTGAATTTCAGCCTTTTCCAAATTAAGGCTTATAAATGGAGTGCATTAGAGAGCAAGTCTCTGGTCAGTCTTTGAAGCATGAAAAGCTAAGAGTTGAAACATAAATTAAACTAAATTCAGATTTTACTTAAAAGACTTTTTTTTTTTAAAATGAAAAATATAACTATGAAACCAAGAAAAGGAATGATTCTTTCAACAAGAATTAAACCTGGGTTAATTTGAAACCAAGCACACTTCAATATGTTTTGGGTTTACATCCTCAAAGTTCTCCCCAAACAAGAAAAATAACTTTTCTTTCGCACTTAGCCTCCAACAATGCAGAACTCTCCTGCCATCTATTCTGGTCACCGAATACTGGGAGTATGTGGAGATTTTGGAAAGGGTGCAGAAGACGTTTACAAGGATGTTGCCTGACTTAGAGGGTATGAGTTATGGAAAGAGGTTGGACAAACATGGGTAGTTTTCTCTGGAGCATGGGCAGCTGACAGGAAAGCTTACAGAGGTTTATAAAATCATAAGGAGGCATTGACCTCTGTAAACAGTTGGAATTTACCGCCACCCCCCCCCCTCCACCACCACCAAGGTAAAAGCATTACAAACTAGAGGACATGCGTTTTAAGGCGGGGTGGGGAAGGAGTTTGATTGGGGCAAATTCTTTTTTTATACAGAGAGTACAGATTGAAGCAGCAGTATTTGAGAGACTGAGATAGGCATAAATATGAAGGGAATAGTGATAGATCCATCATGTGCAAAACACAGTTTCAGTTTTGATTTGCGCATCATGTTTCGTGCAGACATGAGCCAAAGAACCTGTCCCTATACTATGCTCCTCAGATGAAATAAAAACATTATTTTCTACATTTTCTTTAGTCATTCCAACCTCTCCCAATGCTATTCTGTCTGACTTAGCTTGATAAAATGAAAGAAAAAGAAAAATTAGTGAAACATAAAAGGTGTTGAAAGAAACTATTCTGATTAGCTCAAACACAAAATATGAAACAAAATATTAGGAATTACATTATTCAGGCAATTCTCAAATTACACAAGCATTTCCATTCCTTAGAACTGTCCTAAGGTGATTTCTCTGCATGTCAGAAATGCCTGTTTTCTACAGTATTCACTGTACATACACTGGCTACAATTTTTTTTCATTTCACTGATGCAATTTTTAAAAATAGGTTGCCCTCAAGCATCTTTTAAATCGTCTTATCTCTATTCATACTTAAAGTAAATATATGGTGTATCCAGTCATTAATGAATATCACACCACATTTTATTATTATTACCTTTAAAAATTCTTTAAATATTTGGAAGAATTTGTGTCAAGTTGGATTTTTCTAAGTCTAATAATCTAGAGAGCCCCTGCATGCCCCTCCTAAAGGAGGGACCATACTGTTATGAGAGCAATGTGAATAATTTGGATAAGCTGTACAGACACTCACACTTTCAAAACAAGGCTATATCACATCGCTTGACCTTTACTTACCCAGCAAATTGGCCCCCTCATCCACATCACCAATTAGCTCTGAAGCTGATTGGGACAGTTCATCAAAAATAGATTCAGTGTTCCGATCAAACGCTTTGTTCTCTATTCCCTGTGTGGGTGTGCTATTAAAAAAAAAGCAAGAATTAATCAAAATGTCTTGACATGGATAGGTTGTGAAAGCATTGGTCGTATCAGCATTTTTCACTGATGAGTGCCATTAACAGAATGATGTTCTTAAATGGTCTTTGAAGGAGCATTATGCAACATGAATGATTCCAAATTTGAAGGATTCCTCCAAAAACAAATCAAATAACTGGTTAATCAACCCAAAACCTAACTTTGCTTCTCTCTCTGACCTATATTCCCTGCATTTATTTCAGATTTAGAATGAGTATACTATTTTAATTTTATATTATTAATTTACTAGCACTAATTTTTCAGGAATACTCCTGCAAATCTGCTGCTGTATCCAAAGGGATTTCTGTTTTCACCTCTTGAGTTGCTGTCCTTTTAACTTTCAGTCTTTCTCTGGACCCTTCTTTTCCTGCCTCTTTCACTGTATTACCAATTCCAATGAAATACAGGCCATTTCAATTTGAAATATTATCCATGTATTTCTCTCTCCACAAATGCTTTCTAACTTGAGCATTTCCAGCTTTTTCTATTTTAATTTCCTGAAATTCCCTTCCATTTCACTGATCAGCAAAAGTTAATACATTCTACGACATTATATAAAGTACCTACTCACCTTGTTCCTTTGTACCCACTAAAATCTCGATCCATATCCAATTCAGGCGTCGAGTCAATGATGGCTTGAACATCTGATTTGTCTTCATTTTCAGTCACACCTTGAACAATGTTATTGAATTTAAACTTATAAGTCATTAACATAAATAATTATGTCAATTATATTTGCTTATTGTTACATGTACTGAGATTAGAGTGAACATTTTTGTTTGTATGCTATCCAGGCAAGTAAACCTATCATCAGTGCAGGAGACGAAGGGTGGTGATGGTGGAGGGCTCTTTCTCAGACTGGATGGCTGCCAGAAGTGTGTTCTGCAGGAATTGGTGAATCTATATTCAGTGTTGGGTCCACTGTTCATCATTTATTGTAACAATTGGGATGGAAATGTAGGTGATGTGGATAGCAAATTTGTGGAGGACGCTGAAATTGAAAGTCATTAAATCACAGATTAACTACATGAAAATAGGCAATTCATCCCAATTACTACTTCCTCTGGCAGTTTATTCCATATACCCACCACCCTCGATGCAATTTTTAAAAATAGGTTGCCCTCAAGCATCTTTTAAATCTTCCCTGTGGCCCCCCCCCCCTCACCTTAAACATACACCTTATTTGACACCTTCCTACCCTGAGGAAAGACTGATTATTCACAATCTATGTCTCTCATTTCACAAACTTGAGCATCCAATACTCTTGGGGAAAAAGGTACAATCCTATCCCAGTCTCTCCTCACGTCTTGAGTCCTAGTGACAGACTTGTGAACCTTTTTTGCAACTTTTCTAGTTTTAAATGCCATTCCTTCAATAGCAAATTGACCAAAAGTGCACACAATATTCAAAATGTGGCCTTACCAACATAGTGAACCACTGTACCATGACAACACAACTTTGATACTTAATTGCTCTCTCCAATGAATGCATTCTTCACCACCCTGTTTATCCGTGTCACTCCATTCAAGAAACTATATACTGGTATCCCTGTTCCACAACAATTCCCATGGTCCTATTGTCTACGGTGCAAGCCTTGTCCTGGTTTGATTTGCCAAAATGCCACACCTTACACTTACCAAATCAAACATTTTATGCTATTCCTCTGTCCAATGACACAGTTGATCCAGATAATTTTGTAATCTAAGATAACCATCCTCATTGTGCACACCACCACCAATCTTGGTGTTATCCACAAACTCACTCACCATGTCACCCTCATTCTCATCCAGAGGGTGAATGTAAATAACAAATTAAGGGTGGACCCACTAATGCTCCCCTTAGTACCCCACTTGTCCCAAGCCTCCAGTCCAGAAAACAAATCAGATCTTTCCTTCCCAAATGTTGATGGATCCTGTATCTCTGACTACCCTCCAATATTTTTGCCACCACTGATATTCTAGGATCACTGGTCTGCATTTTCCAAGCTTTTCCTTTTCTAAATAAAGGTACAACATTGGTCTTTCAATTCACACCCATATAACATTAATATCTTTGCCAGACTCCTCACATCTCTTCTCTTGGATTAGTACACAAGGGTGTTTGGTGGGCAACATGGACATGGGCCAATGGGCTAGTTTCTGTAGCAAATGTCCTGCAGCATCCATCGTGGTCTTCTCATAAATGATCCCTAATCATACATGAATCAACATCCTCTACAGTCTCCAGTAGAGATACTTGAATTACCCTTAAGAACACAAGAAATAGGAGCAGGAATCAGCCATTTGGCCCATCAAGCCTGCTGTACCATTCAATAAGATTGTGGCTGTGTAATCAGCCTCACCTACCTGCCTTCCCCACATTATCCTTAATTCCACTATTATTTAAAAATCTATTTAATCTGTATTTACAATACATTTAATGAGGCTGCCTCCAGTGCTGCATTGGGCAGAAAATTCCAGAGATTCATTACCCCCTTATAGTCCCAACTCCTCAAAAAAGCAGTTCTTCCTCATCTGTCTTAAATCTACTCTCCCTGAACCCCCACCCCACTCCCTAAGTTCTCGTCTCACCTGCCAGTAGAAACAACTTCTCTGCTTCTATCTCATCTGGTCCTTTCATAATTTTGTATTTCCAATAATATCACTTCTGGTTCTTCTAAATGCCAGTGACTATAGTCCCAGGCTGCCCAGTTAGTTGATCCACTGGCCGATGATGTCATTCTCATGCCTGATACCAGACTCCTGAAATAAACACTATTCTGAACTCTGTACTGGGATGAAAATATCACTTGGGGGAAAAAAAAGGTCCAAGGATGTTCTCAAAGCTTCCTTGAAAATTACAATGACTCAACTAATTCCTGGGAACCCTTGGCTTGTGACTGGCTAAAGAGAAGCATTCAGGGTAAATTTGATGATCTCAAGCTAATGTAGCAGAAGCAGAAAACTCAGCATAAATGACAGAAGAGATGTACCATCTACAGACTTCCTCACTGGCTGTCCCACTAGGTACCTCCTGCACCACTTTTAAAAGATTAGCTTTACAGTTAGCACAAAGCTGTTACAGTGCCGGTGACTGGTGTTCAAATCCAGCGCTGTCTAAGAAGTTTGTATGTTCCCCCTATGTCTGCATGAGTTTCCTCCGAGTGCTCCAGTTTCCTCCCACCGTTCAAAATGTACCATGATTGTAGGTCAATTGGGTGTAAATGGATGGCACAGGCTTGTGTTACTGTATGCCTTAAAAAAAAAGGTCCACCTCAAAATTAGAATGGAAAAAAAGCCACCCTCAATCCTCAGGGTACACAAAAATGAGAATCAAAAGAAAAACATTTTCCAACTTACACCAAGCTTACCTACATATTCCCTTGGTAGGAAATAAACAGTCTCCTAGGAGAAAACTCTGTCTCAAATGTGTTTAGGTTCACAAATGTGTAAAGAAGAACATTTTGTCTGAAAGCACAAAAAAAATCTGCTGGAGGAACTCAGCGGATCGAGCAGTCGTGGAGAGAAAAAGATTGTCAGTGTTTCAGGCCAGAACCCTTCATCAAGACACAAGCGATGCTGATAGACCTGCTGAGTTCCTCCAGTTAATTGTATTTTGCTCCAGATTCCAGTGTCTGCAGTCTCTTGGGTGTCTTCTGAGCTATTGATAAAATGTATATATTAACTCAGCATCCTTATAAACTAGCACCATATTTCAGGGAGGAAAGCAACAATTTTTTTTAGTTTGCTATATTGGAAAGCAGCAGAACACCCCATCACCCACAACAGCTCGTCCATTCAAGTCACCTAGATGCATTGGTACATCGGGTTGTACTTTTACTTCCACAAGGCCAATGACAACAATAACATCTGAAGTTCAGTCAGTGATTGACAGGTTTATGAATATTACAGAAATTAAATGTACACAAGCTTAGCGTAATAGAAGTTCAAGTTATTCTTACTGTTGATCAAGTTCATACCTCCAAGGCACATCTTAAATCAACACATCTCCCTTCTGAATCAAGTGGCCCCAGTCTCTCACTTTGACAATACCTGCTACACAAATTTGGTTTGAGGCACTTACCAACTGCTAAAGTTCTGGTGTCCTGCTGAACCTGCACATCAATATTTTTCTTGTTATCTGGTTTACTACTAGCTTGGTTCAAGTTTTTGAATAACCCCTCAGTTTCCAGGCTTTCCTCTGTTGGAGAAGTTGAATCTCCAATGGCAGCATCTGGCAGAGCAGACGTGGGAGTGTTGGATTTTGTTGGCACCAAGCTGGACGCCTGGCTAACATCAGAGAGTTCATCCTAAAGTGCAAATAAAATCATAAAAGGTGAAAAGATAGAAGTACATTTTTAGAAAAGTATTGAGAGATTAAGCAGTGATGGTTCTGGGACCGAGTCTCTTTGTACATGAACTAGTCAAAGTTAACATGTTTGACCCCAAGCAATTAGGAAAGTAAATGGACTGCTGGCCTTTATTGTAAAAGTAGAGACATCTCACCAGCCCAATAACACTAACTGGTATCTGCATACAGATCAGATCTCGCTACCCAAGGAAGCATACATCTTCAACTGAAGAATCAAAGCAGTTTGGTTCCTGAGAAAGAAGAGGGTAGCACAGGATGAGGCAGGAGGATGGGTGACCTATATTCTGTGATCAAGAATCAAGCAGACCAGCTGACTGAATCTATGTTCTTTCAATTAAAAGAATGGGTAACGATCTCATTGAGATAGACAAAATTGTTAAAGGAGTTGACGTGGTAGATGCAGAGGTGAACTTATCCTGGATGCAAGGTAAGTTAGGGGGTGGGGAGAAGATGGAGGTGGGAGCTGTCAGATTCGAGTCATGTTCAGATGGAGAATAATCTTCCCAAGAACTGTGGAATCTTTATAACTGAGTATACTCAAGACAGAGAGAGACAAATTTTAGGACATGAATGGAATAGAGGATACAGTGTTAGTTTATGAAAATGGTGGAGGGGAAAATCATTTAGATTTTGAGAAAGTATTTCACATTCTTAAGAGTGTTCCAAAAGTCTTTAAAGCTAATGAAGGAAATGATTGAGATATGTTGAACATGTCATTTACCATTATAGACACAGTCACAGGGTAGTTCAAAACAGAAACAAGCCTTTAAGTCATGTCGATGTCAGTCATTGAACACCAATCTATACTAATACAATTTCCCTGCAGCCTCTGTACCCTTGCGTTTCAAGTCCTCACCTGAGCTTATGTTAAAAATGCAGCTGAATCTAAATGTCACAAGTGATAACACAGCAAGTTGTATTTGATTATATTCTGCATTCACTTCATTCCAATGTTTTTAAAATAATATTAATAGAAAGTTGCTAATGTACAAATATTGCATCAAGATGGCACAGAATCAAAATATTCTCAGTAATTTGTTAAAATTATGTTTTTTGTTGTTGGATTTCACCAAATATAGAAAAGTCATTTAATTCCAACATTAACTTATCTATTTAGAAAAGTATGAAAATCGCTTTGCTCGTCACAACCTGTTGCTTCAAAGTTAATACCAAGAAAATAATGAAAAGCTATTTAATTAAATCAAAAAATACAAAGAAACACTCAGGGATATGAAAATATTCAGAAGAACCAAAGGGAGTTTATAAAGAGAAATCAGCTATGAATATACCCATAGTACTTATGACAATGTTAAGGCAAATGGGAGGATATGCCAATTTCACTGCAGAAATAACAAACTAGTTTCAGAGCTGAGCAAGGCACAACACTTGCATTTTGTGATTAAAATCAGATGAGAAATTTAGACATCTTTCTTGCACCTTCACTAAGCAGATCTCCAACAGTCTGTAGCAAGATGGGCTGTCACATTCCTTGGGGATGTATGGAACTCTAAAAATCTTGTTTTGGACATTTTCTATCAATCTAACAAGTCCCCAAATGCCAATCAGAAATTAATGGACTGGTTTAGATCCATTGTTAGCACAAAACAAGAACATTCAATGACTCCTGATTTATTTTAGCATGCAATCAAAAAAACAGTGAATTTTGCAATAAAAACTGTTGGTGTAACAATTTATACCATTTTCAAGTATACTTTCACCAGCACATTGAATCAAGCTCTGTCCTGTTTATTAAGCAACTCCTTCAAACAGTGACGATGTGCCTCCTCCACACATGTCCCGAAATATTTTGAATTCTCAGAGAGATTGCAAATGATTTTGAAAATTGAAGCTATGTTGTACTTGCAAACCAAGCAGTATTTGCTTGGATCAGGATATTTAAGTTAATTTTAAATACTTTCAGCAATTCCAGGCAAGACTTTTACACCTACTTGTTCTGTTTTAAACACACAATCCTCTTATTTAGTCAATAGTGTTTCTCGGTTCCCTTAATCAGTACATTCACCCAGATCCACAAAAAAAATGTGATCCTCAGATAGATTTACCATTGGCTCCAATGCCCATCCAATCCCAATTTTCTTCTGATATGTCTACCAGAAACTGCTAAGGACCAGACCAGAAAGATTTAAAAAAAAGACATAAATACAAGCAGCAAAATGAACTGAAAAGTTAAATTTTCATTGCCACTTTTAATCTCTCCAGCACTGTTTATTTGCAAGATATTTCAATGTTGAAGTTATGAACCATTCTTTTGTACTCAAACTCAAAATATTTTGCTCTCCGCAATCTTTTCCTCCTTTTACAGCCTACACGTTTTCTGCGTGGGGGCTTTAAGCACTCCCTTCCAATAAAACTATCAAGTTCATACAAGAATAGCAGCATGAGGCCGCATCACTTATTTCATTCATAATCTGCTGGCGAGCTGCTTGTTTGAAATGAGTCGAGAGGGGCAGGTAGCTGGTGTCATTTAAACAATGAATAGACATCCCCAGGAATGTCAAGCAAGGGCAGTAGCAGGATTCAGCAGGCTTGTCTGTAGAAAGAAAGACAGCTTGCCCTCATCCCACGAAGTTTGGCTCTCTCTGGGTACTTTCTCTGCAGTGATGTGACCTGTTTTGTCAGCAATAGGGATGAATCACCCCATGGAATGATGGTTGGGGAGCCCATCATCCTAGTTCAATTTCTGTTGAAGCAAACATTACAATTAGCATCCTTCAATGTTCTCCTCTTTCTGGAAAAGAGGATGGGGGTGATTGGAAGGGAATAGGAGATATTTGGGAGTTTGTAAGACTAAAATTCTCTTTGCTGTTCCTTTATCTTTTGGAATTTCATCACAAAGAATTAATGAAGCTACCACTGGAGTTCATGAATCCCATGATGGTCATTTGCAATGGAGCAAAAACAATTCAGGACAGCATTGCATGGCTAATTATCCAAATTAATTCAGGAAAAAAGGCAATGCAAAAAGTGTGGGTTTTGGGGAGGGGGGCAAAAAGAATAGGGAAAAAAGTGTTAATTATACAGCTCAAAATGAAACCCCAAAGGTGTGCCTTGAAACAGTTTTAAATGCTCAAGGAAAATATCACATTTAATGTATTTTTTTAAAATGAAAAGAACAAAACATATAGAACATAAAATAAAACAGTTAATTATAATATAATTGTGCTTTTCGATTTTAAAATCCAGTTCATAATTAATTGAATACATCATTGCTGTAACAACCATCACCACTGGGCTCCAAACTACTTCTGAAATGAATGCATTTTACTCTCAGTACGTGTTTACAGTGCACTGCAGTTCCAATCTCCAGGTCTCAGGCACTGTGTGTACACTTAATTATGTACTGCATACAAAAACAAGTACTGCACAGAAAGCAGAGGAAGGAAAAGAGCTGGCACAGTGAAACTGATTTGTCCAAAGAAAGGGACAAGATAAAAAGACAATTGTTACATTACAAAATAGCTGTAGAACAATTTTAGCTCAGAGCAATTAAATAAATGATTATGAAATATTACATCAATTGGCTGCACTAAAGCAAGAGTAATCCAACATAATTGGAAGGTCAACTTTAATAATTAAGGAAAGTCAACACAGATTCATTCAGGACACATTGATCTGATGAAAATAAAGTTAACTAAGTAAATGGGTTATGCTGAGTGACTGCTTTTGGACTTGAAGGTGAGTAAGATACAGCTCTAAAGAGGTGCAGGAATCATTGAACGTTTCAGGACAAGTTGGACAGGTAACTAATATGTCATACCAATTCTGGGCTTCATCAATAGAAGCAGGTTGTATCAAATCAGGTGTGTCACTTTGGTTGAACTGCAACTAGAGCAGTGTGTTCAATTCTGGTTTCCTCATCATGGAAAGGATGTGAAAACATTAGAGGGTACCGAGGAAAGATTTATGAGAATTACTATGGTCAGAGGTTGGAACAGTTTTCTTTGGAGAATGCTAAGGGAAGGTTTGATTGGGAAGATTTGTTAGGCATTCAAAATGATAAGATATCTGGCCAGAGTGCATATTGGAAAGCTTTTCCACAGATGAAAAGGTCAAGAACACACATGAAAAGTAAAGGAATTAACATTGATTTGATAAATGTTTTTCTTTAGTAATGCAGCATATGGTTGCAACCATATTGAAATATGGTAGAGGCAGGGTAGTCTCAAGACTGAATAGGATTACTAAGAAAAAATTTGCAAGTCTCTGGAGAGATGGTAATGGGTCCAAATTCTGTAAAGACACATTCGGCCAAATAACCACCTTCTGTGCTGACCATTCAATAATTATGTGCATTCAAATATTAAAATATGACCTTAATTCAAGGTTTTCTTTTCCTTTTCATTTTGTCTTTCCAATCAAATTCATTAACTGTCAGCCCTGGAGGTCTTCTGAAGACAAAATGCATCATTCTGCCTCTTTCTGCAGTATCTTCTGCAGGTACCTGGCTGGATACACTTGCTCCAATGGTGCTTTTTCACCTAGGGAGAAATTCCTACACAGCACCTCAACAGTTGCAGAGAACTAGGCACCAAACTATAAAGCACTATGCTCTTCAGTTACTTTTGTGTCAAACTCAGTCATGGCAGAGAGTTAGATCTGGTCAGGCTGGAGATTTGAAGACAGTTTCTAAACTTCTAGCCTCTCTCTGCCAAAGCAAAAAATAAACCATATTTGAAAGATCAGGGGAGGAATAAATGAGCCCTTCAAATATTCCCTGCTATTCAATCTACTTGAACAAGAATAGAGAAAACATAGTGGGAGAAGTGGGGGGAAAACAAAAATACTTGAGCTAACTAATGCTGGGGAAGGAAAAAAAGTCACTCAGTTCCCAAAACTGATCTGCATTTTTTTAAAAATGGCAATACTTCAAATATGCCATAGCCAACTGCTGCACTTGAAAAACTGAATTGTAAATAAATCAGGTAAAGTGTCAGAATCATTCTCCCCAGGGTAAAAACTGTGGTACAGAATATGCGTTTGAGGCAATGGAAAATTAATAAGGAAAGAAAATATGAAATATGAACATGTCAGTCAATAATACAAAAGAAGATACCAAAAAATAGATAAACAAGAAAATCTGCAAATGGTGGGGTCACATGCAATAAATAAAAATTCTGGAGAAATTCCGCATCAATAGGAAGGTTAGTCTACATTTTGGGCCCCAAGACTGGGGAAATGGGGGGGTGGGAGGAGGGAACTGGAAGGTGAAGGGCAGAGGCTAACAGGAAAGAGGTGGATACAGGTGGGATCATTAGGCATTGGTTCACAGCTGAAGTGATAATTAAAAGAATGGATAGCCTGTTATTCCAAAGGTCTTTTTCAGAAAACACATTTCTAATTTGGGATAATAAAGAGAAATTAACAGAGGACATTTATTTTGTGTCTGACTCATATTTACTGACTTGGACTGCTCACCAACAATACCAACACTAAAAGCAATCATTTCAACTCTCAAAACAACTTATCAGATCGTTTATACAGTCACTGCAGGAGACAATTCTCTTCCATCAAAACTAAACAATGATAGTTTATTATCATATACACTGTACAATGCACATATGGACTGAAATTTTTACACTGCAGCTGAACAAGTGTTTCGGAAAGAAAATAATCTCCAAAAGCAGATAGGTAGCTAATAAATATTCACAGTTACAGTTAGTGCAAGATAAAAGTGTGACACTTGTGGAGTCGGACCTTTTTGTGGCAGAGCAGTTCATGTTTAGTGTAAAAAGGGGCGATTCAAGAGCATGACAGCCATTGTGAGGATACTGTTCTTGAAGCTAGAGGTGCTGGACTTCAGGCTTCTGTCCAAAGGTAGCAGTGAGAATAGGATGTGACCAGCATGACGATGTTGGCTGCCTTCTTTAAAGCAGTACCTCACAAAGATGCATTCAATGGATGGGAAGTCAGAGCCTATGATGTACCTGGCTATGTATGAGACCTGGCTGTTGGTGAAACTGAGCCAACTGGTATACCTTTCAACATATGAATATTCTTGCTAATGGAGATAGCATTCTGTTCTCAGGTAATACAATAACAGGGTGTAGTTCATGAACAATTTATCCATGAAATGTAAACAGCACTGGAAATGAAAACTATACAACTTTACATCTTACTTTCAAACTTGCATTGGATCGTGGTTGACTAAGGTCATTGAACCTCCAGTTTTCTGTGCCAGGTGTTTCTTGTCCTTCCCTCTGCGCATCTGGTGTAAGAATGTCTCCTCCAGGCAACTGAAAGAGGCCCAAAGAACGTGGTGGTTCTCTCCTGGTTTAGAAAGGAACAAACGGTGTCAAATTTACAGAAACAAAAAAAAACTGGAGAGCCGACAACCTGAAACAAAAAGTTTTAGTAACACTGGTAAAAGGAGGAGGACCAATCTCAAATGCCAATTCTGCTTTTCTCTCCATATATACTGCCTGACCTGATGAGCATTTCTAACATTCTCTGTTATTTTTACAAGTTTTGTCATGCTAGGCTCCTAAATTAAGAACAATGGTTCTGGATAACCTATGATTAGCCAAAGGCTAGTGTCAAAGGCAGATGGCTTGGAAACAAGTCCTTTGGTCCAGTGAGTCTGCACTGACCATCAAGCTCCTCCACACATTCCCATCAACTCTTGAGATTCTACCACACACTTCCACACTAATCAGTGCAAGAAAAATAGAGGGTAATGGGTGTGAGGTGGGGGGGTTAGTTTGTTGTGGAGAAGGTTTACACAAGTCAGTACAACATTGTGGGCCAAAGGGTCTATACTGCAATGTTTCATGTTCTATATACTAGTACAATTGATGGTGCCCAATTACTCTACCAACTCTAGTGCCATTGGGATATGGGAAAAAACCAGAGCACCTAGAGGTCAAAGGGAGAGCATTCCATCTCCTCCCAGACCCTCCGGGAGGACAGGATTGAAACCGGGTTGCTGGAATGAAGAGGTAGCAGTTCGATTTGCTGCACCACTGGGCTATCTCTATTGGTGTGGATAACAATCCAACCATGACATCATATTCCACAGCTGCAGCAAATCTTTCTCTTTGCAGATACAAGTTCCAACAACCTGAAGAAATTGTTCAGTTCATGCACTTTAGCTCTGGGTGACTTTCATTCGGATCATATGCTATGATCACTATTCCATTTGGTTGGCACAAATTAAGAATAAGATGCTACCCCACTGGTCCCAAGAAGAAAAAAAACAGCTGGCCAACAAATGCTCAAAATAATTTTAGTTTCTTTCAGGACTGGATTTGCATTACTGTGACTGAATTATTCTGTACTATCAAGATGTCAAGTTTTTTTGCATTTAAGTGGATCCATTGTATTGTTTGTTGTCATATATACCAAGACAGTTGAACCTTTGTATTGCCTGCTAACCAGGCAAGTCAGCCTCTCCCAAATACAGCAGGTAATGCAAAATAAAACATTCAGTTAAACTGTGCAAGGGATATCTTACTAATGGGAGATCTATTTAATAGCCTAGTAACAATATGAAAGAGACTATATAACATAATCTACATATATTATTATACTTTTTCTTACAAAGTAGTTGTTCAGCTGCAGCCAGAATTTTGGTATATGTAAACATTGTACAATGTTCAAGACAAAAACTTAGCATTTGGAGGAGCTTATTCAAATCCGTGCATCTTCTGCCCAATGTGAGTGGGAAGATGAGAGGGATGGGATGGGTCTTTTAATACGTTATTTGCTTTCCTGAAGCAGCAGGCAGGTTTAAATTTCATGTCAGATGAGCAAGATAACTTAATATGAACCACCATGCAATAAATACATGCATGTTGTAGAAATTATGACATACTAGGCTTGAAATGCTGCCTGAACTCGATTGACCTGGGTTTAATCTTGATCTTTGTGGCTGACTGTGTGTTAGTTTTCTTCAGGTGCCCCAGTTTCCTCCCATATCTCAAAGACATGTAAGCTAAGAAGTTAAATAGCCAGTCTAAATTGCCTTCAGGTTGCAGGCCAGTGTTAAAACCTGGGTGAGGGGTGAGTTGATGGAAATGAGAGGAGAATAAAATGGGTTAGTGTAGGACCAACATAAATTGGTGCTCGATGGTCACATGGACTCTGAGGACCAACATAACCATTTTTGTGCTATACAACTTGACAACTTTTAATCCTTTGGACTCTGTGTCCCTGTTTTGTTTTGTTTTTTTAAAAACGGACTACCAACAAGCATATATACTCCGTGTTCCTATTTTCCAGGACTGGTTTTATATCCAGCCACCAGCTGGTTCATACAGATATTTATACTGGAGTTTATCCATGAACCCAGTCTGGAGTATATTATGAAAGGTTAAAAATGGCAAGAGTCCAAAGGGTTAAAGTACGACTAGTACTTATAGTTAGCGCAAAGATTATAAGAAAATACAAGCACGAGGCTGACTAGTTGAGTTTGGCAGGGATCTGTTCTGAGACTACTGCTCTTTGTGACTTCAGATTTGACTTGGATGAAGAAGTTGAGGAGTGGCTCAGTAAGTCTGCAAATGACGTGAAGGTTGGAGGCATTGTGAAATAGTGAAGAAGACTTTTGTCGGTTATAACAGGATATTGTTAGGATGCAGAATTGGGCAGAGAAGTGTCAGATGGAGTTCAGCCTAGACAAGTGTGGATGCATTTTTGAAGGTCGAACTTGGAAGGCTTAGTCCTTGGTCAATGACAGGATTCTTAATCGTGTGATGGAGCAAAGGGATCTTACGATCCAATCTACAAATCGCTCAAGGCTGCTGTGCAAATTGATATGGTGGTTAAGAAGGCATATGGGGTGCTGCCCTTAATTAGTCAGGGATTAGAGTTTGAGAACCATGAGGTAATGTTGCAGCTCTCTCTAACTTGGAACATCATGTGCAGTTCTGGCCACTTCAGTGCTTGAAGGATGTAGAAGCTTTAGAGGGTGCAGAGGAGATTTACCAGGAGATTGCCTGGACTGGAGAACATATCTTATGAAGCAAGGTTAACCAACCTTGCCTTTTCTCTTCAGAGTGACAAATGATGAGTGACGACCTAATAGATGTATATTATGAGAGGTGTACATCAAATTAACAGTCAGCTCCTATTTTCTGAGGCAACAATAGCAAATACCAGATAACACCTGTGGAGGAAAGTATAGGGAGATGTCATAGGTAAGCTTTCAATAAGCTTATTCATTCAAATAATTTATCTTTTCTTGATGATTTTCTTTTCATTCTGTTTAAACTGCTGATAAACAATGCAAATACTCACGCAAAAGATGCACCATGACATGACCCCCAGTTGAAGAAAGTTGGAATACTAACCATATTTATAACTAACCATACAAAAGTCTAGCTCAATAGACACAGAAATAAACTTTATAACGGTCACAAATTCAAAAAAATTGCCAATATGACATTATAGAACAATATGATTGGTATTTAATAATAAAAGTTGATAAGAGAATATCATTTACAGCTCTTATACAGAGGTCTGCTTGATCTTATATTAAAACTCTACCCCACTCTGACCTGATCATTGAGAATCCAAACCTAACACAATTATTTGTACTATTTTCCATATGCAAACTGATGCAATCTGCAGATAAAATGAAATATTACGCTGTACACCTTATCATTCTGACACAAAACAGGCCAGCATAGCACAGCTCAATGTGACCACTACATGAAAATATGCACTCAAACTGAATCATTGCCAGGTTCTACCAGACTCTGGAGTGGGGAGAATGGTTAGCCTGACTAAAATCTTCAGAAATAGGTCTTGGATTGCCAATGTGGAAGGTAACAAAACAAAAACTTATCAAAGGAAATACAAACAGATCAAATATTTGAGAAATGCAAGTTACCTTAATTCAAAAAAGTGATAAGTTAATAAATTTGGGGATGTACAAAAATGCAAGGAATATACAGGCTGCCTGGAGTCTGAGATTTATAAAGGTCAGTCTTGATCTTGAAATAACATTTTCCTTAATTGACTAAAGGTGATGATGAATTTCACCATGAAAGTCGGTCTTCAATGAAAGGCTACACCCAACTTATGAAAATTACCATTTCTGTGGCTTGGATAGTCTGAAAAGGCAAGATTGCAACCCTTGTAGGAATATTCGAAGAGGCCTGCTCCTGAAGTTCTGGTCGCACTTCATCCCGACATGACTGGTGCAAGGAAGGCGAGCCAGTCAGGGGATCTCCTTTTCCTTGAAAATCTGCTTTGGACCTAGCCAAAGTGGCCATTTATACTACATCAGTGGACTGATGGGGAAGCGGGGGGGGGGGGGGGGGGTGGGGGTGAAGTAGGTAACCCTCTTTTGGGTGCCCGTGGAGAGGGACCACGAATCAGAACAGGAATTCACACCAGTGAGCACTGCAAGTTTTCCTTGAAATGTGAGGAGAAAACTTTTAAAGATATTTCCTGGTAATATTTTAAATGCATAAAACAAATAAAAAGCATGTAGTGATTCAAGGATAAAAGCAAATAAAAGTAGTTAGTAAAGCTCCTATACACTGTGCAATCACATACTCCTAGGGCAGGAACAAAAATATATGAAATGATTTGCAACATAGATTCATGAGTTCATAAATAAATTAGTTAAGGCAGCAGTATTTCCAGAAAGAAAGTTTGATCTCCAGATTGGCTGCTTTAAAGTTAACAAACATGAATAAACTTTTTATTTTTTAAATTAGCACCTTCACTTACCTTAACTGCAGCTAGCTAAATAAATTTAAAAGTTATACAGTATATTTGGGCATGGATAAATACATATGACTGGGTGTGGAAGCCATGACAGAAACCTAGTTAAGAGAGGGGCAAGACTAGTAGCTCAACATTTCAGTGTGAAGATACTTGAAGAAAGAAGGATAAGCGGATCAAGTGTTTATGGATGAGCTTTTGGGGACCAACAACCACTGTTCTATTAGATTCAATGGAGGTTTCTGGAGAGAGAAGAACAGGTCCACAAATCAAAATTCAGAATTGGGGCAAGGACAGCTTTGAAGGTACACAACAAGAATTTGCTCGAGTTCATTGGAACTGGTTGTTTGAAGGAAGAAAAACATTAGGAAAATGGGAGTTTTTAAAAATTGTGTTGACAAGAGTCTAGGACATGCACATTCCTGTTAGAGTGAAAGGCAGATTTACAAATGTAGGGAAGCTTGGTCAAGAGCAAGGAGGAGGCATGGAGCAGATACAAGCAGCTGGGATCAAATGAATATTTAGAGGAGTTTTGGGAACTCAAAAGAGAAAATAAAAGGTATAAGAAGTAGCTCTGGTAGTTGACACTAAGGAGAATCCCAAAAGAATTTATAAATATATAAAGGAATAAAGGTTTACCAGAGTAAAAAATATGACCCCCTCAGGAATCAATGAGGTCAACTCTGTATGGAGCCACAGGAAATGAGCACTTCGAGTACTTCTCTGTTTTTACTGTGGAGAAAGACTCAAGGATTGGGGAACTGTGGCAATCAATGGTAGTGACTGAAAAACCGTCACCATCACAAATGAGGAGGTGCTGAAGGTCCTGATGCACATGAAGGCAGACAATTGTCCTAGACTTGATCAGATATATCAAAGAACACTGTTGGAAGCTAGATAGGAAATTGCAGGTGACATGGCTGAAAGCTTTGAGTCATCAAAAATTAATGGTAGCATTGCCAGAAATGTTTAAAGACAGCACTTCCATTGGTCAAGTCGAGTAAGTTTATTGTCATCTGATTGTACATGTAAAACCTGATGAAACAGTGTTCTCTGATCCTCGGAACGAAAACATGAAGTCATACAACCAGACATAGCACATTGGTGTGGACCCAGGGAGAGTGGGGAGTGAGGACACAGTGCTCCCTGAAGAATCCTACCACTGACAGCTCCGCACAGGCTTTAAATGGCCTGTTAAAAGGAACTGACAGTGTTTTATTTAAAATCCTGCAACTGTGGGGTCTGAGTCCAAGATGGCAACACGTGTATACGGCAACAGCCTTAAGGGGTTACAGTCTCCGTGGGACCAGACAAGTGATGCAGGATACCAATAACAGGGACAACACCCCCTGTTGAGAGAAGTAGACGAAACAAACCTTAGGACAGTGACCAAAGTGGCAGACCAGTGAGGGGCATGTAGCTAAAGGACACACACAGGTGATATGGCTGAAAGTTTTGAGTCATGAGCTGTTGGTGACTTGTGGGCCACCCACATAGGCTACAGGATGATGGTGCCTTGAGTTCAAAGGACTCACACTAAGCTGCAGGAGACTGGCTCATGAGAACCAGGTATCAGAACTGGGGTGAGAGAGGGTGCTAAGGGCAATAAGAGCTCTCAAAGAGTCCTGGGCGGTGAAGGCTTCCTTATTCTGTTGGAGGTTTGGATCAGGGTTCGGGTTGCCAATGGTTTGAACCAAACTGGAGTCTTCTGCGGCTGTATAGGCTGCGGAAGCGGAGTGAGGCGAGTTCACGATGAATCAGTGATTCTGAGGGGACTCTCTTTTGTTTCTATGACTGTAAGGCAGGGGTGTCAAATTCAAATTCACAGAGGGCCAAAATTAAAAACTTGGACTAAGTCGTGGGCCAAACTAAATATTTATTGAAAATTTTCAACAACATCTGCATGTTTTCTCTTCTTTCAACATATGTAATATTAAACTTTTTCTTATTAAAATAAATGTTTAATAATAGTTTTGGTTAAACTCTTTCCAAAAGAAGCATTAACAAATGAGAAATAAAATATTCAATAAATAATATTTCTCTATAGCCTTTAAGCTCCTTTTAAATGTATTTTTTTTCACAAGCCAACAAGTCAAAAAAATAACAACTTGCTTCAATGACAAGCAGGTTTGTCTTTTAAAAAGATGAAAATGTAATAGTCTGCCTCCCACCTGTCTTCAAAGGTCCTGCTTTCTGTCTTTCGTTTGGCCATTTTTCGTAAGGGGTTTATTACATGCGAGTTGGGCGACAGGTCGCAGGTGCTAATGAAAGTAAAGAGAGGAGGTGGGGGCAATTAGCGGGCTGACGCCAACGCATTTGCAAAGCATTCTGGGATTTGTAGTATTAGCTGTGCTTGTGCTATACTGGCACAGCGGCCAGCAGGCCAGCTCTAATACTTATTTGATATGATCTTGCGGGCCAAATATAATTATATAATGGGCCAAATCTGGCCCGCGGGCCTGAGTTTGACATGTGTGCTGTAAGGGGTGCTGGGCAATGCATAAGGCGAATCTTCATCTGCTTTATGGCAGAATAAAGGCAATTTCCTGTATTGTTGTATTTCTGTTTTATTACATGACAATAAATAGTATCTGATCTGAAGTACAGGTGAGGTGTCAGAAGACTGAAGGGTGGTAAATGTTGTGCCTCTATTCAAGAAAGGCTGCAGGGAAAAGCCTGGGAACTACAGGTCAGTCAGCATAACATTTGTGGTTGCCAGAGAGTATTCTGAGGGCGTAGGTGTACACTTGGATAGACTAGGGATAGTCAACAAGGTTTTGTAAGTGGAAGGTTGTGTTTTACAAATCTGATAGTTTTTTTTTTGAAGATGTAACCTCGAAGGTTGACAAAAGTGAAGTTGCAGTTGATGCATATAGGGATTTCAGCAAGGCGTTCGATCAGGTTCCAAACCGTGGCTGCTCTGGAAGGTTAGATCACACAGGATCAAAGGTGAGACAGCAGAATGAATAGAAAGTTAGAGGGCCATAGGAAAGCAGGAGATAGTGGAAGGTTGTTTTCAGACTGGAGGCCTGTGACTAGTGGTGTGCCACTTAGTTTAGGGCTGGGACCATTGTCAATTGTAGCAATGATTGAGATAACGAAGCACATGGCACGATTCTTGAACTTGAAGAAGTACATGACAGGATTAGCAAATTTACAGATGACACTAAAGAATCTGGTATTGTAGATCGTTGAGACAGTTGCTAAAAATTGCTGCTGAATCTTGATTGGTTGGGCAGAGGAAAAGCTGATTAAATTTAATACAGAGAAATGTGAGGTGTTGCATTTTGCAAGGTCTAACATGGATGGGACCTATACAGTGAATTGTTAGCGAGCTGGAGAACAGGGTACAGGTACATAACAGGGTACTAGGCGTACAGGTACATAATACTTTGAAAGTGGTGTCACAAGTAGACTGGAAGTTTTGAGTAATCAAAAATAAATGGTGGCATTGCCAGAAATGTTGTAAAGACAGCACTTCCATTGGTCAAGACGAGCAAGTTTATTGTCATCTGATTGTACACGTAAAACCTGATGAAACAGTGTTCTCCGATCCTCGGAACGAAAACATGAAGTCATACAACCAGACATAACACATTTGTGTGGACCCAGGAAGAGTGGGGAGTGGTTTTCGATTTAGGGACCTCATTAGTCAGAGTATTGAGTACAGAAGTTGGAAGGTCATTTTGCCATTATGTAAGACTTTGGCGAGGTCCAATTTGGAGTGGTGAATTCAGTTCTGGTCACCATGCTGCAGGAAGAAGTTGTCAAGCTGAACAGGATGCAGAAAAGATTTAGGAGGATGTTGCCAGGACTTGGAAGAGCCCCTAAGCTACAAGAAAAAATTGAGCAAGCTGTGGCTTTTATTCCTTGGAGTGCAGGAGCTTCTGGGGTGATCTTGTAGAACTATATAAAGTCATGAGAAGAATAAATCAGTGAACACAGAGCGGCATTTGCCCAGAGTTGGGGAACCAGTAACCAGAGGAGATAGGGTAAAGGTGAGGGGGGATATATTTAATTGGAACTTGAGAAAGTGATCGAGGCAGGTACTATTGTAATGTTTAAGAAAAAATATGGACGCATACAAGGGTAGGATAGGTTTAGAGATATATGGGCCAAAAGCGGACAGGTAGGATGCTTTGGTCAGTGTGGGCAAGTTGGGCTGAAGTTCTGTTTCCATGCTGTTCAGTCAATTAAGCAAATAAAATTTACACAAAGGAAAATTAATTAACCAACTCCCGAAAATGATTGGAAATACAGAAGGAGCAAGTTCTTAACTAAAAAGAATTGGGAATTGTTAGTTGAATATTTATGCAATTTTACATACTGGCTTCCATGAAAATCTAGTATTTGTATTCAGAGACTTCAACTATAATGCAACCATTTTAAGCTTTTTGCAAACAAGCAGTGTTTTTATTAAGATACAAAGGATAAATTAATTTTCTCAAACAGTCTTCAAAAAAGAGATGCTTTTTTAAACAACAAATGCTTTTAGCAGGATTGAAACCTCCCAGTATTCTTTTAATGCATTTTCAACTGAAGCACTTTTTATCTGCAATGAAGGAGGTAATCAGGGAAGATAAGGGATATTTCAATGTACTACTATAACAAAGTGTTCTTATGTTAGAAACAATCCGTCATTCGCAGTGAAAAAATAGGCCATGGGTCAGGCCAGTACCTGATTTTCCTTGGAAGATTCTGTGTCAGCGCTGGGAGGCCCGATGAAATGGAATAATGTACAAGCAGCAACACAGACAGCGACACCAGGATAGCTGAATTAATGACCACCGCCCCGCCAACAAAGCCAAACACAAACAGAAGCATGCAACCAGGACTCATGGCTCAGTGCTGGCATGGTTGTGCTCAGAGACCAGAACGCTGTGGGAATGGTTACAACAGGGTTGAGGGTGTATCCTTCTTCTGAAAAATCTGTCACTCAACCAACTGCCACAAAAGTAGCTGCATGAAACAATGGCATCAGCCAGCACACCCTGCAAGCTACATTCTGCAGCAGTTCACACAAAATGACGTCATCCTGTTAATGCTTAAAAACCATTCAGCTGATCACCTCAGCATCAACGCTGCAGCACTAGTAGCCAACGGTTCACTGTCCATCCTCCCTCAGTCACTTCGCTTATTGGCTGCAAACAAAAAGACTGGTTACGTAATACATGCACTAAAAGAGTCCTTATCCAACTGAAATAACTCGACGGAGCTCACAGAGAATAACCAGAAGTAAAACCTTTACTAATAATTTTTGATTAAAAGCTTTTCTATGAACAATATTAGAGCTATTAAATCACTGATCCATCATGATCATTTTAATTCCAGCCTATTACCAAGCTTTTTACCCCCTCCATAAATCTTCGTCCGCGAAGCCAAGCCAAAGAAAAATTACCAAGCTGCAGCTCTATTGTACAATGCACTCGTCTGACATCAGCCAAACGATTGTTCCAGCTTTGACACAAGGCAAATGGGTCACTGGTCACATTTCAGAAAGGCATAAGTATTTCTATTTGGTTGGATGGAAGATAACAAATTTAAAAATCCTTACCTAACTTTGTTGTGCACTCCTGGTTCCTGCAAGTCTACCCCGAGCAACTGGTGAAGTTTGGTTCTTTCTAAGTGCTCCATATAATTGTGGATCATCTGTGAAGATGGAAGGGAACAAAAGAATCAGGTTTATCTGTATTTTCTTTAAAGAGACTATTTATTAAGAAAATGAAGCCACTAAGTTTCACAAAAATTAGATGCTGAATTCTTTTGATATGTGCTGCTTTGAATTGGATGTTAAATTATCATTTACAGAAATGTTGCTTTACAATCATTTGGTTTTTTTTAAAAAATGACATGGTTGTGGAAATCAAACTTCCATTATATTTTTTGCAAATTGAAGACTATAGAGCCAGAGCTATTCAATTCAGAAATAGACCTTTGTGCCCACTCTATCCATGTCGATTGCAATATTTATCTGCATTAGGCCTGTCACCTTTCCATTCTAGTACATTCCCAATGCATTTTTAAACATTGTAACTGCATCTGCTTCTATGCCCTCAATTTCTAGATTTCTCTCCCAAGTAAAAAGACAGAGGTCACCACACCACCACTCAGCCTCCATTCCAGTACCCCCTTTCACACTTACATCCCACTAAATTGGCCGTTCAGTGTCCTTGGATAGGAATGTGGTTTGGCTTTTCACACTTGACCACTCCTAACTGGGACACTGAATGCTTTCACACTTGCAAAACAAACCCAGGGATCTATGGACCAATTATCCCCTTCAGATGATGGAAAAATGGAGACACATTCAGTCAACATTCCTGGTAAGGCAGGCAGTAAATGCTCTTCAATTTAACAGCCCTTTCAAACAAGGGTAAAAGCATTTGCAATAGGATTAGGATAAAGGGCATCAAAGATGACATAACCAGTGGTGTAGCAAGCAGTAAATTAAAATAAAATGATATTGGAAATCCAAAATAAAACAAAAAAATGGTGGAAGTACTAACAGCTCAGGCAGCATTTGTGGAAAGAATACAAGAATACAAAAAATTCACATCCAAGATAAATTACAGGATCTCTGACTGGAAATTCAATGTTCTTTCCAGAGAACAATGGGGACAGGGGTTTTCCATTTATACTTTGGACTCCAGAATTGAAGCAATTTCAAAAGTTCTAAGTGAAATAAATAGACAAAAATTTCAACAAAATATTTAAAAAGATTAACAAACTTGCATAATAGGTATATAGGAAGTAGGAACAGGAGTAGGCCAAAAATGGCCCATCGAGCCTGCTCTGCCATTCAATACGTATCTAATTGGCAAGTGAACATCAATGAAATTTTAGCTGGCACATAAGGAAAATTGCCTTATTCACCTTGGAAAACAAGTGTCCAAGTGTCTGGATGGGTAGAGGAGAACACTAACAGCTATGATACAATAATGAAAGGACTGTTTCAAACAAGAACTTTGGTTTATTTCAAGAGATACAGAATTAAAAAGTAGATATGTTATTTTGAACCCACTGAACTTTGGTTAAACTACAGTACTGTGCAGATGCACATTTCCATTTTCCTTATATCGAGTCAATAAAGAAGGTGAAAAATAAATTCAAAGTTCATTGTGTGACACAGAAGTGAGAAATGCTGCCAATTAAGAAAGATTTGATAGACTAAGTCTCTTCCCACCACAACACACCCTTTACCCACCCCTCCCAAAAAGGCCACATGATGATAAAGCAAGTTTTGTATTCTATATAAATACCAACGGAGCAAAATTGACTCACAGCTCAACTCTATGAACATGCCTGTGCAAAATTACCTTTACATAAAGCAAGCTGCAAATCTCAGCAAAATAGATTCACTCCCAGGTGAATAAATGCATGCAGTGAACGAAGCAGATAACCAAGATTCTTGTGTATCTCTGATCTGCATGAGCTATTTATTGTCTGCTTGGTTACATAGCAGAGACAATTCTACAACAGAGGTCAGTTCTTCAACTCAAATCGATTGCTATGGTTCCAAGATCACATAATCTGCTGATACAGTACTTAATGCTGGGGAACTGCCGCCTGAAAAACATGCCAGACAACAAATGGATACCTCAGAATTAAATCCTGGCAAATTACTGATTTTTATTTTGAAAAACAAATGTTAAGAATAATGTAGGACTATATTTCCTTAGAGCAATGGCATTGTGGGCAGAAGGACTGTTCCTACACTATTCTGTTTTATGTTATAAATAATTAAAGGTTTGAGCCAAGCTGTCTGGAGGCAAATACATGATCTAAAGTAGTTGGTATTGATGTGTCAGTCCATAGAATGCCAGCATCAAATAAATGATGAAAGGGACAAAAAGCAACATAAAAAAATTTCATGCATGTGGTTATCAACAGACAGGTTGCTGCACCAGAACCTACAGACTGCATACTTGCAGTCTCTCTCTCACACACACACACACTTTCCAACTCTTCTACTGTACAGGTAGCTGATAACAAAATTAATGGTAGTGGGAATTCTGACTTTAAAAAAAAATTCATATGAGATAAAAATTTGAAGGTGGTTCACGATTTAAGTCACCAGAAATGTGCACTGTTCCTATAGCATAGGACAGGTTTGTTCATTCCACAACCACCTTGGTAGAACCATGTGTTTAGTTAATAATGATGAACTTTCATTTGACACTAATTGGTCAATCTTCCACATTTTGGAGTCTAATCAAACTATCAGAGCTCAAATCTTTGCCGAAGAAGCCAAAAAGATACAAATCTATAGGCCTTTTTACACAGAAAACCCACTTAATTGTGTGGAAATGACCCATCTTTAAAGGCAGCTAGGGTCATTCACACTGAACCAAGAAATGCAGGGTCAGTGCGACCTTTTACACAAGCAAGCTGGGATCCCTGAGCAAAAGGAAGCAGGTCCTGTAGCATTGCAGCGCTAACCCTTTTAGACAAAAGCCATTGTGAAATGGTAGTATAAGACATGGGATGAAAATAATCCCCCATCCCACCTTCATTGTGTTTATACAGGTGGGTGAAGCTGTTAAAAGGTAGTTAATTCTTTTTAATGGCTATGTAAAAGGGGCTAATGTTTTGATATATTACAACAATGAGGAAGATATAATCCAGTTCTGAATAATTCCATTTCTATGTCTTAAGTCAAAGAGTTTTGGAGAGCAAATGTTGATGTTATATGGAAGCAGTAATGTTTGCTTGCTACTGATCCATAACGAAAACCAATCATGTTCTCAACTAACTGGAGTGAAAGGATTTTGATTGTGAAATCCTGACAAGGATTTCTTAGCCAGGGCTTGGAGGACAAACTGAAGATCCATCCTGAGGATCTCTCTCCAATCTATATATGAGTGAGACTGCAATCAATTTTTACAGTGCACAAGATGGACCAACTACTGAAGGCACATGAACTAGGACATGAGAAAAAAACCTTTTATAGATGTCATGCATAGTTATCTACCCTTTACTGATCGACTATAATAAAGGCTGCATAAAAGGAGACTCTTCAACAAGAAGGCAGCACTGAACGAATTTCAACTCATAATTAGTACCTCATTGCTTAGGATGTTGGATTGGGGGAGCACATGGTCATCGAGTTGCTCATTGGTGCAGTGAATTTAGAGGATTTGGTGAAGCAAAGGATTGATGGTATTTTTCCAGTGTCTAGAGCAACCAGCTATCGACTGTCCAGGTCTCAACAGCATGTAGGAAGACAGAGATCACTGCTGTCTAGTTGACATGAACCATGAGATTTTTTTTTTGTCAGGGTGGAGGTCCATTTCCTCAATCAGCCAAAGGTTGTGCTGGTGTAAAGGCAAACTTCATTATTAATATGTCTTGACAGAGATGCAAGCGTCTGCATCTATAAAACTTCATTGTCAGAGGGCAGTGTTGTATATCAGGGGCAAGTTTATAGAGGCCCTTTGTTCCGTAAATGCAGAAAGAGAGATCATACTGTGATCTTTTACATCAATATTCACAACGGTATTCTCCTTTTGAAGTGCTTTTAGCCTGTGTCCATGTTGTCAGGGATACTTCACAAAATTTCACAAGAGATTACCATTCCAATTATAATTAAAGATCCAAAAGCAGTAAACTCTGAATAAACCACAGAAGGCAGCACTTCAAAACAAAAAGCCAGTCAAGGTTTCCACAGCAATAGGTTTGTCATCATGACAAGTGAGGGATGGTTAGGAATGAGTAGTGACAGGGTGGAGGTGGGAGGGGGATGGTGGCGATGAAGAGCAGGGTAGAATTATTTTGATCAGTGCTGTTGTCTTACAGCTCAGCTATACTACCATTAGTCATGTGGTGCACATCAGTAAGACAGGAGCACTAAAGTCTACTATAGGAACTACAAATCAGAATTACCCGAAAACTGCCAGTTATCTCAGCCAGTTGAATAAAAATGTTGCACCAACCTCTCAAATAAGGCAGTTTGAAAATGAAGTGTTAACTGGTAGGCACTGAAAAACGGGTCTTGAATAGCAAACCCGCAAAGACCTGGGATGCTTTCTGATGAAAAAATTGAACAGCTGTAAAAGGTAGCAAGGACCTAACTACCAGACCGTACAATTTAATACTGATTCCCCTAACAACTGCTGCAATGGTGGGGCGTAACCTGTTCCTCCCCACTTCACCCCCACCCCAAGAAAGGAATCTTTGTTCTGTTTGTCAAATGATTGGATTAACTGCTCCATTATCCCAATAATGCTCTTTGATTTTTCCAACCCTGAATCCCTACAATCTTTAAACACCACTATTTCACTGTTGCACATATCATAAACCTTTCATTGAACACACACGCGGTGAGAGAACCATTGAACACACACGCGGTGAGAGAACCATTGAACACACACGCGGTGAGAGAACCACTGAACACACACGTGGTGAGAGAACCATTGAACACACACGCGGTGAGAGAACCACTGAACACACGTGGTGAGAGAACCATTGAACACACACGCGGTGAGAGAACCACTGAACACACACGTGGTGAGAGAACCATTGAACACACACGCGGTGAGAGAACCATTGAACACACACGCGGTGAGAGAACCATTGAACACACACGCGGTGAGAGAACCATTGAACACACACGCGGTGAGAGAACCATTGAACACACACGCGGTGAGAGAACCATTGAACACACACGCGGTGAGAGAACCATTGAACACACACGTGGTGAGAGAACCATTGAACACACACGCGGTGAGAGAACCATTGAACACACACGCGGTGAGAGAACCATTGAACACACACGCGGTGAGAGAACCATTGAACACACACGCGGTGAGAGAACCATTGAACACACACGCGGTGAGAGAACCATTGAACACACACGCGGTGAGAGAACCATTAAACACACCATTGCTCAAGACAGTGAAAGTGCTAGCAATCAATGATCAAAGATGAGATTTAAGAGGCACAAGGTCACATGGAAGGAATATGGTGACTCTCCAGAACAAGGTACTTCAACGTGCATATCAACATGTTTGAAAATCTATTAAATCTGCCAGTATTTTGCTCTAGTTTCTATCAGAGTCTGAAGGCCCTTTTGCACTGCCCTTGAAAGATGGTAATTAACCACCTTTTTACCACTTCACTTGAATGTGATGAACACCAAATGGGGCGGGGGAGGGGGGGTTTCATTTTCAACCCAGTGCTTACCAGCCAAGGTAGGTAGTATCAGAGCCAATGCATTTTACAACAGCTCCAATGTAAAAGGCTTACAAGCTTTCCAAGGATGCCAATGCTGTAATGCTGTAGGTCCCACTTGCTTTTGCAGCAGGATGCCGGGTCCATATGTAAAAGGTCGACTGAACAAGCTTGGATCTCTGTGTAAAAGGGGTATGAGAAACTTAACCTCTGTGATCTCCAGCATCTACCATGATGCTTTGCCAACTCATATACAGTTTAGCTGGGCTGAGATTTGAAAAAATAAGGCATTCTGCAGCTGATACAGCAAAATGACAACCAAGGTACGAAAGTCAACAGACAATAGTCTGGTTTCAGAACAGTGAATTACTGAATTTCCTTCCACACCAGATATACATCATGTCAAGCTGAAGTTGACAAACTCGTGAAAACAAGAGTTTAAAATTGAGATGACTCAAGCCAACACGTCACCTCTCATAACTAAATCATGAACTATTAGGAATGTCAGCAGACACGTGACCTATTGCATCACAGCTCCATGAACCCAGGTTCAATAGCCACCTCTGGTGCTCTCTGGATAGAGATCAGTTTCACCTACAAGAGCAGACTCTATGTAAATTGGCCCTTGTTGTTGATGAGTGGTAGAATCTGGAGAGAGCTGATGGGTTGGAGTGGGGGGGTGGGGGGGGGGGGAAGAGAAAATATGATTCGTGTAGAACAAGTGAAAATGATTGCTTGATGATTGAACATACTTGGTGGTTGGTGGGACGTTTCTGTGCTGTATTATCCTATGTCATGGATGAAGGTAGGCAATCAAGGAGAGAAGATTTTCAGTCTCGAACTATCTGAAATGTATCCCATCTATTAAAATACCTCAATCTTTCTCCAATACCTTTCAAATTATTCTCTCGTATTCCTTCTGAAAGCCTTGATTGATTTGTGTTTCACCATTCATGAAAACAAGTTCCAGTTCTCATAGAACTAATAAGCCAGATCTGACTGAAGTGAGGTTTTTTAGGATATGTTCTACAACCATCAGCATAAACATATTTTGCTCTGTAACTTGCTGGAAGAACAGTTATAGGGCAGTAAAGGGGTATCTGAGAACTCAGGGAAAAATTAATCAATAAAATGCAAGGATGAGAAATGAAAGGAGGAATGGCAATGGAGAGAATTAGTGTCACATCAGTGAACGGGATTAGCTTTAAAGTGTTGAAGGACTTTCGACAAACTGCGATATGGTGTAGATGTAACTATCAGGAGGTCCTGTATACTTTTTTTTCCACTTCTTACCTTTTTATTTTACAATCAAAGTGTAATATATTTTGCATATTTTTCTTCTTTTATTCTTGTTTGCCTCAAAATTACTACAAGAAGTGGAAAATCCGGGGGAAAAGAAGAGATTGCAGCCTAACATTAGAGGCTATTCTTACCTTACCGGATCGGTACTGGCTGCTGGCTTCAAGCTTCTTTCAGATTGTTAGAAGTTAAAGTTAATCAAATCCGGTCATTAGTGGAGGAGCACGACCAGCATTTGTCATGTCTGGAACTCACTTCAGAATACTTAAGCCAATGTGTTACTGAATTAGAAGATGTCTGCTCCAGCCTACATGAAAGTAACTCTAAGTTAATGACTAAAGTTGTTGACCTGGAGAGCCGGAGCAGACAGGCAAACCTTCGTATTGTGGGCATGGCAAAATCTATCGAAGGAGGGCAACCTATAAAATTCTTCTCTGATTTGTTATGTGAGGTTTTTGGGAAGGAGACGGTCCCGTCCCCGGCAGAGATCAATAAGAGTAAAAAAAAATGGAGTGTCCAAACAAAAGAGTATGGGGGAAGGGATGATAAGTGGAGAAAGGCAGTTCTGTGAAATTCTCTTCACTGCTCCCCATCTGTACCCCTGCTGTTCTCAAGCTCAAATGCTGTTTCTCCACCTATCATCTCTTGCCTTTGCCACCAACACCCCTCCCCCCCCATTTTGTTCAGATGCTTGCTGGCATTTTCTCATACTTTGATGAAGGGCTCAAGCCCGAAACATCGGTTATGTATCTTTCTTTACTTTTGCATAAAGGACACTGTTTGACCTGCTGAGTTTCTCCAGCATTTTGTGTTTTTTTAATTCCAACCACTGTGTCCACAGAATTTTGTGATTTATGTGTATTCCTGGCCCAGAGAGGTTAATTGAGTATACATTAATAATGATTGCATTCTCCAAAAGGTATACTGATTAAACTTGGTGACAAGTATTAATAAAGTATTAATATGAACATTCAGTGAAGTGCTAAGAACAAAATGGGGAAACCATGGACAAACTCCCATTTGTACAAACTTAAATACAGTACAGCTCCGAATATCCAAAATCGGATTCTCTGAAATCCTCATTTATCCAATTTTTTAAAAATTCAGATAATTGAGGGGATCTGAAACAAATCAGAAATGCTCATATACCCGAATGTTTTTTCTGAGCCAAACTGAGCTCACAGGTCGAAAAAAAAAATTACCCAACGTGAAATTAGAATGACGATTGTCCTCGTTTCAGGTAACTCCCTCCCTTCTCTCTTTCCATTTCTTATTTCTCCAACTCTCCCTCTCAAACTGCATGCCACTGTCTCCCAGCCACAAATGGTTGGAAGAATCCCTTGTCTCAAGAGTCATCAAGGAGAGCGGTCTCCTGGGCAGGAATGGGACCTCGGGATCAGTGGCATTCCCTCCCCTTCCCTCCCTCCTCAGGACAAGAGAGCTCCCGACACCAAAACCTCCCCTTGGTCTACTACCGCATACATGCGCGCACACTGACCGGTCTCCCCAGTGTGCCTGGACAGTAGGTTTAGGGGAGGATTCGAAGTCGGGATTCAGGAGCTCCAATGACCAGGGAGGCTGGAGCTTGCCGACTCGCCAGTGAGTGTCCCACTGGCCTAGGAAGCCTCCTGGGTATTGGTGGCAGCGGATGGTCCATGTCAGGGCTCAATGGCGACCAGGATTTTTTTTTTGCTGAGAATTAAACATAATTTTAATGCTTAAAAACCCTTCCCCTGTTGTTTGTTGTTGTTTAAAAATTGATACAAGTGATTTGCCGTTGCTTTTTTTAAAAAAAATGTTTATAGAAGATTTCAGATAATTGGAGTTCAAAATATCATCTTCAAATTTCTAGAAACAAATTAAAATTCCCACACAATTTCCTCAATTTACGTTAATAATTTGTAGCTAGTCATATTTCAGGGAATTCATCATTAATGTTTCCATTCAGGAAGACTGCAAAGTGAAGGGATGGATCAAGTTTGTTACATGATGTGATGCAAATATTAGAGCAACCTCTGGTGACAGAACAAGTGACTGCAAGCTATATTTTTAAATTCATTCAAGGGATGTGGGCAGGCTGAGACACCATTTAATTCATCATCTATTATTGCCCTCAAAAAGGTGGCAATTTGCTGACTTCTTGATCTGTTGCAGTTCTAGAGATGTGGGTAGTTTCAAACCTGACTGCATCCTGCACCCCTTCTTTGTGTGGAAGAACACATTCAGAGCCATTCTGAATGTTTAATATGTGAAATTCTCTCTTATCATACAAATTTAAATGGGGAATATTCTTTTAAAAAACCTACCAATATATCCACTATTGCTGCCAAGAACCCCAACTACAAGATTCATAGATAAGTTTTACTATGAACCCAATGTTTTTCAAACTCAGATGAGTTTTGCTTTCTATTTTTAATGTGTTCCTTAAACAGGGTTCAAGGCCTTTCCATCCAGCTTCAGTATCTATGATCCACTACCATCAAGGAGGAGGTACAGGAACATCAAAATCAATACTGCCAGGCTGGGAAATAGTTTATTTCCCCAGCCTATGAGATTAATGAACTGAGAAGCCTGTTACTGAGCAAATTGTTTCAAAATATTTATATATATTTATTTCATACATTTTGATGTTTATATGTGATTATTATGTGCAATATATTGTGTGTGTTGCCCATTCAGAGCCAGCTCTTCAGCGCTTGACGTCGTGCTTTGCGGAAACTGCAAAAATGTTTGGCCTGGAAGTCAGCCTGAAGAAAACTGAGGTCCTCCATCAGCCAGCTCTCCACCATGACTACCAGCCCCCCCACATCTCCATCGGGCACACAAAACTCAAAACGGTCAACCAGTTTACCTATCTTGGCTGCACCATTTCATCAGATGCAAGGATCGACAATGAGATAGACAACAGACTCGCCAAGGCAAATAGCGCCTTTGGAAGACTACACAAAAGAGTCTGGAAAAACAACCAACTGAAAAACCTCACAAAGATAAGCGTATACAGAGCCGTTGTCATACCCACACTCCTGTTCGGCTCCGAATCATGGGTCCTCTACCGGCACCACCTACGGCTCCTAGAACGCTTCCACCAGCGTTGTCTCCGCTCCATCCTCAACATCCATTGGAGCGCTCACACCCCTAACGTCGAGGTACTCGAGATGGCAGAGGTCGACAGCATCGAGTCCACGCTGCTGAAGATCCAGCTGCGCTGGATGGGTCACGTCTCCAGAATGGAGGACCATCGCCTTCCCAAGATCGTATTATATGGCGAGCTCTCCACTGGCCATCGTGACAGAGGTGCACCAAAGAAAAGGTACAAGGACTGCCTAAAGAAATCTCTTGGTGCCTGCCACATTGACCACCGCCAGTGGGCTGATAACGCCTCAAACCGTGCATCTTGGCGCCTCACAGTTTGGCGGGCAGCAGCCTCCTTTGAAGAAGACCGCAGAGCCCACCTCACTGACAAAAGGCAAAGGAGGAAAAACCCAACACCCAACCCCAAACCACCAATTTTCCCTTGCAACCGCTGCAATCGTGTCTGCCTGTCCCGCATCGGACTGGTCAGCCACAAACGAGCCTGCAGCTGACGTGGACTTTTTACCCCCTCCATAAATCTTCGTCCGCGAAGCCAAGCCAAAGAAAAGATTGTGTGTGTATATGTATGTGCACCAGGACCTGGAGCTATGTTCAGTCAGATGACAATAAACTTGAATTTGATATTCCTGACAATTACCCAGAAACTCTTGTTTGGAGTTTGAATGAACAAAGGAAGAATCTGTTGTAAAAGGCAAGTAATGGAAAAATGTTGCAATTGAATTAAAATGTAAAAAAAATCATGCAATTCTTATTAGTTGGAAACTGTAAATGAATGGAGATCATTGTAGCATTTTGACTTATCATAGCACCTCCATTCATAATTCAGTCTCTTCACATGTTCATTTCATAAATAATTTAAAGAAAATTACATCTCAGAATGGAAAGGAGAGAACGATTGTATATTCTATCCAAAGCCGAATTATGGTGGCAAATTTAAAAAATGATTTAAAACACCTGGAACCGCAATAAATGTGCTCATTTAGACAACTGATGTCATTAAAATCTGGCACTATATTAATTGAATCAATATATTAAAATGTCAAATCAAGTTTATTATCATTTTATTGTATAAGTACATTCTCCCTTCCACATGCAGACACACAACGCACATACAAATACATAAACAGGATAAGTATTCATCTATATAATAAATAAATAGATAGATAGATTAATAAATTAATAGATCATTTAATGATGGTTCGTGTGAGCAGTTCCTTTGGTCGTTCAGCATTCTCACTACCCGTGGGAAGCTGTTCCTTGGCCTGGTGGTGCTGGCTCTGATACTCCTGTATCTCTTTCCTGACGGGAGCAGCTGAAAAATGCTGCATGCAGTATGGAAGGATCCTTAATGATTTTGTGCACCCTCTTCAGGCAACGATCCTGATGCGAGGTGGGGAGGGGAGGGTGGGGAGAAGAATACCAGTGATCCTCTCTGGCACTCGAGAGCATCCTGGCAGGCTGTATCACAGTGTGGAATGGTTGCTAGCAGAGAAATGGATTGGAGGTCGATCCTATAGTAGGTTGACATAATGGTGGCCAGTAGCTTTGCCAGCTTCAGTCTTCCTAGGAAGAGTAGTCTTTGTTGCACCTTCCTAACAAGTGAGGAGATGTTGAGTGTCCATGACAGGTCAGTAGTTAAGTGAACTCCAAGGAACTTGGTGCTATTCACTCTCCCTATTACAGATTTGTTGAGTAGTGAGGGTGGTTATTCCTGGTCCTCCTGAAGTCTTGGAATATAAAACATGAATGTAGTCATCTTGCTGTTCCAAGATGTGAAAGGTACATATTTAGCAATATTTGATACAAAACTACAAAAGGAACTTGGGGGTAGATGTGAAAGTTTGATCACGATGAAAATTTGAAAGGGCTTCTTAGTGAGGGAGGGAATTTGCCACTTTAGAACATTTCAGCACAGATACAGGCCCTTCAGCCCATCTCTTCAATGCCAAACTATTGCCCTGCCTAGTTCCATGTACCTATCCAAATTTCTTTTAAATGCTGAAAATGAAACTACATCTGCCACCTCAGCTGGCAGCTTGTTCCACACTCTCACCACCCTCTGTGAAGAAGTTCCTCTTGATGTTCCCCTTAAACATTTCACATTTCACTCTGAACCCATGTCCTCTCATTCTTGTCTCACCCAACCTTAGTGCAAAAAGTCTGCTCGCATTTACCCCATCTTTATATCTTAATTTTAAAAAAATATACAGTACCTCCTATCATCTCCCCTCATTCTCTGAAACTCAAGGGAATAAAGTCCAAGTTAAAAAGGAAAGTCTGCAGATGCTGTGATTGTAATGCCATACACAAAAGTGCTGGAGAAATTCAGCATGTCACTTAGCATCAATAGGAAGTAAATTGTAGCCAATGTTCTGGGCCTGAGTCCTTCGTCACGGAACAAGGAAATAGTGGAAGACAAAAGAGCTGGAAACCCTGAAGTTCTAACCCATTCAGCCTTTCCTATAACTCAGGGGGATCTAAGAAGTGAGTTCTTCCACACAGAGAATGGTAGATACAATAATGGTGGAGGAAGGTACAAAAGGATCTTTTAAGAGACTATTAGATAGGTACATGGAACTGAGATAAATGGAAGTTTATGCAACAGGGAAATTAGTAAGTAAAAGAGTAGGTTATTAAGTCAGTGCAACACTTGTAGGACTTGTACTGTGCTGTAGATTTCTATGTTCTATGTTGAGCATTTCATGCTCTGGTAACATCCTTGTAAAGTTCCCTTGTACTCTTTCAATCTTATTGACATCTTTCCTGTAAGCAGCTAACCAAAACTGAAGACTTTTGACATCATTAACGTCTCACAAAACTTCAACATAACATCCCAGCCTGTCCTCAATGCTTTGATTTCTGAAGTCCAATGTGCCATAAGCTCTCTTTATGACCCTATCGGTGAGACCAGGTGCAATAAATTATGTATCTGTATTCCCAGATCCCTCTGTTCTTCCACACTCCACAGTGCAAGTCCTACCCTGGTTTGTCCTCTTAAAGTACATCACCTCACAGTTGTCTGCATTAAATTCCATCTGATATTTTGCAGCCCATTTTTCCAGTTCAACCAGAACTTGCTCTCCCCAATATTAGTGTCATCTGCAAATTTGCTGATCCAATTTACATTATTATCCAGATGGTTGATATATATGACAAACAATGGACCCAGCATTGATCTTTGATGAGCACCACTTGACACAGGCCTCCAGTCACAGTGATAATTCTCTTCTACCACTCTTTAGCTTCTCCTGCAAAGTCAATGTCTAATCCAATTTACTACCTCATCCTGAATACAGAACAACTGAACTGAACAAGCCTAGGAGTAATTAAATGGAAAGATCAGCAAAAGACCATAACTACAGTGAAGTTCTTGGAGGCCCAAGGGAATGATCGGGATAGAGTAATGATTGGCCATGAAAGTGAGAAAGAAATCAAGATTAATTGAACATGTGAGCTTGGAAACACAGGATCTCAGAACCAAAGAACAATTATTGCACAGAAGCAGGCCACCTCAGCCCCTCTAGTCTGAGCCAAGCCATCTCTTTTCTTTGTCCCTCTGATCTGCACCCAGCCCTCCATATCCCTCCTATTTATATACCTGTCCAAACTCTTCTGATATTAAAATTGAGCCCGCATTTGCCATTTCAGCTGGAAGCTCATTCCACACTCCCATCACTCGCTGTGTGAAGACGTTCCCCCTCATGTCCCCCTGAAACTTTTCCTCTTTCAACTTTAACCCATGTCCTCTGGTTTGTATCTCACCTACCCTCGTAATTTTAAATACGTCTATCAAATCTCCCCTCATTCTTCTAAGCTCCAGGGAATAAAGTCCTATCCTGTTTAACCTTTCCCTGTAACTCAGTTCCTGAAATCCAGGCAACATCCGAGTAAATCTTCTCTGCACTCTTTCTATCTTATTGATATCTTTCCTGTAGTTAGGTGGCCAATACTGCACGCAATACTCCAAATTTGGCCTCACCAGTGTCTTATACAACTTTAACATAACATCTCAATTCCTTTTTTCAATACTTTAATTTATGAAGGCCAATAGGCCAAAAGCTTTCTTTACAACCCTATCCACCTGTGATGCCACTTTCAGGGAATTATCTTTCTGTATTCCCAGACCCCTCTGTTCTACCGCATTCCTCTGTGCCCTACCATTTATTGTAGGTCCTTTTTTGGTTTGTCCTTCCAAAATGCAAAATGATCAGAGGTTCCACTAACCTTAAAAAATTGATTTCAAAATATGCAATATTAAAAATTAACTTTTTCAACAAATTATATAGTTATAGTGAAATCCCCATTATCTGGAATCAAACAACTGGTGACCTCAAACAACCGGCAAAATAAAGGGAAATTATTATAAATAAAGTTAAAAAGAATAAATAAAATCTTAAATAAAAGTTTAAAATTATAAAATATATGTTCTTTGAAATAACACATTGTAGCTAGCTGTTCCCAGAAAGAACGACACGAACCCCAGTTGGGTGTAGTTAACACACTCAGCTTTATTGGACTCACAGCCCTGCTTTAATTCTCAAGCTGAGGAGTGTGGTCAAAACCCTCTCAGCACTGATTGGTATGTTTGTGATCCACTTTCCCTGATAGGCCAGTTAAGCTCTTTTGGTTGTGGCCAATTGGAGGGCAGCACTGCGGGCCTCACGCAGCCTGGTGGATCGTTGCATTCGTCCTTCATTTTGTGAGGCACCGTGGGGGAGCTGCAAAGGGCCGCCACACCATAAACCTTTGGTGATTGGGAACTTAAAGCTGGCTGCTATCTCTGCCTCATCACAGTGAATGTGGAACAGGGACTGAGCTTTGGCCATTTTCAGGAAGCCAATAACCAGATCCTTACTCTTGCTGACATTGAGGGAGAGGTTGTTGTCCTGGCACCAACCTTTTTTTTTTATATATATAATCGACTCTTGTCATTAGTGATCATGTTTATGATGGTGGTGTCATCCATTAATTTGTAGATGTAATTAGAATGGTATGTAAGCTACACAATCGTGGGAGTATAGGGATTATAGTAGGAGACTGAAATCACAGCCTTGGAGGGTCTGATGTTGAGAATGATTGTGGAGGATCAAGTCCTTACTGATTCCAGCCTCCAGTATATAAATTTTTAGGTTAGGGCTTTTTTCCTTGGAATGAAGAAGAATGAGGGGAGATTTGATAGAGGTATAGAGAGAGTGGATATGAATAGGCTTTTTCCACTTAAGTTTGGGGAGAAAAGTATGAGAGAACATGGCTTTAGGGTGAAAGGGGAAAGCTTTAAGGAGAACATAAGGGGCAGTAACTTCTTCACTCAGTGTGGAACAAGCTGCCATCTGACGTGATTAATATGGGCTTCATCTCAAGTCTTAAGAATAAATTGAATAGATATATGAAAGGGAGGGTTATTGAATGGGAGCAGGTTATTGGGCTTGAGGAATAATGGTCGGCACAGAGTAGAAGGGCCAAATGGTCTGTTTTCTGTGCTGTAGCGCTCCACGATGGGAGCAAATATTCAGCCAGCAATGTGCCTTGGTCTTGCTTTGTTCGTAGCAGCTGTTTGAATAAAGTTGTGTTTGGAAAAAAAAATGTTACCCAGGATGAAAAGCTGGTTGATGCTGCTTGCTGTTGACTGCCTGTTTAGTTAAAGTCTTTGTAAGAGTCTTCATCTTTATTAGTGTATTAACAAGAATTTATTTGTAACCTGGGGGGGGGGCTTAATTATGATGGGCACAGTTAGCATAAGTGGTTAATGCAATGCTGTCATAGCGCCAGTGACTGGGGTTCAAATTTAAATTTTGTAAGATGGGAATTACCTGATTAAATTAAACTTTACAGAATTAAGCTCTACAATATTTATTTTTTCAAATTACTTTACATTATCTTTTGTCTTTTCAACTGTTTATTCTTAATGCTGGTGTATTAGTTAGGGATTGTAATAGCGAGTTTCATGCAACCAGAAAATTCACATATCCGGCATCTACTAAGGTTTCAGAGACTGGAGGTTTTGCTATATTTTTCAAATTGATTGATCGTGCTTTGGACTTGGGGAAATACAGTTAAATGTGATAGCAATCAACCATCATATGGCCTCTTACAAACAACCAAGTTCAACAGCCTGCTGCCACCCACCCCCCACCCCCATCCCATTCCTTACTTCAATAAGTTAGCACACCAATTAGCTTTCTTTCACATGATTCATTTCCTTCTTCAGCATGTACTCTCAGAGGCCTGCGTGTAAACTGTATCTACCACGTGAGCCATATGGTGTATCTGTCTGCCACATCAGCAACTGCTCGCAGTTTCTTGGGCTGCACACCCAGCATCTGGCCTGCTCTCATCCACAACGCCACAGCCAGTGATCTGATCCCAACCCACTGACAGCCTGACAATGCCGCATCATCAGCTCTAATTGTACTGCAATAGGATAGCATGGTATTGAAAAGGTCACACCACTTTACAACACATCTGAATTGAAAAAATAAACTGGTTATTTTTAGGGTTTAAAATTTTCTGCCACAAATAATTATGCACTCCAGGATGGAGGATATTTCATGAATATCTCCACAGTTTGTTTTAAAGATGAAAACATTTTCAACCATTTCAATCAAGAAATGTCAAGTGTCCTCGATGACAAACCCATCTTCAGAAGAATTCATTCACAATGCGATATAGTGCCATAGCTGAGTTATAACGTAGCAAAGATTTTCAGATCACAAGATAGTTGGTCCCATGGCCCTACAAGCCTGTGCCAACATTCAGTAAGACCATGGACAATCCATGCTGACCAACTTTTCTTCTCTACCAGTTCCCCATAACTCTCAATTCCTCAATTTTTCAAATATTTACCTGCCAATGGCTTAATATTTTTGGCCTCCATCACACTCAAAGGCAGAAAATTTTAAAGATTCACTAGTCCCTGGATGTAGCCATGTTTTGATTAAGCTGTTCCAGTACAACACTGGTATTTACTTAATCATATGAAATCATGACCATATTAAAAAAAATAGATACCATCAAATCTAACAATGTTTACCCAATCAGCAAAGTGATGAAACTGTGTAATCAAGTTGTTTCAAGTTACCAATCATCAGTTCACATATAAATTAGGAGGAGGAGATCACTACCCAGCCAATCTGGCTCCACATTTTCAAAGGCCAAGTTAATCTTACCTCCACATTCCCATCCATCCACTGTTAACTTTCTATCACCCTTCTTATCAAGCTTCTCTACCTTAAAAGTATGGCGAGCCTTATATGTTAATTATTTATTGGTTTTGGAGGGGGGTGGGAAGGGGAAAGGGAGAAAATGCCACTGTGTATATTTAATGAGAAACATTTGTATATATTTTGTTTGATATGGTTCACAGTGTGAAAAAGAAAAAATTATTTTAAAAAAAGTATGGCGAGCCTCTACTTCTCCACTGTATTCCAAGACCAACAACCCTCTGAGAAAAGATTTTGTCTTCCAAGAGTGTCTCCTTATTTTTAAAGTATTAAATTCTAGGGGAAACATCCTTTCCCATCTGCAATGACCACTCAGAATCTTATCTTCTCTTTGGCTTGGCTTCGCGGATGAAGATTTATGGAGGGGTAATGTCCACGTCAGCTGCAGGCTCGTTTGTGGCTGACAAGTCCGATGCGGGACAGGCAGACACGGTTGCAGCGGTTGCAAGGGAAAATTGGTTTGTTGGGGTTGGGAGTTGGGTTTTTCCTCCTTTCCCTTTTGTCAGTGAGGTGGGCCCTGCGGTCTTCTTCAAAGGTGGTTGCTGCCCGTCGAACTGTGAGGCGCCAAGATGCACGGTTTGAGGCGATATCAGACCACTGGCGATGGTCAATGTGGCAGGCACCAAGAGATTTCTTTAGGCAGTTCTTTTACCTCTTCTTTGGTGCACCTTTGTCTTGGTGGCCAGTGGAGAGCTTGCCATATAGCACGATCTTGGGAAGGCGATGGTCCTCCATTCTGGAGATGTGACCTACCCAGTGCAGTTGGATCTTCAGCAGCGTGGATTCGATGCTGTCGGCCTCTGCCATCTCGAGTACTTCGATGTTGGAGATGAAGTTGCTCCAATGAATGTTGAGGATGGAGCGGAGACAACGCTGGTGGAAGTGTTCTAGGAGCCGTAGGTGATGCCGGTATAGGACCCATGATTCGGAGCCGAACAGGAGTGTGGGTATGACAACGGCTCTGTATACGCTAATCTTTGTGAGGTTTTTCAGTTAGTTTTTTTTTTAACCAGACTCTTTTGTGTAGTCTTCCAAAGGCGCTATTTGCCTTGGCGAGTCTGTTGTCTATCTCATTGTCGATCCTTGCATCTGATGAAATGGTGCAGCCGAGATAGGTAAACTGGTTGACCATTTTGAGTTTTGTGTACCCGATGGAGATGTTGGGGGGCTGATAGTCATGGTGGGGAGCTGGCTGATGGAGGACCTCAGTTTTCTTCATAAAGTTCAATTAAATCCCCTCATTCTTCTAAAATCCAGCAGATTCATCTGGTCTGTCATTAGATAGAGTTAATGTATTAATTGAGTAAACCTTCATGGAAACATTTTCAAAAATAATATTCTTCCAGATACACTCTTTATAACTGAAGCATAACCTTCTTCCTCAGTATTCAATTTCAAATCTCAATAAACAATCTCAAGATACCTGTCAAGGGCACAATGAACAATTCTCCACTTGCTGGGAATGAATGCAGCCTCAACACATGCTGCAACATCTTGGGTCATTGCATAAAGCCAAAGAAATTGCAGGACCCCTAGCAGAGATGTATGCTAATTGTTAGCCTTGGGTGATGTGCCAGAAGACAGGATGGTGGCTAACATTGAGCCTTTATACATGAAAGGTTGCAAGGAAGCTGGTTAGACCAGTACATTGGTGGGCAAGTTATCGCAGGGGGTTTCAAGCGACAGGATCTACCAGCATTTGGAAAGGCAGGAAGTGATTAGGGATATTGTACCATATCTTGAATTTAATTGTTTTTTTTGAAGAGGTATCCAAGAAGGATTAATGAGGGCAAGAATATTTTAAACCAAATACAAGCAAACTAAGCAGGAGACAGGTTTCTATTATTTTCCTCTCCATTGAATACTTGAACACTTTAGGATGGGGCAGGCAACCTTTTACCATGCTGGATGTTGTCTCAGTGGTTGAATAGTGGATCACACTGATGCTACCAATTTGCTTATGAATGTAATGTTACCTCACAAATAAAATTTATATTAAACCAATTTATTTAGCAAAATGAAATTACATCTCACCTGTAACAGCACTAATCCTGTTTAGTTATCGGGTTTTGGCTTTTAAAAAGCAGATGAAACCAACCCACTACTCTTTTCTGCATTGCAGTTTTATCATCCTGTGCCTCACTTTCATGCACTACGTACATCCTTAAATGTTGGACCATTTGCTCTGTGCATGTGCCTAGTCACTTCCAGGACACTAGTGTGGGAGAGTATGGGCACTGTAGTTCCAAGAGGCGAATTCTTTCAGAATGACATGGCATTAAAACTGATGTATAACGTCCAGAAGTTTATGATTGATCCTGGACTAAACGTAGTGCAGGGTTGCTTTTACAGAGTAAGCGGGGGTCAGAGTGTTTTAAATGGATAGGAAAGTCTGACAGGTAGGAACTGTTTTTTGCTTCCATTCGGCTGAGAACACCAAGAAATCAACAGCTGGACATGTTTTAATGCATTTACGATCAGTTCTGACTTGATTTAAGGACAGACATAGGAACGGAACATTCATAACCCGGGGACTGCCTTCACTTGTATCAGCAGGCTGGATGCACGTGGTACTTTTGCATTGGGTTGCAGGCCAGATAAATTTGGACTGCAGGCAGAATCCGGACCACGGGTCATAGGTTCCCCGCCCCTGCTTTAGGACATGCATGCACAGTAACACAGAGCAAATTCCCTTAGACCAAGCAGTAACATTTTTATTTCTTTCGTATTTTAAAGCAGGCCAGTGATCAACATGTCACAGAAAAATGACACTGATCAGTCAAATATGACCATGTTGAAATCTGCATTTGATATTTTCAAATTATTATGTAAATTTTGTATAATTATAATTTATCATAAGCATGAAAAGTCTCAGTAATTTTATAAAAGATTTTCTGACTTTCAGGAGGTTTAAAAAAAAATTATTGAAAGAAAATGGAAAACTCCAAATTCTTAGTACATTTCTGGAGTGACGACCCTCTTCTTGCACCCTATTCTCTTAACCATCCTCAACTACTTCAGGTAACTTCCAAAATATTTCTTTCTCCCCAGCAGCATTCACTTTCTCACCATTGCTATTTATTTCGTGCTCACCCACCAGATGCAGTGTTGTGACAATAACTGTAACTGAAGCTTTAATCATAAACATTTCCTTTCCCTGTGACAATCCGTTTTTTTTCTTTGGCTTGGCTTCGCGGACGAAGATTTATGGAGGGGTATGTCCACGTCTGTTGCAGGCTCATTTGTGGCTGACAAGTCCAATGCGGGACAGGCAGACACGGTTGCAGCGGTTGCAAGGGAAAATTGGTGGGTTGGGGTTGGGTGATGGGTTTTTCCTCCTTTGTCTTTTGTCAGTGAGGTGGGCTCTGCGGTCTTCTTCAAAGGAGGTTGCTGCCTGCCGAACTGTGAGGCGCCAAGATGCACGATTTGAGGTATATCAGCCCACTGGCGGTGGTCAATGGGGCAGGCACCAAGAGATTTCTTTAGGCAGTCCTTGTACCTCTTCTTTGGTGCACCTCTGTCTCAGTGGCCAGTGGAGAGCTCGCCATATAACACGATCTTGGGAAGGCAATGGTCCTCCATTCTGGAGACGTGACCTATCCAGCGCAGGTCTTCAGCAACGTGGATTCGATGCTGTCGGCCTCTGCCATCTCGAGTACTTCGATGTTGGAGATTAAGTCGCTCCAATGAATGAATCCATAGCACAAGAAATCAGCAAGGTGTATGGTTACATTTGCAGCAAATCCAAACACAAGCTTGAGCACCCTCCAGCTTCCCACCATCTCCAATCAGAGCCAACCCCTCCCCCCCACAATCATTTCTCAGCTTTTTTTCTCTTGCCCATGAGGATCTCTTGCCTGTTGGCCTGTACTCCTCCCCCTGGTTTTTGCATCATCCTCCACCATCAAGATATAGACAAAAATTAATTTTTGCCTTTTGTACTCGCCATTAGATTTCATATCTGCAAATAAAGTACACAAATTTATTGATTTTCTTCCTGAAAAATACCTGTCAGAGCCTTTATATTATTTGCTTTGCTCCCTATTTTGAATCTACTCTCCTATTATCTTACTGAAAATTCTTGGCCTTACTAAACACTAATGTTCAGATCTTTCACCAAGATCTGCTTGGACCTGCTAACAAACAAGTCCATAATTGGAGTATTCCCAGAAATGGCTTAAGTGCAGCCTTCTGCCCAGCATCCATCAGCCCCAAATGTACTGCATGAGTGGTATTTAGCATTTTAAGTTCACCTGTAAAATGCCAAATCCTTCAGGTTTTCTATCATTCAGAATAGGCAAGCAGAAAAATACTACTCTGACTGATGGAATGGGATAAAAATCAGCTTCTTGGAAAAAAGGATATTTATTCCAATTATATCAGAAATAAAAATGCTGAAAATATCCAGCAGGCCAAAACGGCAACTGTGAAGAGAGGAAAATATGAGCAATATTACAGTTTTATGATTTTTTTGAACCATCGAGTTTAAAGGGCTAGAACGATATGGTCGCTTGTCTAGTTCAAAAGAAGGTCATAAAACTGTAATATTGCTCATTTTCCTCCCTTCACAGTTTGCATTAGATTTATGAGGCCAAAGACAGAGGGAAATAAAGCAGAACATACACGGTCATCAATTTGGTGGGGAGAAAACATGAAGGAAGGGGCTTTGTACAAGGTGTAGATAAAAGCAACCCACATGGCTCAAAGTTCTTGTCAGGGCTACTTAGACCTCCAGCTCAGTTGCGTTGACAATATTATTCATTGAACTGTGTAGAATCAGAAAAGATACTGATCCCATGTGATAAAAAGGCCACAGGTCATGACCATGAGACAATGCTTAGTGTGATTTTTATTAAGATTGAGGTAGAAAGTTTTTTTTCAAATTAGTGGAATAATTTCCAAAATGCAAAATTCTTGTAACCATTAAAAAAAATATGTTGGAGACCTTTTCACATTTCCATTGCTTATATTCATACACTCAAAATTAGATAGGATGTTTACCAGTACATTTGGTACTGAATTGCTGCAGCTCTTCATTTCTGCCACTAGATGGTAGGAGTATAGCAATTAATGTGAAGGACAGCAAAAACTGCAAAGATGATTTGCCAAATCATAAATAACACTTGGAGGAACATTCAACATTAAAATTATAGAAAGTGGCCTTACAAAACTATGCCAAATAGTCAAAGAAATGTTGGTTGTCATGTTGCAACAACAGAGCGCAGTGAACACAACTTTGCATTAGCACATTCTTATTTTCACATTCCACAAAAAAGTTTACAGCCACTGAATTACTCCTGAATTTTTGTTATTGTGTTGTTAGATCGGAATGTGACAGTGTATTACATGTGGGAAGCTCACATCATTGACTAGAAAATCTGCTTCAGTGATAAAAACAGAAACCAATCAATATCACTTGTTCCCACAATTTTATTTTTGACCTGAGACCAAGTGCAAATAGAAATTGAAAAGCTAGAAGGACAAGGCTTAATTTTAACTTGTTTACTATCTGACTTTTTCAGCTAACTAATGTATATTTCAGCAAACTCACAGTTAGTATGCTATTACAACACCAGCAACCTGGGTTCAATTCTACCGCTGCAAGGAATTTGTATGCTCCCTGATTCCAAGTGGGATTTCCAAGGTGCTCCAGTTTCCTCCTGAGTTTCATAGGACAACAGGGTTGGTAGGTTAATTGGTCACTTAGGTGAATTTGGGGAATCGGTGTTGTGGCCAGGAAACCCGTTACTGTGTTGTAGCTCCAAATTTAAAAATAAATTTGGTTGATTGTTCCTCCCATTCCCTGGCATCCAGTTCCAGCTAAAACAAGAACTGAAACAGATTCTACAGTTCTCATTTGTTTTTAAACCACTCAGAATTAACTGTCTTCTCACAGTTTTACCAGAACCATTTATTGCTGAAACAAAAAGCCATATTTTTTAATTCTGGTTTTCAAGTGAGTGTTTAACAATCCAATGAATTTTTAACCACCTAAAGAACATTTTGAAGTGTAGATATGGTCATGAAAAAGACCAGAGGCTTATCTAGATAAAATAGCACCTATGGCAAGCACTGAAATCACGCCCCTGTCTAAACAAACAAACAAATAAATAAATAAAGTCACGCAAAAAGTCGGCAGTTGGGCGATTTTCATGCACAATTAGGCTGGCGCTAACCTCTACACCAATCTTGCCACTCGACATCTTGTAAATTTCACGTTGCCCTGTGTTCATTACCTGCTGTTCCCAGCTGGAAACTGCAACTACCGCAGGCAAAATGGCTGTCTTCCTTACCCATAATCCCGTACGCAGCTGGAACCGCTCTGCCTTTTCCTGGTGCTGGCAGAGTGGTTCCAGCTGCATGGGGGATTATGGGTAATGAAGACGGCCATTCCTCAGTTTATCTGTGCCCAGAGACGTGAATATTTCAATTAAAAAATTAAACATCGCAGACAGAATCCTTTGAATTCTAAAATACAACCTTTTTGTCTTTTTAATTCTATGTAATTGTCTGTAATGTACACACTTTGTTTATGAATGCATTTTAACAATCTGTTCATTCACAAGATAACCCATATATGTGTGTGCAATACTGAACCATGTGAATATAAATTTTTAAAAATGGCTTTGCACAAGTGTAGAATACTACTTATTGTTATAAAAAGCCTTTTTATAACAACAGGTCGCTCCCATGAAAATCAGCTGCTGGCACTCATACTAAGCACAGAAATTCTAACAACACATCCACAAAAACCAATTATTTTACATGAATTATTGGCTGGGTCATTGGTTAAGACCACAGTGCCTCTTCAAATGGGGGCTGTGGGATCTAAGTCAGTGAAATTAGATACAGTTGGCAGTTCGGAAGACAAATGTTACATTGGCTATTCATCTCAGTAGCCCATTGTGCTATATGTAGAGGAGAGTCAGATTTCCAAGTAATTACATTTCTTAGCCACTGCTCAGACTATTTTAACAAATGAAATTTGGAATTTAGTCCCATCCTCTGAGGTATGATTGTGTTGATTACCACACTGAAGTCAATGGACAACAACCTGTGGAGTATGAAGCATCATTCTCTAGGTGGATCAAGACAGAGTGGAGGGTCAGGGCTATTCCATTGCCTGTGGATTGGTTTGGCTGATGGGAAAACAGGAATGGGTCCACTATCACTGTAAGTGCACTCTGATGTGCTCTATTATCAACGCTTCGTGATCATTTAGGCAGTGCCTCTGTATGGTAGGTCATTTAATCCAGCCACTGTCACTCTCTTGGGCACTGGGATAATGGTAACACCCTTGAATCCTTTGGGGACAATGTACTGCTGGAGTGAAACATTGAATATGTCTGTTAGGATCTCAGTCAGCTGGTCCACAGAGTCCACAGCTCCCAACTAGGTACGTTATCTGGTCCTGCTGCTTTGTGTGGGTTCACCTTGGATAGGATCCTTCTCACCTCAACTATGGGTTTGCAGCATACCTGTTCCTCAAGGGGAGTTGTGGGGGGGGGGGGGGGCCAGTGCCACACAGTTGTCTGTAGATCATCTGTACACAACCCTGCTTTGCCTTCCTCATTACCCGGGAAAGTTCTGCCCTTGCTGTCCTTAGTGCCACCTTATCACCTGAACTGAAAGCAGCATTCCGAGCTTGGAGTAGTGCATGGACCTCCGTGTCTAGCCATGGTCTCTTTTTTGTTCTGGCTGTGTAGTGTTTGGTCATTATGACATCCTCTATAGACTTGCCTATGCAGCTGGTCACTGTGCTTGTATACTCATTGATGTGGAGTTAACAAAAACATTTGAGAATAGACAGAGACATAGTTAATGCTTCAGTTTGAAGGCCTTTAATCAGAACAATAAAATCTTACAGATAAACATTTTTACATGAAAAGGCAAGAAAGGAAGGAGTAAGGCTGTTATTTAATCTCTTCTGCCTTCCAATCAATTATTCATAGCAAACAAAAACAAATTATCAAACAACAAAATCTAAAACTGAAGGGGTAAAAGAGAAACAGAATAGTTATCAATAGCAACAAAGGAGCTAAGAATATTTAAAATTGTTTAACTCAAACTTCAAGACCAAAAGGTGCCTCAACGGACAATAAGACTGTTTTCCCCCCACAATCTTTGGAATAGACTAGGAAGAGTGATCAGGTTGGATATCTATCTAATTTTTTTAACTCAAGAGTATGTAATTCAAAGTCAACTTCACTCAAACAGGTATAATAAGCCTACAATTGAAACAAATTAGTTTGATCCTCTAAATTACTTCAACATTTTTCCATATTTAAAGCAGAGAAAAACTACAAGTGGTGGAAATCTGACACAACAACAGAAGAGACTGCAAACTTATCTGGCAGTATTTGCAAAGTGAGAATCTGAAAATTTCAGGCTGATAATCCTTTATCATCACATCACCTTTTACATCACCTTTAACAAGTTCAAATCCTGTTTATCATCATCCAACTCTACATATACAACCAGACAAAACAGTGCTTCTTTAGACCACTGTGGACATACATTCATACACACAATACACAGGATATAATGATCAGATTTATGTATAAAGAAACAATACAAAATCGATACAATACAAAACAGTTTTAGAATAATTTACACAGGTAGAGGATTCTGTTCATCAATCTCATATCCTGCAGGAAAAGCTATTTCCCAGCCTGGCAGTCCTAATTTTGATACTCCTATATCCTCTTTCATGATGGTAGTAGGTCAAATATACTGTGTACTGGATAGAAAGGGTCATCAATAATTCTTTCAGCTCTATTTAAGTAATGCTTCCAGTAAATATTGCCAATAGAGCGAAGGGAGATTCCAATGCTTCTCAGCCGTTATTAAGTTCCTCTGTATCGACTTGCAGCCTGATGCTTTGCAGCGACCGTACCACACAATGATGCAACGAGACAGGACACTCTCAATTGTACTCCTGTAAAATGCTGCCAAGTTGGGAGCCAGTAGCCTGCCCTCCTCAGTCTCCTAAGGAAGTGGAGGTGCTGCTGTGCCTTCCTGACTAATGCACATCAAAGTACTTTCTGTTCTCTACTATCTCCACAATGAAGCCACTCATATGTAATGGAGTGTGGTCGACCTTCATCCTCCTGAAGTCTACAATCATCTCCTTTGTCTTGTCCATTTTGAGATTCTGGTGGTTGTTCTCGAACCATTTGACAAGCCTTCCATTCTCCTCTCTGTAAGCAGACTCATCATTGTTGCCGATGAGGCCAACTACTGTTGTGTCATCTACCAACTTGATGAGCCTATTTAACTGAATGAGGCTGCAGCATGGACAGTAGTGGGTTGAGCACATAGCCACAAGGCTCAGCGTGATGGGACTTGAGGTTTTGGTGCCAACCTGTAGTGACCGTGGTCATTCATCTTCCAGGATCCAGCTACAGAGAAGGGTGTTGAGTTCCATTGAGGACAGTTTATCCACCAGCCTCTGAGATATGATCGTATTGAACACTGAGCTGAAGTCAATGAACAACAGCCTGGTGTGCAAGTCATCATTGTCCAGGTGGGGCAAGATTGAGTGGAGGGTTAAGGCTACAGCATCATCTGTGGACCAGTTTGGATGGGTGGCACACAGTCTCTTCAATCTCACCTGTTAGCATCACTGCTAGATTGCTGACCAATAATAACCAAACCAAAATTCTAAATTTTGCATTAAATCGATTTTGGCATAAACTTCAGAAGAGCGCAAACAACAATTTGAACTTCACACAAAACTTCCTCCAGTTCATCAAATCCATCTAAACTTATTGCTCAGAAAGCCAGTCCACATACCAAAGGACTTAGCCACACACTCTCTGTTTTACTGTCAAGAGGTTCAACGGTATGAAGTTGCACACCAACAGGTTTAGAGTTTCTTTCCAGCAGTCCTCAAGTTCCTGAATGAACTTCACAATAGTGTCCGTGCGACCATTGCTATGTATTAATCGATATTTATATGTAATACTACACACAATAATGTGCTCTTTGCCCTTCTGTGTACTACTTGTGTGCATGCTAGAATGGACTTATTGGACAGCTCTAAATGTGAAATTGTAAAATCCTTTAAAAATGTGTGTTCCCCCCCCCCCCACCCCCACAACCTAACCATCTACCTCATTTTAAATGTCCAGTTTTATTAAGATGGAACCACTTTTTACTCAAGAGTTGGGTAAGTTTCTATAGGTTTCTCATTTTCTGACAATATTGGAGGTTGCTATTTAATAAGTCGATAATGATAATGAAGTTTATTTACATATACTGTACATTGTACAATGTACATATGCACTGAAATTCTTATTTGTTGCAGCTGAGCAGAAACTTCGTAAAAAAACTACAATCAAAACACTACAGAAACTACAATAGCATATTTAATTAAAAATAGACAAAAATATTCAGTTATCCACATGCAAAAGCAATGACAGCAATAGTGCAGACCAAGCAGATTCACAAAAAAAAAACACATCAATCCCATGTTTTTATTTCTGTAAATAATTCTTTCTCACATGCGAAATGACTTCACTGATTCTCCTTGCACCCATCTATTAATGGGGTAATTTACAGTAGCCAATTAGCCTACTAACAGCTCAACTTTTTTGAGACACGGGAGGCCAGCAATACACACAAAAGGAAACCCACTAGTTAGAAAACTCCATACATTACATTGAGATTAAATGTGATTAAACACAGGTCAGTCCAGTTGAGACCGCAACCAATGGCATTTCAATGAAATACTGAGGTACTGCTGCACTGTTGGAAGCTCCTCAGTTCAGGAAACACATTAACTACTCATGATTTCACAGCAATATTTTGCAGATCTTATATATTCTTACATAAATGTCATCTTTTATGTAGTACACCATAGATTTATTCACCTTGACTGGAGGGTTGATGATCACATAGCATAATGTAATGCACTCATGATGACTAAGCCAAGACTTAGCACGCAATTATTCCTCCAAAATCAACTTGCAATTCATCCCTGCTGAGAACTATGCAGAACCAAATTGATCGATATATGCAATAACAAAACAGTAAGTAGACAAGTGACATAATTCCCAGTGTGTGGAAAATGCCCCAAGACATCTAACAGACAAGTAAAATTTTCTCTTCCCCTCAAAAATATCTAAATTATATTGCACACAAGTTAATATAAACAAGACAAATTTCTCACACCCCTTACCTCTGTATGTCTTTGATGAAGTGCATTGTATTCTTTCTTGAGGTCAGACTCTCTCTCTTCTAACCTGCCAACTGGTGGTGGAGGTGGGAGGGGGGGGGGGGGGAGAAATGGAAAACTATTAGAATGCAAAGAGAAACTGCCAACACAAAATGCAGTTACCCTATAAAACCACAGAATCAATAATCAACAGAGAACAAAAATTTCCAGTTTTTTTTTACTTAAGTAGGAGAATAAAATAATAAACAAAACAACGTGCCACAATGAACATTTCAAAAATTGCTAAATGATTTCTACCTCTGCCTCATCTGTGGTCCACTTAAACCATGATCGTGGGAGAACAGTCGAACTTCACAAATGGATAAATAGGAATTTGTGATCTACCACACATATTCATTTAATAGTTGAGTTTTTGGGACCAATTTTTCACGTCAAATTGGAAGGGGGGAGGGTCAACTTGTAGATGGGTCGTACCTTTAACTGCGCTAAGTACCTGCATCAATTCAAGGAATTGGGAGCTCGGATGGCCAGAAGCAAGTTAAGATTAACCAATGAAATGCATTTAGTGAAAAAAAATTCTAGGAACTATTTATATACAGAATTCTCTTGACATGTTATAAATGTACTATTTTATGTATTGAATTTGGAATTATTTATAGGTCATATTTAACTTAATTTTGTTAACAAGCTTAAATGTCAGGTAAAATTAATGCATGTTATTAATATAATGTTGCAAATACAAATCAATGTCTCATACTAATCAAACAAGGACATTGATATGAAAAACAGCTGAAGACTTTCAGCGTATCATCTGTATATTCTGGTTAGTCAGCAAAGATGCTATGGTGATGACGGAGCAGAAGTCAGGAGAATTGTTAAAAGTTTAGGTGTGGTTTACAATGTACACCACACCTAAAGTTGACATACATCAACCACATTAGCAATAAACCTACTATCAGCTATTCACATTTATGTTACAGAGTACTGACAACAACTTGCAATCATTAAGTGGAGTATTAATATTTATGAACAATTGTGATTCTGGCATTGATTCCATTGGTATTGCCAATCTATAAATAAATTGCCACTCCAATTGCCACTTCCTGCCTGCTGGATAGTCCTCCAACCATACCAATACACAATTTGAGGCACCATGAGTTTTAACTTGCGTCTTAAGCAATTGTCAGGCATCACGTCAAATGCCTTTTTAAAGTTGAAATGTATTTTTGTTTTTCATCTATTCATTCTGGTCAAGACTTCTTCAAAAAGTCTTGAATTTGTCAGAGAGGACTCACACTTAATAATGGAAACTGGGTAAAAGGGTGAAAAATGTTGGGAAAATGTGAGGTTTGTCATTTCGGAAAAAAAAACAAAATACTATGTTGAGAGAAATTGCAGGAAATCATAGCAGAAACAGATTTTGAGGTTTTGAAGGACAAAGTCAGCAGGTAATAGGAAAGACTAATCAAATGTTGGACTTTCATTCAAGGGGATAGAGACTATAAAAGTTGTGAAGTCTTATAACTGCACAACTTTGAGTACTGTGAATGCTTACTCAAAATGCTTCTGAAAGGAATGTCATGGGAGGTGCTTTGAGGTGGTTCCCCAGTATAATCCTGGGGATTGTCCAATGAGGAAAGATTGAGGTTGTGACTAAGAAACTTAAGGGCTTTTCATGCAGTGATAAAGCCCGACTGTTCTCTGCCCTTACGTCAGGAGACTTGCCTCTATGAATGTGCTGTGGCCGGCTCCAAAGCACCGACTGCAATCCCTCTTGGGGAAGTTCTGCACCTCTGCCACCTAACATGAATGTGCAGTGGCTGGCTAGGAGCAGGCTGATGATGTCATGATGATGCTGTCAGCCCTTGACCCATCTCCCCCCTCTCTCCCACACTCACCCCTCTCCATGGACCCCCTCAGGGAAGGGGCGGTTGGCGGGAGCCATCAGGTCGGTGAGGGAGGGCATGGGAGCCGTCAGGGAAGAGGCCATTGGGGGGGCCGGTGTGGGCTGTGACAGCCTCACCGGCTGCTCCAGAACCTCACCAAGCTGCTCGTCAGTGGCTCAAAACGCTGCACAGAAACGGCCGCCTTCCCTACCCATAATCCCCCACGTAGCTGGAACTGTTCTGGGAAACACAGAGCAGATCCAGCTGCATGGAGGATTATGGGTAGGGAAGGCGGCCATTACTCTGCCATGTATTTAAGATGGGTGGCGCTATGGCACCAGTCGCCCCACCTCCATCAGCTCCGGAGGGTGCTACGAGGTGCTGCTCAACGTGAATGCAATGTAAGAGCAGCCTTTTAGGGCTGCTCCATGAAAGGTGAGTTTTATGTTTTCCCTCCGCGCTTGTAGCTGGCCTCCAGGTGGAGGTCTGTCATGAAGGGGCCTTTAGAAGAACAAGAAGGAATCTTATTGAAACATTCTTGGGAGTCTAAATAGGGTAAAATCTACACAGTCATCTTCTCTCGTGGAAAAATGCAGCACCACCAGCATCCAACACATTATTCTCTTCCATTTCCGCTACCTACATTGAGATCCAACCACTAGACACATCTTCCCCTCTCCGCTTTCTGCAAGGGTAATTCCCTCCATGTCTCCCTCATCCACTCATCCCTTCTCACGTGGTAATAATGTCTATTATGCAAATCCCTGTGATTTGCAAGAAGTACTACACCGCCACTTATATCTCCTTCCGCACCACTATTTGGGGCCCCAAACAGTCCCTGCAAGTGAAGCTCCCGATGTGGCCTCCTAAACATCGGGGAGACTAGACGCTGACTTGGAGATCAGCTCACTGAGGATCCAAAAGCTGCCACGGAATAGTAACAAACCTGCAATTTTAGCTAACATTACAGTTGCAGTTTCAAAATAAAAGTTTGCATTTAACTAACACTATCAAAAGCAATCAAGCAATTAGGACCCATTCATATTCTTGAGTCTGGACTCAGACATAGATCACATCAAATTTTCTTCCTCCTGAAGGAATCAATAACCAGATGGCAACAACAATCTGGCTGTTTCATGATTACCACCGTGTCATTTGCTCTATTTAATTGAATTTCAATTCCTCAAGTGCCATAGCGATATTTTAACTTGTGTCTAAGGTCAAGATCTATGCATGCACATTCAGGAACTCGACCACTGCTGTTCCTTCAAATGTTCCAGTCAACAGTGTTCTAATGTCAATTGACGTACTTGTATGATAAAAAATTTGAAAGATGAGATTAATTACACCAGTCATCCAAAAAGTGCTTCAGCAAGTATTAATCAAGAAAACAAAACTCTGTTTAAAGTCAAAACTAAAATGCTTTTCAACATGTAACTGCTTGTTTTTTTTGGTCAGACACTCTCTCCACCCTCCATTTCGTCGAGGTGGCCATGACTAATGTCAAAAGTAATTTCACAAAGCAGATGCACATTTTGCTATTATGGAGAACTAATAATCCCTTTAGATTTATCAAGGTTATAGCCAAACTGAATAATAATAGACATGGCAAGAGAATGTTCCTTCCTGACCCCCTCCAAATTGTATCATAGTGGAACAACCATTGAAACTGGAACAGAACCTTGAATCATTACTTCAGCTGTTCATCCATAACAGTCCAAGAAAAGTTCATTTATAGATTTAAACTATGAATTTTGGGATTGAAGAAAAGGTTGGACAGGTCTATGGATGAGAAGAAGATGGAGGGTTATGGGCATTGTGCAGGGAGGTGGGACTAGAGAGGGGTGTTTGGTTCGGTGCGGACTAGAAGGGCCTAATGGCCTGTTTCCGTGCTGTAAATTGTTATGTTATGTTATGAAAGGTCGCTTGCCAAACAACGCACATCTTTCAGCAGTTATGGTATTGCAGAAATTTGCCAACTCAACTTTACTGTGGACTGAGGAAGGAAGGGGAGGAAAAGAAGGGGTGGCAGAGACTGGGAAAAATGACAGCAATGGTATAATATTCTAACACTTTAGAGCACAAAGAAATATTGTTTACATCTTTAGATACAGAACATGCTCATGTTCACCCAGAAACATGAATGTTTGTGAAAGCCATCCAGCCCTAATGTAGATCATTGTCATTCAACTACATAATAGTCAAAGGCTTTTTCAAGAATCCTGCAGTCTGTCCTGTCAGAAATGTTTATGTTGCAATTAGAACCCCTCTAATTCTTCCAAATGTTCATGATTACAAACTGTCAAGCTAATCTCTTATCATACATCAGTTTCAGCACCCAAGAAAACCGACCTCACCTCAGCAGCTGACCTCTAAAAATCAGACTTTCAAATCCCTCGAAGAAGAATCACAGCCAAAGATGTCCTCCTCCGCCAAGACTTGGTCTGATTTCCCACCTCTCAGCAGGCGAAGATACAATTCAGCCAAGAAGAGTAGGAATAATCAGACTTACAGACAGGAAAATGATTTGGGATTCTGCTGAATCCACATTTCAAAGAATCATTCCTCACCAGGAGTTCTTCCACCATTGTTTTTATCTGATCCAGATTCTAATATCTGCAGTCTCATCTGTCCGAGTCATCATTTTTAACCAAAACCTTCCCCGAGATGTGACATTCACATTAGTTATCAGCTTCAGCAAGAGTGACAAAAAGATAATTTACCAAACCCACCCCCATATGTATTTCTCACCCTTGTTGTGATTGTCTTCAATGTCCTGTGTAAATGTGGTAAGTTTAGTCTTAATGTTAAATGTTGAGAGTGGGAGGCGGGGGGGTGGGGTGGGGGTGGAGCTTGAACGTTGCAGAAAACTTGGTATAGAAAATTGTAAATTGTAGTCAATGCTGACTGTTAACATCGACACTGATAATGTTGATAATTGAGTTTAAGTTTGGAAAATCATAAAATATATTAAAAAAGATAATTTGCCAAGACCTTCAGATATTAGGCAAGAGCTTCCTGGGTTTACAATGACTACATCCAAGTCTGTTTGATTCTGTAGCCCCTAGAAAGAAATTGGTCTGTGATGAGGTAGCCAATATAAGATATGTGGGTTTGACATTTCTATATAATCAATTTCATCTAAAAAGTAACTGAGAACATGTACACCAGCAAAGAAAGCTAATCAAAGGGCATCAAGTTTTATGAGAGCTATACAAATAAGCCAACACAAATGCTGACAGCAAGAGGGGTTGAAAAAAGAATCTTAAGCAACAGATTCTGCTTTTGCTTTAGTGAATTCACATTGCTCAAAATGAAAATACAAACGTAATCAAGTAATAATCATTGTTGGGAGGGGTCACATGATCGAGCAGTGGCCAGTAGGGTAAAACCAGCCCTCTTCGGAAAAAAGTCAAGAAAAGTCAAAGCTTAACAAATATAAAGTATGAAATAGAAGATAAAGTTGCAGAGAAGAGAAAGAAGATGGCACCCAAGAAAGAAAAAGTAAAAACAATGAGGAAAAAAAGAAGTCACCAGGAAAGAAAGAAGAAAGGCTTACCTGTACAAAGGAACAGGGAGCCATAGTGGCGAAGAGTGCCCGATCTCTGAGGTTGGTGCCGGCCCCATGGAGTCGCGACCCCCCCCGACCAGTGGACTGCAAAAATGGCTCTCTGAGCCAAACAAAAGTGTGCAACCGCACAATCAAAGGTAAAAAGAAACACCGACAGGAGGGGGGCTCAGCCGAGGAGCAGGCAACCACGCCGCGACCAGCTGAAGGACGCCCGACACCAGGGCTCTCAGCTGGAAGATAAGGAAGGCGGCAGGAGAGGGAGTGAGGAACCAAACGAGGAAGAAAGTCGACGGGCTGAACGGCAAGAGGAGCAGCAGCAGGAGGCCTGACAGATGAACAGATCAGGAGGGGAGGATCAACAACAAGAGGCCCAGCAAGAAAGTGATATAAGCAACTCATTAGGAGAATCAGAAGACACAGATACAAAGAAGAGAAGAAGAAGATACAAACACAGGTACAGACACAGAAGAAGAGGAAGAAGAAGACCAAGATCTTCACAGAGAAATAGAAGGTAAAACAGATGGACAGAATATAGATAAAGCTTTTTTTCCCCAAGAACAAATGAGAGCATTAAAAGAATGGTTGTCATTACAATTTAGTGCAATTAAAAGAAAAATGAAAAGAACAGAAGATAAAATGCAAAGTTTAGAACGGGTCATGACAGAAATAGGGAAAAAGAGTAGAAAATGTGGAAGAACGAGAAACGGCTGTAGAAATGGAAGTAAATGATGGAGGAAAATTGGAAGAAAGTGACAAAAAAAATAAAAGAGGCACAAGAGTTGTTATCTCTGAAAATTGATATGTTGGAAAATTATAGTAGGTGAAACAACAAAAAAAAGTGGGCCTGAAGGAGGGTGAAGAAGGCTCAAACATGAAGGAATTTATAAAAGGATGGATCCCAAAGATCCTGGGAATGACAGAAATGCAGGAAGAAATGGAAATAGAAAGGGTACATAGAGCACTAGCTCCGAAACCACAGACACATCAAAAATCAAGATCTATCTTAGTAAAATTTTTGAGATATACGACAAGAGAAAATATATTGGAGCAGGAAGATAATAAACCATTGGAATACAAGGGTCAAAAACTATTTTTTTACCCAGACATAAGTTTTGAACTCTTAAAGAAGAGAAAAGAGTTTAATACAGCAAAATCGATTCTATAGAAAAAGGTTATAAATTCATGTTAAGACATCCAGCTGTGCTTAAAATATTTATACCCAGGGAGCAAAACAGACTGTTCTCGGATCTGGAGGAAGCACAAGAATTCGCAGAGCGTTTGCAGGATAGAAGGAGAGATGAAGAGATGTAATAAGAATGCTGATGAAGTATATATAAAGATGTAAAAACAATGTATATGTAAATAACTATAGAGGGAAAAGAGAGGGGAAGGAAGGAAGTAAGGGCAAAAAAAAGGGAGAGCTTTGTTATATGTGTAAAAAAAGTGTTTTCTGGGCAGAGGGGGGGGAAAAGAGAGAATATCCGTCACTGAGAAATCAGTTGATGCTTGCGACCAAGATCGCAACCAAATGGAAAGGTAAGTTGTGGTTGCCCGGCAAGGGATAAGGGGCAACTCAGAGAGTGGGGGCCATTTGGGGTTAAGGTAATATTGGGTGGGGGAATTGTTGGAGTATTTTATGTTTTAAATGTGTTGTCATACATTGAGTTTAAAAAGGGAAAACTGAGAGATGAAAATGGGAATGGAGGTGGTGAGGAAGCGGAAAAGAGGTGTAAACAAGATATAAGACGGCCACGTTGAACTATATGACTATAAACATTAATGGAATACATAACCAAATTAAAAGGAAGAGAGTATTAAATTTACTGAAAAAAGAAAAAAAATAGATATAGCATTTGTGCAGGAAACCCATCTCACTGAAGTGGAACTTTAGACTGGGTAGGATACATAGCGGCCGCATCATATAATTCAAAAGCTAGAGGTGTAGCCATATTAGTTAACAATAAACACAAGGTCACACATGATACAGTATAATTGGTTACACAAGTTATATATCACTCCTCAAAAATTAAAAGAATGGGATCCAACATTATCAGATAGATGTTATTCCTGTAAGAAGGAAATGGGAACAACAATACATACACTTTGGGCATGTATGAAAGCGAATACGCTTTGGGAAGACCTAAATCAGATATTAAATAAAATCACAAAAAATAACATACCAAAAAATCCAGAGATCGATCTTTTAAGTAACATAAGAAGGAATGAATTAGGCCTCAAATTGGATAAAGCGCAAAAAAGATTCATTATGATAGCCTGAGCAGTAGCAAAAAAGTGTATAATGTTAACTTGGAAAATGGAATACAGCAATGGTACATGGAAATGAATAAATATATTCCATTGGAAAAAATAAAATACAATTTAAAAAATAAAGTCACATTATTTGAACAAATTTAAGGGTCAATAAACTTAAGTTAGATCAATAACTTGATTCACAAATAATTAATCTGCCGAAGGAACTCCGTTTTAGTGCGAAAAAAGAATGGACGACATTTAGGTCAGAACCATTCATCAAGTTCCTCCAGCAGCTCATGTGCGCTCCAGATTTGAGCATCTGCAGTCTCCTGTGTATTTACAACTTGTTTCATTAGCTATTTTAAACATTCTAAATTTATTTAATCCCTGAATCACAAACAAGACTTTGACACTTTCTAATTACATCTTACAATGTGATAGGCAACATTCTCCACAGAACTGTAACAATTCATAATGGCCACCTGGCCACCCATTTCAATTATCCATCCTATTCCCTTGTTGACATGTCTGTCCATGGTCTCATGTACTACCAGACTGAGACCACCTGTTAATTAGAGCAACAATACCTCGTCTTCCAACTGGGGACCCTCCAACTAGATAACTTCTCTGGCTATTTAAAAAAAACCCATCCCATGCTTCCCTGTCTCCATTCCCTGTCTCTTTTCGCACAGATATGATAAATCCTACCTAGTCCCTTATCACATCCAATTAACACCTTTTGTTGGTCTGGATTCCTCCCCCATTGTTTGAATTCTGAGACTTTCTGGTACATCCTGCTCCTGCCTTTTCTGATTTTTCCTTCAAGAAGGGCTCAGGCCCAAAACGTTAGCAATATACCTTCGTCTCCGATGGATGGTGAAAAAAACCAGCCGAGTTCCTCCAGCATTTCAGTGAGTTTACTACAATCACACCGTTTGTACTGTTACGAGCCCAGAGGAACAATAAACCCAGCAGCAGTAGATATTCAACAAGTCAAATGGTTACTTAAACAAAAGATGCTTTTATTTATCTTTAAACATGAAAACAGAACCAAACTTTAACTTATCTATTATTAACTTATCCTAACTTAACCCCCTTCTAATTCTAAGTGCACGTGTATGTAATGTGTGTGTAAGTTCAGAAAAGTTCTTTGATTTTCAGTCCAATCTCACTTCTCATTCCTCCAAGTTCACTGGTTGCAGACAATTCTTAGACTGCGCACAGAATTTAACATGTATAAAGTTCACCAGGCTTTGGTGCTCTTAAGGTAAATGGTTACCGCACAGGAAGATGTGTTGTTCTCGGACATCCGCAACTGATGTACTTCCATCAGTCACCTCAGTGTCTTGCTGACGAAACTTGCTCCGTCAGGGTTCTCCAGATGATAACCTCTTTCTTTCAGGTCACCACAGAGTTCTTTTCTGTTTCTCTTATTCCAAGTGAAATATTAGACAGCCAGTCCTCTCCTCTTTCATGAACCACAAGGGCTGTGACTAGGCCATCGTCCACATTGGGGCTTCTTGCCAGCTTTTCCTGTTTCAGTTCCAGCTGCTCTTGCTGGCTGAAACACTGAAACATAGTCAGAGTTTTTCTCTCACACTCACACACTCCGAGACTGAGAGAAAGCCTGTTGACTCTCTCTGCTTGCAAAACCACATGACCCTCTTACAGACAATAACTCTCCTGCAGACAATAGCTATATACTCTGACACAGTAGCCTATAACACCAAGCCAAAGATCTGAATTAGAATCTATTGTCATGAACAAGTCATGAAATTCGGTGTTTAGCGGCAGCATCGTAGTGCAAACATTTATATAAACTACATTCACACCTACAAATAAAATAAAAACTACGGCAGTATCTTTGGCTCATTGATTATTAAGTAATTTGACGGCAGCAGGGATGAAGTTGTCCTTGTGCCGCTGAGTGAAGAGGGCATAGCCTGGGTGATGAGGGTGACCTCCAGTGGAGGACGGCTACAAGTGCGGAGGAAAAACATAAAACTTACCTTTCATGGAGCAGACGGCATCATCAGCCGGGTCCTAACCCGCCACTTTCAGCAGCTGTACATTCATATGGGGTGGTGGAGTGCAGTGTTCTGCCGATTATCCTTCCCCGAGAGGGATTGCAGTCAGCACCTTGAAGCCGGCTCTGGCACATTCAAGAAGGTAAGTCTCCCGACGCAAGGGCAGAGAACCTCTGCCTTTACAGTTGAGCTTTTTCTTTGCATGAAAGGTCTTTGAGGACAGAGGCTGCTTTTTTAAGACACCGATTCATGTAGATGCCCTCCGTGGAGTGGCCTGGTGCCTGCGATGTTACAGGCGGAGTTAACAACCCTCTGGAGTTTATTCTTGTCCTAAGGTTAGCATCTCCATAACAGTCCGTGATGCAACCAGCCAGAATGCTCTCCATGGTACACCTGTAGAAGTTTTTGAGTCTTTGGTGACATACCAAACCTCCTCAGACGCCTCACAAAGTATAGCCACTGGCCAGCTTTCTTTGTGATTGCATCAACATGGAGGCTCCAGGACAGATCCTCAGAGATGATGACACCCAAGAATTTGAAGTTCTTGACCCTGTCCACTAATGAGCCTTCCAAGAGGACTGGGTCGTGTTCCCCTGATTTCCTCCTGAAGTCCACAATCATCTCATTGGTTTTGCTGATGTTGAGCACAAGGTTGTTGTCGTTACACCATTGAACGAGCTGATCTATCTCTGTCCTGCACACTTCCTCGTTGCTGTTTGTGACTCTGCCGACAACTGTGGGGTCATTAGCAAATTTGTAGATAGCATTGGAATTGTGCCTGGCCACAGAGTCATTGGTGTATAATGAGTAGAGCAGTGGATCTGTGTTGATGATCAGTGAGGAGGAGACGTTGTTTCCAATTCGTACTGACTGTGGGCTTCTGATGAGGAAGTCAAGGATCCAGTTGCAGAGTGAAGTACAGAGGCCCAGAATTTGTAGCTTTTTGACCAGCACTGAGGGAATAATGGTGTTGAAGGATGAACTGTAGTCAATGAAGAGCAGCCATATGTTTGAGTTGCTATTTTTGAGGTGATCCAGAGCTGAGTGGAGAGCCAACGATATTGCGTCTGCTGTGGAGCAATTGTGACAATAGGCGAATTGAAGTGGGTCCAAACCTTTGCTTAGGTACATGTTAGTTCTGGCCATGACCAGCCTCTCAAAGCATTTCATCACAGTGGAAGTTAGTGCTACTGGGCAATTGGAAGCAGTCGATGAGGCAGCTCACACTATTCTTCTTGGGTACTGGGATGATGGATGTCCTTTTGAAGCAGGTGGGAACCTCTGACTGCAGCAATGAAAGATTGAAAATGTCCGTGAACACTCCGGCTAGTTGGATGGTGCAGATTTTCAGTACCCTGTCAGGTAATGCCATCAGGGCCTGATGCCTTGCAAGGGTTCACCTTCTTGAATGAAGTTCTGACGTCGTCCTCAGAGACCAATATCATGGGGTCCTCAGCCTTTGCAAGGATTCTAGTAGGCACTGTTTGGTCCTCCTCAAAATGGGCATAGGTATTCAGCTCATTGAATAATGAAGCATCACAACCATCTATGGTGTTTGCCCCACTTTAAAGGCTGTAATGACCTGCACTTCCTGCCAGAGCTGGCATGTATCTGTCGCTGTCTCTAGTTTTCTCTGGAAATTCCACTTTGCTTCAGACAGGCCTTCCACAAGCCGTATCCGAGATTTAGATTCCTGGCCTTAAATGCCTTGATTTCACTCTCAACAGGTTGCAAGTCCTCTGATTCATCCAAGGTTTCCGGTTGGGAAACACCCGGTATGTTTGTGTGGGCATACACTCATCCAAGCAGGGCTTGATGAAGTCGGTGACACCTGTTCCCTATTCATTCAAGTCGATGGATCGGTCCTTGAATATGTTCCAGTCCATCAATTCAAAATAGTCCTGCAGACACTCTTCCTCCTCCCTTAACCATACTTTCACCATCTTCACCACTGGTCTTCAGTCTCTGCTTGTTTGCCGGGAGTAGAAGTACAGCCAGGTGATCAGACTTTTTTAAATTTATTTTTGATTTTCAAAGACCCGCATAAATTCAAGCAACAATACACTTTCTTACAAAACGTGTATAACACACTGAGTCTGCTTTGCCCCCTCCCCCTATGCCCAATACAACCAAGAATAAAGTGATATAAATTATACAAATACAAAGAAAAAAATGTGTCATATTTCCTCCTTAAATTGTAAATGATTTTCTCCAGGGGAATGCAACTCTGCCTTTCCATATTCCATCGTGTAATGTTTAGTTGGGAGTTGGACTTCCACGTGACCACTGTTCACTTTCCGGCTACTGTCAAGGTGACTTTCACTAACTGAATTTGGTACTTGGACAGTTTTAAAAAAAAAAAACATGTCCATAATGTTACCCAGAAGATACAACTCCAGATCCTGTGGAAAATCCACTTTTGTGATTTTTTTCAAAATGGCTCCCAGGTCCTCCCAGAAGGATCTCACCTTTGTGCACAGTCAGGTTGAGTGGATAAAGGTTCCAATTTCCACACCTAAAGATTTCTGATTTAGATTTATGTAATTTTTGTGGGGTGAGGTACAGTTGATGCAAGAAATTGTACTGCACCAACCTGTACCTGGCATTAATAACAGCTGTCATGCTGTCCAGACACAGATCTAACTAGCACTGCTCATGGATTGTTGTGCCCAAGTCTGACTCCCACTTTTCCCTCAACCTGTGTAAGCCCGGGTTCAGGCCATCACTTTGGAATACGCAGTACATCATAAAAATAAACTTGCGCACTTTCTCCTTCAAATTAGAATTTCCATGTCACTACATGAGCAGGGTCATAAATGGTCCCAATAGTTGCTGATAGCAGAAAAATTAGACAATTCATCTTTATTCCTCAACTGCTCGAATGACATGAACTGCCCTCGCTTATAACAATCCTTGATACACCTGATCCCTTTCTGGCATCAGGTATCCAGGATCTTATTGTCCAGAGTCAAAGGTATTAAGTTGTTCTGGGTCAAGGGCATTTTGGGAGATATCCCCACCCTCAATCCAATATATTGATTTATTCTTTGCCATGTCTGAAGTACATGCTTTAGGGTTGGAATTATCAGTTTTCTTTGACATTAGTGTCCCATTTATCTATAAACTCCCCTGCTATCTTTTCACCTACCATCTGTAATCCAATTGAGCCCAAGACGGGCTCCTTCCTCGATAAACTTTGCCTGGGTTGCTCAATAACCTTTTTTTAATCTGGCAATTTTAAATAACCCAATTTGTAATCTCAAGTCAACTTTTCCATGGAGATTCTAGCCACTTTACCATTCCACAGGAACTTTCTGACACATCTGTTGAGCATTTTAAAGAAGCCCTGGGGCAACAGATTTGGTAACGAATGAAAAAGATATTGTAGCCTTGGCATCACCTTCATTTTAACAGTTGACTCTGCCCACAAAGCTATGGGCAGCTACCAAGGTCCTCCTTAATCTTCCAGAGCAAAGCAAGATAATCGAGTTTGGCCAGGTGATCAAACTTGCTGAAGTGTGGTTGGGGTATGGTTCAGTAGATGGTGCCATTAGAAATAGATGATAAAAAGCATCAGTACTAGCTTGAGGTACCATTTTAAAAGATGAGAGAGATGAAAAGGTAAGGCAAGAAGATTCTGGAATCATGGGTCTACAAAGTGAAGTGGCACCAATGACAAGACATAGGCACTGTTGTGCAAATGCCAAGTTCTCAGACAGGTCAAACAGCACAAACAATGGCAGGCTTTTTGAGTGCCGACATGACACCACAATTGGAAAATTCACATGAAGTAATGTTTTGTACTTTCCAAACAAAAAACTTGATCTCTGCTTACAAAAGAAGACCACCTGACTGACACCTCTTCATCGCTGCTGCTGGACCCGACACTTCCTCGCTGCTGGTCCGCTACTACAGTCTTGGCTCTTGCCTGGGAGCCCGAGGCAACTTCTTCAATATGGACAGCACCACACCGATGCTGAGAATGGAGTCACCGTTGTCTTCTCCGGCTTCTGCCGATGATCAAGACTTGGACCCAGCTCCATTTGGCATCTTACTGGCCAGAAGCAAAGATTTTGCATTTTTTACTGTTATTGTCATTAAACTGGTCCCACATGGGCAAGTCAGGTGTTGAATTTTTTCCACTTGCAATGTCATGTCAGCATTTTTTTAAAAATTTGGTGTTTGGATCTTTTCAGTTTTTGGATAAGGGGTACTTGACCTGAATATATTGTACAGCATGGAATTAGGCCATTCATCCCAATGAGCACACTGACCAATTAGCACCCAGCACCTGGTCCATTGCCCTCTCTGCTGAAGTGATTTGACAACTTGTTCAAGCAGTATATTCCACTCTCTGGGTGAAAGAGTTACTGCTCGTATACCCCACAAATCTCACCCAGCCCCATCTTACCCTAAACCTATGTTCTCTAGTTTTAGGTATGTGTTATAAAGAAAAGTTTCGAATTAAATCCTCAAATTACATTTTCACTCCTCTCAGATAAATAGATTTTAAAGAAAATCCTTACTCCCATTTTCCAGACATTAACCATACTGATTTTGATAATGTTGGTGTGAGGAAGAATGGACAGGGATAATGCTATAATCAAATGCTGTACAGTGTAAAACAATTATTCAAACTTATTTGATGTTTAATATACTTCATTCACTATTTTATATCCTGGCCCCTGGCTAGAAAAATGTTACCAATTTATTTTTGGTTTTATCGATGAACTTTGTGACCAGCTGAACAAGTATGAATCTTGAACTAAGTAACAGGAGTTGCAACAGAAAGTTGTTAATAGAACACATTAAATAATTTAATTGTAGAGTCAACATCCTTAAATGCCTACAAGATTCAGATAAAAGAATACAAAAAAACCTTTCCAGGAATGGGACAAAATTGTGAATACACAAGGGGGCATTATTTGATGTTTCATGTACAGAAAGTTTGTAAGCATTTCATCCTCATTATCATCTTGGTGGAAGGATCATTGATTGAGCTATACAGCATGGAAACAATGGTAATTAATGATATCCATTAATGACCCATATCCCTCTAAACCATCCCAGTCCATATATGTTTAAATGTCTTTTAAATATCACAATTGTATCTGCCTCTATCCTGTCCTCTGGCAGCTTTTTCCAAATATGCACTCTCTCAGCAGCGAGGAGGTGTCGGGTCCAGCAGCAGCGATGAAGAGGTGTCACTCAGGTGGTCTTCTTTTGTAAGCAGAGATCAAGTTTTTTGTTTGGAAAGTACAAAACATTACTTCATGTGAATTTTCCAATTGTGGTGTCATGTCGGCACTCAAAAAGCCTGCCATTGTTTGTGCTGTTTGACCGCTGATACAGGTATTCTGCTGATGCTACTGTACTGCATAGTTCCATTGTTCCAAAATCTGAAAAAGCATCTGGTCTCAAGCATCTCAGATAAGGGGGGGGGGGAGGGGTGGTGGGGGGAAGTTGGAGCAAATCAAATTTCTTCTCAGTTCTTCCACACTGCTCAGTCCCCTCCTCTTAGCGTTGTATTGTTTTCAAATTTGACCTACCAAAATGACCCACTTCACACTTTTCTCAGTTAAACTTCATCTACCACTTCTCAGCCCAGCTCTGCATCCTATCAATGTCCTTCTGTAACCTCTAAACTATCCATAGCACCACCAACCTTCACGTCAACCACAAACTTACTAACTCGCCCTTCTACATCCTCATCTGGATAAAATGTATAGAAATCACAAAGAGGAAGGGCCCCAGAACAGAACCATGTGGAACACCTCTAGTCACCTACCTCCTTACAGAATACGAACCATCTGCATTCTTGTAATGAAGTGAGATCAGAATCTTCCCACATATAGATATTAAGTTGTTATAGTTACAGTTCACACTTGCAGTCACAGTGTTAAAATTCAACTGCTTAAAAATACACCATTTCTAAAATCAACACATTTTTCACAGGCACCAAAATCTCAAGCATGTGGCTTACTGAACTGCCTGAGAGATTTTGTGGCAACCTTTCAGTTGCTCTACACATTTTCTGCTTCACATTTGATAGCTTATTTTTAATTAAAGGAAACAATTCACTTCCTGTTTAAAAGGTGCTATGGATTTTGATTCAACATGGTTCCTTAAAATACATACAACCATCAAATCCTTTCCTCCTTCAGCTGTTATCAAAACACAGAAAGAAACAAGAGTTGGCCATTTGTACCTTGGAGCAGATCCACCATCCAAAATAATTGCTAATCTTAAGCACCACTTTTCTGCTTCAAATCTATCTCAATTACATAAATGACTGAAGATGTGCCTTCATCCAATTCATATTTGGCATTTGAAAAGTTAGTCCTCTTAGGTAATGAATTCTCAAGATTAATCATTCTCTGAGAGATAAAATTTATTCTCCCCCTGTCATGAATGGCTAACTACATCAGGATGTTCTTTATTGATTACAGTTCAGCATTCAACACCATCTTCCCCTCAAAACAGATCAGCAAACTCCAAGTCCTGGGCTTCAATACCCAACTTCATAAAAAAGGGGTGACGACAAAATACAGGAGGGAGCTTGAAAACTTGGCTGAATGGTGCACCAATAATAATCTCACACTGAATTTGACCAAAACCAAGGAACTGATCGATTGTAGACTTTAGGAAGGGAAAACCAGAAATGTACAATCCAGTGAGCATTGGGGGAAATCAGAGGTGGAAGGATGAGCAAATTTAAATTCCTGTGAGTCACCATCTTGGAAGATCTTTCCAGAACTCAATGTACTCATAATCATTGTGAAGAAAGCACGTCAGCAACACTACTTCCTCAGTTTGTGGAGGTTTGGTATGACATCAGAGACCCTGGCAAATTTCCTAACTCACGGTACAATGTTTGCATACCACAAACTGAAAACCTACTTGAAGGAGAAATTGGGAAGCAGGCTGAGGTTATCAGAAGGAAGCAATTTTGAATATGTGATTACAGACACAGTGATAATTAAAAGATTCATAACAAACATGTACATCAAACTGCAAGAGAAAGAAAACGAGGAAGCAAGCTGTAAACCCAAACAAAAATGGGAACAAGATCTAAACATAAAGATAAAGAATGAAACATGGGAAAAGCTATGCTCCGGAACTATGAGAAATACAATAAACACAAGGTTATGCATGATACAATATAATTGGTTACACAGGCTATACACCACGCCCCAAAAAGTTAAATAAATGGGACCCAACAGTATCAGACAGATGTTTTCACTCTAAGAAGGAAACGGGAACAACAGTACGCAATTTGGGCATGTGAGAAAGTGGGAAAAGTTTTGGGAAGATCTAAATCAGGTATTAAATAAAATCACAAAAAGCAACATACCAAAAATTCCAGAGATCTTTCTTCTAAGTAATATAAGAAGTAAAGAACTTGGACTCGATTTGGATGGAGCACAAAAAAGATTTATTATGATAGCCTTAGCTGTAGCAAAAAAATGTATTATGTCAACCTGGAAATTAGAAGATAGCCTGAGAATAAAAAATGTATTCCATTGGTAAAAAAAACATAATTTAAGAAATAACATCACAGTCCTACCGCGGACCTCCACCGCCTAAAATGACAGAATGAGAAGAAGACGAAATGAACTGACCCAGTATGTAAAAGTAGATGGCACAAATTTCTTGTTTATTTTCATTTTGTGATGATATTGTTTAACGTATCATATATGTTGAATGTTGAGTGGGTGGGGAGGGGGGGTGAAGGAGGGAGGGAAGGGAGGGGGGAAAAGGGGAGAAAATGACACTGTGTATATTCAAGAGGGAAATGTTTGTGTGCATTTTGGTCAGTTATGGTTCATAGTGTGAAAAATTTAAAAAATTTTAAAAAGAGACCCTGGCAAATTTTGACAGGCTTCATCAAGGCCTGGTATGGGGGAACCAATACGGACAGAAAGCCCTGCAAAAGGTTATGGACATAGCCCAGCACATCACAGGCAAAACTCTCCCTGTCACTGAGATAATCTATGTAGAATGCTGCCGTCGGAGAGCAGCAGCAATCATCAAGGATCCACATCTCCCAGGACAAGCTCTGTTCTTGCTGCCCCTCCATCATCAGACTCCTAAACAAAAGGCTCAAGAGTCTCATTTAAGGACTTGCTTATTTTTATTTCTGAATATTTATTTTTTTCTGTATTTGCACAGTTTGTTTGCCTTTCTTTCTTGTTCACTTTTCTCTCTTGTACACGAATCCTTTTTTTTGTTTGAGTACTTTTTTTGCACTACCAATAAGTAGAAATTCAGCCTGGCCTGCAGGAAAAATATATGATGTCATTTATGAATGACAATAAATCAGAACTTGACCTTGAAGCTTGACACATCCCTTTTCCACACCCCTTCTTGCATAATTCATCCTTCACCCCCATCATCGCCAAAGGCAAGCACTTTCAAATTCCCTCCCTTCAAATTCTTAATCAAACATTTTTAAATGTTTGCTTCTGTGACTCAGCATCCATTTGCTTCCTCTTTGAACCCCTCTGAACTGCGGAGCACTTGCTTGGTGTTTCAACTGATATTTACGTCTTAACCGACATCATCTTTAAATAGTGCCACAGAATAGACAAGTTTTAATTTAAAGATTCAGCATAAATTCTCCCTCCACTGCAGATTATTGATTTTAATATGTTTCAGTGTTGTCATGAACATGTCTCACAAAATGTGTCATTTTGCAGCAGGAGGATTGTGCATTACAGGTGCAAAAATAACTAGTAATTTGTCACTTAGGCAAGTTATTTTTTTTAAATGAAGTTTTGCAGACTCATGATAAGAAACCTGAAGAACAGACTGCGTCACTGACTTTTTAAGGAAGGCATTGGATTTAGTCGTCATCATGGCTGGAGTAGTGGCAAAAAAAAACCTGAACATTGTCAAACTGGATAGGGCCAAACAAGAATTGGAAGTTTAGCAACTGCAAAAAGCTTTTTTAAACAATTGTGCTGGGTCAGATGGAAATGGGACCAGTTCTGGCAATTCTTTGAAGAACAATTTACTTCGCTGAATTATTCACCCATTTTACCTGGCACTGCCAAGCACCCCAAATGTCATAATTCTAAAATTACTTCAATGGCTGTTAAACTCTTCTTCTGAAAACATATTCATGGACATAATCAAAATAAATGGAAAATCATGAGGATTCCTAAATGCATCCAGAATTGGTTGTGGGTTAAAAGCAGGGTTGGGAGTTGAAAAATCCTAAAGGTATTTCCTCATCATGAAACAACTATCGGCAGAGACATGGCCATTTTTATGAGTTGTTGAGAACAGGATTAAACCTTTCCCTAATTAAGTAGATTGTGAACCGTTACCTTCCAAAAACACTCAAAAGGCCGGCAACCTCCTGTTTGGGGGTGGGGGTAGGAAAAAGAGTGGACCTTTTATCAAAGCCATTCCAGATTAAGTTACATTAAAGGATTTAATGGATAATAGGACATCAAGGAATCTCCTCACTCTTTACTGGGCAGGAACAATTACCCTGCCAAACAAGAAAATGGGACAGGACAATACTTGCCTCTACTTCAAGCTGAGAACATTTTCCTCCACCCCATCAACTGGATCACAACTCAGTAGTACTCAAGAAGAAAATGTTATACAACTGCAATTTTGTCTTATGCAGCATTCACAAACTAATTAGTGTACTGAACTGAAATTAATTCTCCTCCCCCCCCCTCCCCCTTTCATTTTGAAGTCAATGTCATCAACTGAAATTGAACAACATGTTTTCTCTGTTCTCTGTTACTACATTGATGTTAAATACTAGTCCATTAACTTTACACAGTGCTAATAGCATCCTCAATGTACTTACTCTGGTCTGCATAATTTTTTGCTTTGAGTTCAAGTTGCCGAGTCTGTGACTCAAGCACCTCCACACGAATCTGAAGGTCCTTCTTCTCCTGTTCTTGAGAATCCTCAAACTCTATAAATTTCTAGGCCAAGAGAGAAAAGGCATATTTTAAGTACTTTTGATGGTCTTTAGAACAACTTTAATTACAGAAAACAATTTGAGGGATAAGAAAATGTTATAAACTAAACAATTTCAAAATCTTTGCAATAATTTAGGAATGGGTATGAACTATGAACTTAATCCAGAAGACAACAATCTAGTATCAATGGTCAATTTTCATCAGGAAAGGCACTTGTCCAATAGGAAAAATACTGCAAGGTTGATCATCCACTCTACATAACTGCAACAAAAAAAGGTAATAAGTGTTAAACCCATCCACTGCTGCTGCCAAACTATTTGATAATTAGAAATATTAGACAATGAAGTTAACATTGGCGATCAGAATTAATCATTTGGCAATGCTATTTTCATAAATATGCAAATATTCTACAATAACAATTCCTGGGAAAATTAAGATACTGAGGCAGTGGATTCGCTCAGGGCGAACCGGCCCCACTTGTAACGCCACGTAGCGGGGAAACCCTGGGAAGATGGTGTCGTCGGGGGTTTCTTCCTCACTCAAACCTCCTGCATGGCGCACCCTGGGCAGCGATTGTGACGTCAACACGCACATGGTGACTGAACCAGCACTGGCCTTAAAGGGGCACGCGCCAAATGCAAATCAAACAGTCGTTAACGACCCTCAGCGTGGTGGCTGTGCTTCTTACACTACTCACACCGCCACAATACTTTTATTTGAAGTTCGTGCAGTTTACCAACATCCTACAAGGACGTAGTCAGAATAAAACCCAAAATATTGACCATAATAATTTGAATCAGAGGTTTCTGCAATGAAGTGAAGAATGAGAAACCGTAGAAGAGTAAAAACAGGGAAATAACAAGAATAAATAAGCATAAGGATAAAGAGGTGATTCTTGGTGATACATTTAGAAATGGACAGCATTCTTTCCAAGCAAAATTACATGCAGTCTTGATGGTGCCATTTGAAGAACACCTCAAGTTTACTTGGATTTGTAAGGAGGAGAGATGTTTACAGTATTGAAACCTACATACCAAACAGACAATCTATCCTCTTTGCTGAGTAGCAACATAGATGGAACTCTTCAGATATGAGGATTTAATAGATGACGGAGTTCGGTGTTTTGCGACAGCATCACAATGCAAACATTCATATTATGAACCAGCTTACAATAATATATAAAAAAATAAAATAGTAGTGCATGAAAAGTAAGGCAGTGACTTTGGTTCATTGATCATTCAGGAATCGGATGGCAGTGGGGAAGAAGCTGTTCCTGTGCTTGTCTTTCCGAATGAAGCAGAGTGAAGAGGGCATGGTCTAATTTTACCATTTTCTCCCAATATTTATCTACATTACACACCAAAGACTGTGGAGAACATTCTGGCTGGTTCCATTGCTGTCTGGTATGGAGGCACAAAATCTCAGGACAATAAAAAAAATTCCAGAGGGGGTGTAGATGCCCTCAATGGAGTGAAGTTTGGTGCCCGTGATGTCGCAGGCCGAGTTAACAACCCTCTGGAATTTTTTATTATCCTGAGATTTTGCGCCTCCATACCAGACAGTGATGGAACCAGCCAGAATGCTCTCCAAAGTATACATGCAGAAGTTTTCGACTCTTTGGTATGTAATGTAGATAAATATTGGGACAAAATGGTAAAATTAGAGTAGGTTACATACATACACACATTTTAAAGCAAATCTTATTTGAAATACTGAAGAATTCATATTCAGTGTACATTACAAAAGCTATGGAGGATGCTATGCACATTTCACAAGTAGGTGCTAATTGAAATTATGTCATAAAATGAATAGACCATTGTCTTGGACTGGAGACACTTTGGCTGTTTGCAAGGATCTACAAAGTGCTCACAGAAAGGTCACTCCTGGGTTCTTGTTTACCTGAAACAACAGATGGGAGCAAAAGACTAACTCTTATAGTTTGCTGGAGAAGGTGGGGGTTTGAGGAGTCACGTGATGGAGTAGTGGCCGGACGGTGAACTCCAGCCCTCTCCAGAAAAGTCGGGAAAAACAAGAGAAAACACAAAGGCACAGAAATAAAAGTTACAGAAAAGTGAGTATAAAGGTGGAAAGAAGATGGCGACAAAAAAAGAAAAGTCGAAAACAACGGTAAGAAGAGAGGAAGAGAAGACAACGGAGGAAAAAGGTGAAGGCCTTACCTGTCCGAAGAGGCCCGCTGCGGAGAGAGAAACCCGCTCCCTCAGGTCGGTAAATAATGGACTACAAAAATGGCTCGCAGAGCCGAGTAAAAGTGCGCAACCGCGCATGCGCGAAACTTCGCGCATGCGCGATGCGAATGAAAAAAAACACACCGACGGGAGGGGGGACCAGCTGGGGAGTCGATCTCCACAGCCGGCAACGACAGCTGCAGAACACCTGCAGCAAGAAGAGACCACAGAAGACAATAGAAACAAGATAGAAGAGGAGGAAAGGGCAACAAAGAAACAACAGATGGTCAACCCAGAGGAAGAAGAAGAGGAAGAGTATGGTGAAATAGAAGAAGAAAAGAGAGGCAAGGTAAAGGATATACTTGCTCTTATTAGAGGATACATGGAATCATTTAAAGAATGGCAAACACAGGAATTTAAGGATTTAAGAAAAAGAATAAACAACACAGAGGAGAAAATAATTAAAATGGAGATGACCTTAACAGAAATGGGAAAAAAAATGGACAAGATGGAAGAGCGGGCAGTAGCAGCAGAAATGGAGGTAGAAGACTTAAAAAAGAAATTGGAGAAATCTAATAAAAAAACTAAAGAGACACAAGAACTACTAGCTCAAAAAATAGATACAATGGAAAACCATAACAGAAGAAATAACATAAAGATAGTGGGCCTTAAGGAAGATGAAGAAGGCAAGAATATGAGGGAGTTTATAAAAGAGTGGATCCCTAAGACCCTAGGATGTCCAGAACTACAGCATGAAATGGAAATAGAAAGGGCACATAGAGTATTGGCCTCTAAACCACAACCACAACAAAAACCAAGATCTATTGTAGTAAAATTCCTAAGATATACTACAAGAGAAAAGGTACTGGAGAAGACAATGGAAAAAGTAAAAGAGGGCAACAAACCACTGGAGTATAAAGGGCAAAAAATCTTCATTTATCCAGATATAAGTTTTGAACTCCTAAAGAAGAGAAAAGAGTTCAATACAGCAAAGGCGATTTTATGGAAGAAAGGGTATAAATTTATACTAAAGCATCCAGCGGTATTGAAAATATTTATTCCAGGACAGCAAAACAGACTATTCTCGGATCCAGAAGAAGCACGAAAATTTGCAGAACAATTACAAAAATAGACTGAGGGAGGAAGACGGGTAATGAGAGTTAAAATGATCACGACTGATATGTATGTGGGTAAAGACAAAAATAGACTGAGGGATGAAGACGGGTAATGAGAGTAAAAATGATCACGATTGATATGTATGCAGGTAAAGAGGTATAAGAGTGAATAGAGACAATGAGCATACATGAATGTATCTGTACTTAGAGGAAAATATAGATAGTATAGACAAGAATTAATAAGGGAAGGTAATGGAATAGAGAGAATAAGGAGGGAATTAAAAGAGGGACCTTTGTGACATATGAAAAGTGAAATCTTTTCTGGGGGAGGCGGGGTGGGGGGAAATAGCGGTCACTGCAAAATCAGTTGACGCTTGCGAGTGGATTCGCAAATCCAAATGGAGAGGGGAGATGTGGTTGTCCGACAAGGGATAAAGGACAACTCAGGAGGTGAAGGGGAGATTGGGGATAAATAAGATAGAAATAGGAGAATAAGGAAAATGTTAGATGTTGTAGGAATGTTGTCTTATAAAGAGTTGAAAATAAGAAAACAGAAATGGAAAAGGAGGAAAGGTAATGATGGAAAAACGGAAAGAGAAGATAAACAAAATATAAAAGGGCTACGCTGAACTATATGTCTTGAAATATTAATGGAATACATAACCAAATTAAAAGGAAGAAACTACCAAATTTAAATGAATAAATGTATTCCATTAGAAAAAATAACATATTGGTTAAGAAATAATATTGAAATATTCGAACAAGTATAGGAGCCTTACATTAAATACAATAGCGAAAACCTACCGGGGACAAACATTACCTAAGTTGATGGAAGGAGAAGGAAAGAAAAGAATGGACTCAGTAGAATTTCTGGTGTAATTTTGTTGAATGACAACATTGTCTGACTGGCTTAATGCAACCTAGATTGTATACCTAAAATGGATGAGAGGGGGGGGTGGGGGGGTGGTTTGGGAGGAAAGGGGGGGGGGGAGAAAAAGTCACTGTATATGTGTGAAAAGAAATAGTGTATATCATGGCTAATGTGATTTATGGTGTGAAAAAAAAAAAAATTAAAAAAAAAAAAAAAAAAAGAGAAGGTGGGGGTTTGGTGGCAAGTGAGAGAGTTACATGGGCTTTCTAACAGTTAAAAGATGAAGGGAGGGAGAGACTGAACAGTCACAGCTGAAGCAAGCAGGAAAAGCTTGTTGGAACTGAAACAGAAAGCTCCAGAGCAGCAGATGGCATGAAGTGCTATTTGTCTGATGTTTCTCTTGGAATAAGTAAAACAGAAAGGAACTCTGTGCTAGTCTGAAAGAAAGAGGTCATCATCTGGAGAACCCTGATGGGGCAAGTTTCATCAGCAAGACATTGAGGTGGTACCTCAGTTGTGGAAATTCTGGAACAACAAATCTCTCTCTGCAAACCTCCAATGAACCTTCCTGAGCAGTAAACATTTAACTTTCGAGCACCAAAGCCTGGTGAATTTTATACATGTTAAATTCTGTGCACAGTATAAGAATTGCCTACAACCAGTGAACTTGGAAGTATAAGACGTGAGATTAAACTGTGAACCAAATAACTTTTCTTAAATTTACACACATCATAGACGTGCACTTAGAATTAGAAGGGGGTTAATTTGGGTTAGTTAAGTTAATAGAGAGAAGTTAAAGTTTGATTCTGTTTTCATGTTTAAAGTTAATTAAAAACAACTTTTGTTTAAGTAACTACTTGTCTTGGTTATCTTGAATATCTATTGCTGGGTTTTGGGGTCCTTTGGGCTCATAACAGGTGACATACCAAATCTCCTCAGGCACATCACAAAGTATAACTGCTGGTGGGCCTTCTTCATGATTGCATTAACATGAAGACTCCAGGACAGATTCTCGGAGATGTTGACAACCAGGAATTTGAAGTTCTTGACCTTTTCCACTATTGAGCCCTCAATGAGACTGGTTCATGTTCCTCTGACTCCCTCCTGAGGTCCACAATCATCTCCTTGGTTGTGCCAACATTGAGCGCAAGGTTGTTGATGTGACACCACTAAAAGAGCTGATGTTTCTCCCTCCTGTATGCTTCCTCATTGCCGTCTGTGATTCCGCCGACAACTGTGGTGTCATTGGCAAATTTGACGATAGCATTGAAATTGTGCCTGGCCACACAGTCGTGGGTGTATAATGAATAGAGCAGTGGTGCAAGTATGCAGCAGTACACAAAATCTTTGCATGCAACGACAGCTCCTTAGACTTGTCATCATCCAGTTGAATTTTATGTTTCATTTTCAAAAATGTCTAGGCAAACACATGAAAATTAGAGCAGGAGTAGGCAACTGGGCCCTCAAGCTAACCCTGCTATTCAATATAATCATGGATGATTTATGCTGCCTCAGTTCCCCCTACAACATGGGATATTCTGGCTCTTCAGCCCAAAATATCCCACCCAAACTAGTCCCACCTGCCTGCATTTGGCCTGTATCCATCTAAAACCATCCTATCCTTTAATCTATCCAACTTTTTTCTTAAACATTGCAATAGTACTTGCCTCAACCACCTGCTCCAACAGTCTGATCCAAACACTCACCACCCTCTGTGTAAAAATTCCCCCTCTGGTTCCTGTGAAATCTCTCCCCCCACACCTTAAACCTATATCATCTGGTTACAGATTCCCCTTATCTCGGCAAAAGACTCTGATCTGTCGAATATTATCTATTACCACCTTAAATATATTTGATAAACAAGGATCCCAGTACCAATCCCTAAGTTACACCACTGTTTATGGTCTTCTAATCAGAGAAGCATCTTTCCACCATAACCCTCTAATCACCATTAGCCAGCTAATCTTGGATCTCATGTGCCAAGGTCAATGAAGACCTGTCATGGGGAGGTCAAAGGTGTTGTTGTTGACTGTTCATTGGAATGCAGTTGAGTTAATGGTTTTCAAGGTTGGGACAACAAGAGTACAGGGCAGCATGTAATAGCATACGGATTGGTATGCTAAATCAGTTGCAAATCTGTGCTAAGTGAAGACTTGGAACCCGAGCTATTTTCCATAAACTGAAAAATTACAAGAATGTTAGCATTAGCATTTTCATTTGCAAAGTTCCACTCGCATTACCTCAATTGTCTTTTGTCATGAATTTACATTTAAAAAATCATATCACATTATCTATTGTTTCATCCTCCCTTAATATAGGCTGTTGCACTCTTCAACACAGGGACTGATCATTATTTTAAATCAGCCTAAAGAAAGTTCTCCAAAATATTCTCTTTACCATTAAAAAAATAGCATGACTAGCAAAATTATTTTTCAAAATGGTATGTGTGGCAGTTAAATCCTTGATTCAAACCTCAATTGTGATCTAGTTACAAGTCAAAATTGTTTGAAAACCTATGCACTTGGCATTAGAGTTTCAATCTTTCATGAAAGATTTTCCTGACAAGTGCCTTCTTAGACATGTTTACATTTTAAAATTCAACTAATTACACAGCCAGAAGAATGAGCTCCCAAGATTCTACCCTTCTTCCTTGTCTGGTTTATTTTAAGTGGGAAACAACTCCCTACATCATAGTTGCAGGTTGGATGGGAAGAGAAATCAGAGACAAAGGACAAAATCAGTAAGCATTGATGCAATAGGACAGACACGGTAAGCACAAAGCTGTTACAGTGTCAGCGATTGGAACCGGGGTTCGAATTCCACCCTGAATGGAAGGAGTTTATACATTCTCCACATATCTGCTTGGATTTCCTCCAGGTGCTCTGCTTTCCTCCTAATATTCAAATCTTACTGGGGATTGTAGGTCAATTGGGTGACACAGGCTTGTGGGCCAAAATGTACGTTTACATTTAAAAAAAATTAAAATATAATAGACAAACACTTCTCGATATAAAAGCTGTGAAAAATATATGTGCACAGACAAAATACAATTACATTTTTATATAAAGATGATTCTCCTTTTCACACTTTTGCAATGACAAATTGAAAGAAATTCAAACTTAATTTAAGCTTATTGATATTGATAAGTTGAGTGCAAAATTGGCTTGATTACATGAGTGGAGTGTTTTTGTGACTGAGGATCTGTGACCAGTGGTATTTCACAAGAATCAGTGCTGTTGTTCATAAATTATAAAGATTGGGATGAAAATGCAAGAGGTCTGATTAATATTTTGCAGAAACCATACAAATTGTTGGAGTTATGGATAACAAGGTAGGTTACAAACCTGTTGTAAATTTGGATGAAGAGACAGCACACAGCTTAATCTAAACAAATTTAATGGGCAAAAGTAAACCATACAAGCATTGAGGTACAGAGGGATGCAGGTCTATAGAGCCGTGAGAGTGGAAACACAAGTGAACAGTGGCAGATGAGGCATTTGGTCTGCTTGCCTTTCATCAGTCAAGACATTAAATACAAAATAAACATAGGAAGTCATGTTGTAATCCTACAAAGCTTTGTTGAGGTCACATTTAGAGTATTGTGTGCTGTTCTGGACACAAAGGAAAGATGTGAAGGCATTGGAGAGGGGCAGAAGAGTTTCACCGTTAGGTTGCCTGGATTGGAATGCATTGTTTTTTCTGGAGCAAAGACCAAGGGGATGATCTGATAGAAATATACAAAAATTATGCGAGTTATTCAAAAGGTGGATAGTCAGAATCTTTTCCCAGGTGAAAAAGTCAAATACTAGATGGTATAGGCTTAAAATTAAAGGAGGCAAGGTTAGAAGAGATAAGCAAAACAATTTTTTTGTAGACAGAATAGAAGGCACCTGGTTCAGGTGGGTGGGGGGGGGGGGGGGGTGCAGGCGGTTGAGGCAGATATGACATCAACATTTAAGAGACATCTAAACAGACAGATGAACAAGCAGGAAATAGAGGTTTAAAGACTACATGCAGGCAAATGAGATTTGTAAGATTAGCACTCTTGTCAGATATGGTGGGCTGAAGGGCTCGTTCCTTTGCTGTACTGTTCAATTATTTTAATTACAACTGAATATGATCCACCTGAATATGACATCCTGACAATTACACTGAAGAACAAAGATTTTGCTTCCTGAACACTTTAAATTATCTTTGTGTTCAACTTGAAGTTGTCTATAATCCCCAATTTTCTTTCAGGAAACAAACCTTTTGGAAAAAAATTGTTGTCCAGTGTCATCTTAGATAATGTTGAATTTTTTAAAAAAAAAACAATTTGTTGAAGAACCTCAGGGGATGAACAACATCTGTAGTAGGGCTTGGAAGGAATTGGTGATGTTTCAGGTTAAAACTGTTCATCAGTCTGGATGTTAACAACTTGGTTGTGCGGCAAGGCTGTTAATGTCAAAGGAGGCAAGGGAATAGGGCCGCAGAGATAAGGAAAAGCTGGGAAGGTGATGGTGAAAGGGTGAAGGGGGAGGGAAGGATGGATGAGCATTTCTGCACTGCACTACAACAAGAAGGACCACCCAGCCACCGGACACTTCGATTCCACTTTCCATTCCCACACAATGACATGTCTGTCCAAGGTGTGATATACTGCCAGGCTGAAGCCACACGCAAATAGAAGGAACAGCACCTTGCATTCTGCATTGGCAGTCTCCTACTTGATGGCATTAATAAAGTCCTTCAATTTCTGGTATACATACCCCACCCCTACTCACGCCCCTTCCCCCCACTTTCCCTCATCTCTCTGCCCCATTCCTCAAGCCTGCCCCATCATTTCAACATGATCACAGGTGATGTACACTGGCCTAAACTCATTTTCTATACTAGTTCCCAACAAGTCTCAATTCCTTGACCTTTCAAATATTTGTGCAATTACACTTTAAAGATCTCAAATAATTTTGTCTCAGCTTCCCTTGAGAGCAAAGAATTCTAGCAATTTACTATCATTTGAAAAAAAGAATGTTTATGAACAAAATATAGAATGCTGGAAGAACTCAGCAGATTGAACAGCATGTGTGGAGGCCAAGGGACAGTTGACATCTCAGGTCATGATTCTACATCAGGACCAAGGGAGAAGAGGAAAGACAGCCAGCATATAGCAATATGGATTGGGACAAAGGCTCGTAGATGATAGGTGGAACCAGATGTGGAGGAGATGATGAGCAGATGAGCTAGGTGAAAAGAAAGAAGACATGGGGGACTGCAGGAAATTAAAATGATTTGCAGTTAGAAGTTCATGAAGGCTTCTGCAGAAAAACTAGATGGTCTGTTCACAACACCTCATCTTATGTCTGGCACCCTCCAACTGGAGGGCACTAACATTAACTTCTCTGGTCTCCATTAAAACCAACCCCCCCACCCACCACCCACCACCACCATCTCTCTCTCCCTTTTCTCCTCGGTTTCCTTTCACAGAGCCAAAATCAATTCACACCTTCCTGTTGGTCTGAACTCCAGTCCCTCTCTCTCCAGTCTTTAATTCAACTGTTTGCCTGGCATTTGCTTACACCTTGAAGAAGGTCTAAGACTTAAAACGTTGGTAATACATCTTTACCTCCTATGGACGCTGCGAGACCAGATGAGCTCCTCCAGCAATTCTGTGTTTTTACTACAATCACAGCATCTGCAGACTTCCACGTTTCACTCTGTTGTTGGCTCTCCACACCCTCACCTCTCTTCTCTGCAACATAGGAGGTAATAATACCAGTTCTTTTGTCAAGTTTAAAGGACCTAAACAACCCTTCCAAATTGTGCTTCATTTTAACTCTCCTTCTCCTCCCAAACTGACAAGTCTGTCTTTAGCCTTCTCTATTGTAATAAGAGGTCAAAGCAAATTCATACATCAGTTCATTTTCCATTTAGGTAGTTTACTATCTAATGCTATGAGTGCTGAATTTTCCATTTTCAGGTAATCCACATAGCTTGTTCTCTCTTTCCATACACACTTGGCTATCCATCAAGTTTTCTCTTTTTGGTCACCTTTTCCATCCCGTCCTTTCTCACCCTCCTCACCTGGTTCCATCTGCCCATCATTCCTTCCCCATCCGGTTCCACCGATCACCTACTTGCCTCTTATCATAGGGATATTTACAGTGTCCTTCATGGTGAAGACTAAATGCAAAAATAAATGATTTCATCTTTACTTCTTGTTATTAACTCATCAACATTGTTTTCAGGAGGAGTCACGTGATGGAGTAGTGGCCGGACGGTGAACTCCAGCCCTCTCCAGAAAAGTCGGGAAAAACAAGAGAAAATACAAAGGCACAGAAATACAAGTTAAAGAAAAGTGAGTATAAAGGTGGAAAGAAGATGGAGACAAAAGGAGAAAAATCAAAATCAACGGAAAGAAGAGAGGAAGAGAAGACAACGGAGGAAAAAGGTGAAGGCCTTACCTGTCCGAAGAGGCCCGCTGTGGAGAGAAGACCCCACTACCTCAGGTCGGTAGAAAAAGAACTACAACAATGGCTCACAGAGCCGAGTAAAAGTGCGCAACCGCGCATGCGCGACTCCTCGCGCATGCGCGATGCGCATACAAAAAAACACACCGACGGGAGGGGGGACCAGCTGGGGAGTCGATCTCCACAGCCGGCAACGACAGCTGCAGAACACCTGCAGCAAGAAGAGACCACAGAAGACAAGAGAAACAAGATAGAAGAGGAGGAAAGGGCAGCAAAGAAACAACAGATTGTCAACCCAGAGGAAGAAGAAGAGGAAGAGTATGGTGAAATAGAAGAAGAAAAGAGAGGCAAGGTAAAGGAGGTACTTGCTCTTGTTAGAGGATACATGGAGTCATTTAAAGAATGGCAAACACAGGAATTCAATGATTTAAGAAGAAGAATAAACAACACAGAAAAGAAAATAAATAAAATGGATATGACCTTAACAGAAATGGGGAAAAAAATGGACAAGATGGAAGAACGGGCAATAGCAGCAGAAATGGAGGTAGAAGACTTAAAAAAGAAATTGGAGGAATCTAATAAAAAAACTAAAGAGACACAAGAATTACTAGCCCAAAAAATAGATATAATGGAAAATTATAACAGAAGAAATAACATAAAGATAGTGGGCCTTAAGGAAGATGTAGAAGGCAAGAATATGAGGGAGTTTATAAAAGAATGGATCCCTAAGGCCCTAGGATGTCCAGAACTACAGCAAGAAATGGAAATAGAAAGGGCACATAGAGCATTGGCCCCTAAACCACAACCACAACAAAAACCAAGATCTATTGTAGTAAAATTCCTAAGATATACTACAAGAGAAAAGGTACTGGAGAAGACAATGGAAAAAGTAAGAGAGGGCAACAAACCACTGGAGTATAAAGGGCAAAAAATCTTCATTTATCCAGATATAAGCTTTGAACTCCTAAAGAAGAGAAAAGAGTTCAATGCAGCAAAAGCGATTTTATGGAAGAAAGGATATAAATTTACACTGAAGCATCCTGCGGTATTGAAAATATTTATTCCAGGACAACAAAACAGACTATTCTCGGATCCAGAAGAAGCACGAAAATTTGCAGAACAATTACAAAAATAGACTGAGGGATGAAGACAGGTAATGAGAGCAAAAATTATCACGATTGATTTGTATGTGGGTAAAGACAAAAATAGACTGAGGGATGAAGACGGGTAAGGAGGGTAAAAATGACCACGATTGATATTTATGCGGGTAAAGAGGTATAAGAGTGAATAGAGACAATGGGCATATGTGAAAGTATCTGTAATTAGAGGAAAACATAGAGAGTATAGACAAGAATTAATAAGGGAAGGTAATGGAATAGAGAGAATAAGGAGGGAACTAAAAGAGTGACCTTTGTGACATATAAAAAACGAAATCTTTTCTGGGGGGGGCTGGGTGGGGGGAAAAGAGCGGTCACTGCAAAATCAGTTGACGCTTGCGAGTGGATTCGCAAATCCAAATGGAGAGGGGAGATGTGGTTGTCCGACAAGGGATAAAGGGCAACTCAGGAGGGGAAGGGGAGATTGGGGATAAAGAAGATAGAAATAGGAGAATAAGGAAAATGTTGGATGTTGTAGGAATGTTGTCTGGTAAAGAGTTGAAAATAAGAAAACAGAAATGGAAAAGGAGGAAAGGTAATGATGGAAAAACGGAAAGAGAAGATAAACAAAATATAAAATGGCTACGCTGAACTATATGACTCTAAATATTAATGGAATACATAACCAAATTAAAAGGAAGAAACTACTAAATTTACTGAAAAAGGAAAAAATAGATATAGCATTTGTCCAAGAAACACATTTAACTGAATTGGAGCACAAGAAATTAAAGAGAGATTGGGTAGGACATGTAACAGCAGCATCGTATAATTCAAAAGCAAGAGGAGTGGCTATATTAATTAGCAAAAATGTGCCATTTAAAATAGAAGAGGAAATAATAGATCCAGCAGGGAGATATGTTATGATAAAATGTCAGATATATTCAGAGCTTTGGAATCTACTTAATATATATTCACCTAACGAAGAAGATCAAAAGTTTATGCAAGATATCTTTTTGAAGGTAGCTAATACGCAAGGGAACATACTAATAGGAGGGGATTTCAATCTGAATTTGGATCCAAATATGGATAAAACGGGGAAAAAAATTAACAGGAAGAACAAAGTAACCAAATTTATAATTAAATCAATGCAAGAAATGAAACTTGTGGACATATGGAGGAAACAAAACCCAAAAGAAAAGGAATACTCATACTACTCGACTAGACATAAAACATACTCAAGGATAGACCTATTCCTGTTATCAGCCCACATACAAGGGAGAGTTAGGAAAACGGAATATAAAGCTAGACTATTATCGGACCACTCACCCCTGTTATTGGCAATAGAGCTAGAAGACATCCCTCCAAGAATGTATAGATGGAGATTAAACCCCATGCTACTTAAAAGACAGGATTTTAGAGAATTTATTGAAAAACAATTAAAAATGTACTTTGAAGTAAATACGGAATCAGTGGAAGATAAGTTTATACTATGGGACGCAATGAAAGCATTCATTAGAGGGCAAATAATAAGTTATGCAACCAAGATGAAGAAGGACTATAACCAGGAAACAGAGCAGTTGGAAAGGGAAATAATAAACATAGAAAAAAAATTAGCAATAAAGGAAGATACAACCAAAAGAAGAGAATTGGCTGATAAAAAAATAAAATATGAAACATTACAAACATATAAGGTGGAGAAGAATATAATGAAGACAAAACAGAAATATTATGAACTAGGGGAAAAAACACACAAAATCCTAGCATGGCAGCTTAAGACAGAGCAAACTAAGAAAATGGTATTGGCAACAAGGAAAAAAGACAAACAAATTACATATAATCCAAAAGAAATTAAGGAAAACTTCAGAGAATTCTATGAACAATTATACCGAACCGAAAACGAAGGGAAAGAAGGGAAAATAGATGAATTTTTGACTAAAATTGAACTACCAAAACTACAAATAGAGGAACAAAATAAATTAACAGAACCATTTGGAACAGTAGAAATACAAGAGATAATAAAAAATTTACCAAATAATAAGACACCAGGAGAGGATGGACTCCCAATAGAATTCTACAAAACATTTAAAGACCTAATAATACCGCCCCTCCTGGATGTAATCAACCAAATTGATGAGACACAAAACTTACCAGATTCATGTAAAACAGCAATAATTACAGTGATACTAAAACAAGGGAAAGATCCACTCTCACCAGCGTCATATAGACCAATATCTTTGCTAAACACAGATTATAAGATAATAGCTAAACTATTAGCGAACAGATTAGCAGAACAGGTACCGAAAATGGTAAATTTAGACCAAACTGGATTTATCAAAAAAAGACGCACAACAGACAATATTTGTAAATTTATTAACTTAATTCATGCAGTAGAAGGAAATAAAGCACCGGCAGTAGCAGTTGCTTTAGACGCAGAGAAGGCCTTCGACAGAGTAGAATGGAATTACTTGTTCAAAGTATTGCAAAAATTCAGTTTACCGGAGAAGTATATTAATTGGATTAAAGCATTATATAAGGGACCGTTAGCGAAAGTGACAGTAAATGGACATGTATCAAAGCAATTTAACTTAAGCAGGTCAACGCGGCAGGGATGCCCACTATCACCATTATTGTTTGCGCTAGCTATAGAACCACTAGCAGAATCGATAAGAAGAGATAATAATATAAAAGGAATAAAAATAAAAGACAGGGAATATAAAATCAGTCTGTTTGCGGATGATGTGATAGTGTACTTAACAGAACCAGAACTATCAATAAAAGAACTATATAGGAAATTGAAGGAATATGGAGAAGTGTCGGGATACAAGATAAACGTAAATAAAAGTGAAGCAATGCCTATGAATAACGCGGATTTCTCAAAATTTAAAGAGGAATCCCCATTCAGATGGCAAACGCAGGCAATAAGATACCTAGGTGTGCAAATAAACAAAAATCTAGGCCAATTATATAAACTCAATTACAATCCACTAATGAAAAAATTACAGGACGATTTAGAGCATTGGAAAGAGCTACCACTAACACTGATAGGAAGGATAAACTGTATTAAAATGAACATTTTTCCAAGGATACTATACTTATTTCAGGCATTGCCAATACAACTGACAGAAAAATTCTTCAAAGAGTTAAAGAAAATAATAAGGAGATTTTTATGGAGAGGGGGGAAACCGAGGATAGCACTAGACAAATTAACAGAATGGTATAAACAAGGAGGCTTACAATTGCCAAACTTCAAAAATTATTATAGAGCCGCACAATTAAGGTACCTATCAGATTTTTATCAAACAAGGGAAAAACCAGACTGGACGAGACTAGAATTAGATAAAATAGGGGAAAAGATACCTGAACACATATTATATAAATGGGACGAAAAATTGGTACAACATAGAACTTCTCCAGTATTACACCATCTCCTCAATATATGGAAGAAGATTCATGTAGAAAGAAATAAAATAAATTACCAAATACCAAAACTAATATTGACGCAAAATAAGCTACTCCCTTTTACAATAGACAACCTTGCCTTTAGAAAATGGGAAAAAAAAGGGATTAAAAGAATAGAAAATTGTTTTTCAGGAAGTAGATTCTTATCCTTTGAACAAATGAGAGATAAGTACAATATAACGGGAGATACAGCGCTGGCATATTACCAACTGAGATCCTACTTGAAAGATAAATTAGGAAGCAACTTGAGTTTACCAGAGGGAAGTAACCTTGAATATGTGATTACAGATACAATGTTAATCAAAAGATTTATAAAAAATATGTATATTAAACTGCAAGAAAAGGAAAATGAGGAAACAAATGGTAAAACTAAACAAAAATGGGAACAAGATTTAAATATAAAGATAAAAAAGGAAACATGGGAGAAGTTATGCTCTGGAACGATGAGAAATACAATAAATACGAGGCTGCGTATGATACAATATAATTGGTTACACAGACTATACATTACACCGCAAAAGTTAAATAAATGGGACCCAACAGTATCTGATAGATGTTTTCGATGTAAAAAAGAAAGGGGAACAACAATTCATGCAATCTGGACATGTGAGAGAGTAGAAAAATTTTGGGATGATCTCAATCAGATATTAAATAAAATAACAGAAAACAATATACCAAAGAATCCAGAGATCTTTCTCCTAAGTAACATAAAAAATAAAGAATTTGGAATTGACTTGGAGGATGCACAAAAAAGATTTGTTAAGATAGCCCTAGCTGTAGCAAAAAAATGTATTATGTCAACCTGGAAATTGGAAGATAATTTGAAAATACAACAATAGTATATAGAAATGAATAAATGTATTCCATTAGAAAAAATAACATATAGTTTAAGAAATAATATTGAAATATTCGAACAAGTATGGGAGCCTTACATTAAATACAATAGCGAAAACCTACCGGGAACAAACATTACCTAAGTTGATGGAAGGAGAAGAGAAGAAAAGAATGGACTCAGTAGAATTTCTGGTGTATTTTTGTTGAATGACAACATTGTCTAACTGAATTAATACAACCTAGATTGTATAACTAAAATGGATGAGAGGGGGGGGGGGATGGGGGGGTGGCTTGGGAGGAGGGAGGGGGGAGGGAGAAAAAGTCACTGTAAATGTGTGGAAAAGAAAAAGTGTATATCATGGCTATTGTGATTTATGGTGTGAAAAATAAAAAATTTAAAAAAAAAAAAAAAAAACATTGTTTTCTGTAGGCTCTTTCCTTACCTCAGCCACTTTCTTACCTCAGTCTTAAAAAAAGCAGCATCTATCCTCAAAGACCCCCACCACCCATGCCCTCTTCACTGCTACCATTGGAAAAAGGTACAGGAGCCTAAAGATGAGCACTCAATGGCACGACAGCTTCTTACCCATTGCCATCAGATTTCTGAATAATCAATGAACCAAAAGACAATGACTTATTTTTTGTGCACTTTTTTTTTAATATTGTAATGTTACGGAGTGTGGGTGGCGATGACGGAACGTGGGTGGCGATGACGGAACGTGGGTGGCGATGACGGAACGTGGGTGGCGATGACGGAACGTGGGTGGCGATGACGGAACGTGGGTGGCGATGACGGAACGTGGGTGGCGATGACGGAACGTGGGTGGCGATGACGGAACGTGGGTGGCGATGACGGAACGTGGGTGGCGATGACGGAACGTGGGTGGCGATGACGGAACGTGGGTGGCGATGACGGAACGTGGGTGGCTATGACGGAACGTGGGTGGCTATGACGGAACGTGGGTGGCTATGACGGAACGTGGGTGGCTATGACGGAACGTGGGTGGCTATGACGGAACGTGGGTGGCTATGACGGAACGTGGGTGGCTATGACGGAACGTGGGTGGCTATGACGGAACGTGGGTGGCTATGACGGAACGTGGGTGGCTATGACGGAACGTGGGTGGCTTTGACGGAACGTGGGTGGCTATGACGGAACGTGGGTGGCTATGACGGAACGTGGGTGGCTATGACGGAACGTGGGTGGCTATGACGGAACGTGGGTGGCTATGACGGAACGTGGGTGGCTATGACGGAACGTGGGTGGCTATGACGGAACGTGGGTGGCTATGACGGAACGTGGGTGGCTATGACGGAACGTGGGTGGCTATGACGGAACGTGGGTGGCTATGACGGAACGTGGGTGGCTATGACGGAACGTGGGTGGCTATGACGGAACGTGGGTGGCTATGACGGAACGTGGGTGGCTATGACGGAACGTGGGTGGCTATGACGGAACGTGGGTGGCTATGACGGAACGTGGGTGGCTATGACGGAACGTGGGTGGCTATGACGGAACGTGGGTGGCTATGACGGAACGTGGGTGGCTATGACGGAACGTGGGTGGCTATGACGGAACGTGGGTGGCTATGACGGAACGTGGGTGGCTATGACGGAACGTGGGTGGCTATGACGGAACGTGGGTGGCTATGACGGAACGTGGGTGGCTATGACGGAACGTGGGTGGCTATGACGGAACGTGGGTGGCTATGACGGAACGTGGGTGGCTATGACGGAACGTGGGTGGCTATGAGGGAACGTGGGTGGCTATGAGGGAACGTGGGTGGCTATGAGGGAACGTGGGTGGCTATGAGGGAACGTGGGTGGCTATGAGGGAACGTGGGTGGCTATGAGGGAACGTGGGTGGCTATGAGGGAACGTGGGTGGCTATGAGGGAACGTGGGTGGCTATGAGGGAACGTGGGTGGCTATGAGGGAACGTGGGTGGCTATGACGGAACGTGGGTGGCTATGACGGAACGTGGGTGGCTATGACGGAACGTGGGTGGCTATGACGGAACGTGGGTGGCTATGACGGAACGTGGGTGGCTATGACGGAACGTGGGTGGCTATGACGGAACGTGGGTGGCTATGACGGAACGTGGGTGGCTATGACGGAACGTGGGTGGCTATGACGGAACGTGGGTGGCTATGACGGAACGTGGGTGGCTATGACGGAACGTGGGTGGCTATGACGGAACGTGGGTGGCTATGACGGAACGTGGGTGGCTATGACGGAACGTGGGTGGCTATGACGGAACGTGGGTGGCTATGACGGAACGTGGGTGGCTATGACGGAACGTGGGTGGCTATGACGGAACGTGGGTGGCTATGACGGAACGTGGGTGGCTATGACGGAACGTGGGTGGCTATGACGGAACGTGGGTGGCTATGACGGAGTGTGGGTGGCTATGACGGAGTGTGGGTGGCTATGACGGAGTGTGGGTGGCTATGACGGAGTGTGGGTGGCTATGACGGAGTGTGGGTGGCTATGACGGAGTGTGGGTGGCTATGACGGAGTGTGGGTGGCTATGACGGAGTGTGGGTGGCTATGACGGAGTGTGGGTGGCTATGACAAAAATTTCATGATTTGTTCATGACAATGAATTCCGATTTCTATTTATTTATATATCCATAGAAACTTTTATTATTTGTTTTGAGCTTTTCATACTTTCACTGCTGGATCCCACAAACTTACTAGTCCACTGGTCTATATGAGCCCTTGTCATCTTAGATGCCCTACTTTCAACTAAACGTTTTCCTTGATCCCATTTGTTCACCACAGATTATGCCTGATCCCTCATTCTAATTGTGATAAATGACTAGTGAGTGCTAGGGACCATCTGTTTGACCTCACTGGCCACTGTACTTGTTTAAAAGCATTATTGTAAACATTCTGCTGCTCCAATGTGATCCAAGTGCATTCTTTCATGGGTTTTACAATTCAAATTAAGGCAACAAAATATGCTACCAATATCAATACTCAATGTCAATCGTAAAGTCGGATATCGGCAAAATCTAATGTGTCAGTATGGAACGTGTAATGCAAAAAAAAAATGCAATTGTCCAAATTTCTAAAACTTCTAGTGGTTAATATCTTAAAATGATGACTTGAAGACAATTTAAAAAAATTTAGATTGAAAACAAAGATTGAGACTGTACATTATAAAACATCATCAACAGTAACGAACAAAATTATACACACCAGTTGGAATATAGTCATAAACTATACCATGTCAATACTGCACCGCAAATACCTTTTTGCAGTTTTGCAATCATGTTCAAGCCCAAACACTTGGCTAAAACCTTTGTAAAGATCAGGTCCAGTGTCTCAAAAGCTGCAGTTGGCTTGCGCTACAATTAATGCAATTTAATTTAACCTCAAAGAAATGTACTCACAAAAAAGCACAGAACTTTTCATAAAATTCCAATACAAGCTGTTTATAATTTTGTGATCCTACACATCCAATGAAGTTTAAAATAATGTGTAAATTATTTATGTGTAGAAAAGATTCAAAATACTGTAGTTTTATGGCAATCTTATATTAATGCAAATCTGAAGCCAGTGACTTTATTTTAAAATGTTCTAGGTCAGATTGCCTAATATAGGAATGAAATTTAGAGATCCAGCCTCAAGGGTCAACATGGTAGCAAAGAGAGAAAATCTGTCTCATGGAAACAGTCATTTCTGGTTACAAAGTACAAGGATTGTATTTTTGAGCAGGCGTTTCCAATTTAACATTCCTTCAGTTTTACAAATTTGATTTTATTCCACATTATGCAATGACAAAGTGCACATTAGAAACAATCAAGGTTTCATGCTTAAAGATTGGCTCCTTTTTCAGCAACATGCAATAAATAATACTTTGTCTTTAATTTACCATACACTGTTACCGTAGCTGTTAATACAACATCTTTACAGCACCAGCAATCCGGATCGTGGTTCGAATCTTGCACTGCCTGTAAGAAGTTTGCATATCCTCCCTGTGTCTGTGTAGGTTTTCTCCGGGGGCTCCAGTTTCCTCCCACTGTCCAAAATGTAGGTTAATGGGGTATAAATTGGGCAGCATGGACTCATGGGCTGAAATGGCCTGTTACTGTGCTAAATGTCTAAATTAAAAATGTAACTATTCATACATTTGGAACCTGTGAGATCCACTTCCCTAAAACAACCTTAGATGATTGTTGCAATGTTTAGATGGTAACAAGACCACATCGTATCACTGACTGCCAGGACAGAATTTAGAATCAGCTTATTATAGCACGGAAACAGGCCCTTTGGCCCAATTTGTCTGCCCAGGTTAGTCCCATTTGCTGGTTCTTGTAAACCTTTCTATGCATACATTTGTCTAAATATCTTATTTACTGAAATACCTTGTATCCAAATACATTAAATCTATGCTCTTGGTTCTCAATTCCCCTATCTTGAGAATATGAAGACTATTTACTTTATCTATGCACATCATTATTTTAAACCTCTATAGGCCACCATCCCTCAACCTCCAATGCTACGGGAAGAAGAGTGCCAGCCTCTCCCGAAAATTCAACCCGCCAGTCCCAACAACATTCTGGGAAATCCTTTCTGTATCCTTTCTACCTTTATGCATCTTTTCAATAGTTATATGACCAAAACTGCACACAATGCTCCATTTGAGGTCTTCTTCCCCACTCTTTTTACCTGTGTCACTACTTTCATTGAACTACATACCTGAGCCCCTGAGTCTTTCTGTTCTACAACCATTTGTATTGAAGACAACAAATTACAATCTCACTTGTAAGTTCTAGCAAATTAAAGTCAGGCTTGATTGAGAGAAGGGCAGGAATTGCAGCTCAGCTATCCAGCATTACAAGATTTCTGATGCAAGTGAGAGGAATGTTAAAGAAGTGGATGTGGTGAGAGGGGACATCTGGAGGGCCACATCCAGTGAGGCATTACGAGTTCTGCAATAAGAATGGCATAATCACTGAGGTGACTACACGTTAATCCTCCCAATAGCCAGCAGAAGATAAAGGTAGAATATGGAAATATTTGAATCCCAGAGTTGGTGGAGAAGATGACTTGAACTTCCCCAATATTGACAGGGACCATCTGCAGTCTCTTGTGTAACTCTATTGATAGTTTAACCAGGGAAGAGGTCATACAAGACCCTGTATTGGAAAATGAACCTAGTTAGAGTTTCAGTTAGAGAGTATTTTGGGAAAAGTGATCATAACTAAACTTTAAAAGAGGTATGGATAAGAATTAGACTGGTTGTTGGGTTGAAATGCTAAATTTGGTGAAGTAGAATTGCTATATTATTAGGTAAGAACTGAGAGACATCGATTGGACAATATGTTATTGGGAAAGCCCACATTTGACCTGTCACTGTGATGAAGCAAGGACAGCAAGTTTGGGAAACCTTGGGGATGAGTGATGTTGCAAATTTAGTCAGAAAGAAAATGGAAGAAAAAGTTTAGGATGCTGAAATCAGACAGACTTATTATGGAATACAAAGGAAGCAGGAAAGAACAAACAGTGACTAGGAGAGCTCAAGAGGGCCATGAAATGTCTTTCATGTGTGGGTTCATTTGTGATGGAATGTTTATAGTAAGTAGAAAACCTTTAGAAAATTCATGCAAGGGGATCTTAGGGTGTCAGGCTATAGTTCTCTGTACGTGGCAACAAGTAGATAGGGTGGTATGGAAGAAGTATGGTATACATCCCTTCATTGATCAGAGCATTGAGTATAAAAGTCAGGAAGTTATACTGCACTGTATAAGACTTTGGTTTGGCCATATTTGGTGTGCAGTTCTGGTCGCCATACTACATGAAGGATGCAGAAGCTTGAGAGAGGCTGCAGAAGAGATTTGCCAGGACAAGTGATTGTTAGCAATAAGAAGTTGTACAAACTTGGACTTTTTTTCTCTGGTGAAATCACAGGCTCAGTGGCAACCTGATCTAAGCATGTAAAGTTACGAGAGATATTGATTAGTTAAGGTTATCTTTTATTCAGGGTGGAAATGTAAAATACGAGAGGGCATAGCTTTAAGACAGAGGTGAAAGTTTAAAGGTTTGTGAGGCAAAATTCTTTTTAAATTTACAGAGAATGACAGGTGCCTGAAATACAGTGCCTTGGGAGATGGTGGAAGCAGATACAATAGCAACCTTTAAAAGACATTTAGACAGGCAGGACATCAAGTGATGTAGACCATGTGCAAACAGGTGGAATTAGCAGATATTGTGGGCTGGAAGGTCTGTTCCTATACTGTAATACTGTTTTATTACCACAGAATACAAATGTAAGAGGCAACACAATGGCTAAACAGCTGAAATTGTATTTAGTTACATTCACTTTAGGAAGGATGGTGCTCATGGAAATGATGCACCAAAAGGTTTACAAGGAAAGATTAGAAAATATACTAATGGCATTCAAAGTTATTAGACAATTTACAGTGAATAGAGTTAAACAGGAAAGTTTACAGAACTTGTGATTGAAATGCAATACTCAAAAGTAGTAGAGAAACTCAACAGGTTACACAGCATCTGAAGGAAGTACAGGGTAACCAATGTTTAGGGCTTGGCTCTTCATCAATGTACATTGCCAAACTGAGGGTACTCACAAATTAGAGGAACAACACCTAATATTCTTTCTGGGCACTCTCCAACCAGTTGGTATCAACGTTGACCTGTAGCTTCTGTTAAGCCCCTCCCCACCTCTCTCTTTTTCCATCTTCCTGTCTTTTTCTCCAGCTCCATTCAGAGAACTACACCTTCCCCCATCAGCTTTTTTCTCTTCTGTCAGCCCACCTACATCCATTTGCATTTTGATCTGTGCTCCTCCCACTGACCCTTTTTCCCTCCCTCTCCTTTTTATTGAGGCACCTACCTACTTTTTGTTCATACTGTGACAAAGGGATTAGACCCAAAACGTTGCTTCCTAACTTGTTTTCTCTAAATGCTGAATTTCTCCAGCACTTTTGTGTATTGCACTACTGTAGACATCCACTATATTGGCAAGGATTGCAATGCTACAGGGGTGAATTGACCTATAGAGAGACAAAGGCAACAGAATTTCTTTTTAATTACTCAAGTGGTCTTCAACATGTGCATACGAGACAGAACGTGCTTGTGTTCCTCTAATTTGTTATACACGGTAAATGGTAGGGCACTGAAGAGTGCAGTAGAACAGAGGGATCTGTGAATACATATACATAATTCCCTGAAAGTGGGGTCACAGGTAGATAAGGTTGTAAAGAGAGGTTTTGGCATATTGGTCTTCATAAATCAAAGTGTTGAATACAGGAGTTGGGATGTTATGTTAAAATTTGTATAAAACATTGGTGAGGCTAAATTTGGAGTATAATGTGCAGTTTTGTTGGCATCTAACTACAAGATATCAATAAGATGGAAAGAGTGTAGAGAAAGTTTACTTGGATGTTGTCCGGACTTCAGGATCTGAGTTACAGGGCAAGGTTAAACCGGTTAAGGCTTTATTCCCTGAAGAGTAGAAGAATGAGGGGAGATTTGATAGAGGTATTTAAGATTGTGAAGGAGATATACAGAGTATATGTAGTTTGGCTTTTTCCACTGAGCGTAAGTAAGATACAAACTAGGGGACATGGGTTAAGGGTGAAAAGGGAAAAGTTTCAGGGGAACACAAAAGGGAAGATCTTCACACAGAGGACGGTGGGAGAGTGGAACTCTTCCAGCTGAAGTGGTAAATGCAGGTTCAGTTTTAACATTTAAGAAGCATTTGGACAGGTAGATGGATGGGAGATAGGGAGGGCTATGGCCTGGGTGCAGGTCATTGGGACTAGGAAAACAATGATTTAGCACAGACTAGAGGAGCCAAGGTGGCCTGTTTCTGCACTGTTCGATGTTGGAGAAACAGTGTTTGCTCATGTGGGATAAAAGGGGAATATAATCAAAATCACAGAAGAATATTTTATTTATTCAACATATATAATGCCAAAAGAGAGGATAAAACAATATATTAAGTTGCAAGATGCTCATTCATGAACAGAATTAATCACACCAAGAAGTTTTTTAAGCTAAGAAACTGATGCAAGGCGAAAAACAATGGAAAAAGATTGGGCATACTAGTAAATAAATAGTTCTGTGAGAGAGAACGAGATATCCTTTTGCACAAAACCAATTTAATTTCTGATGAGGAAAATATTTGGCACCTTGAACAAACCAACTACTTCATTAACATGTGATTGAACAAAAATGTAATCACAAATCATTGAAAAATGGCTATTGACTGCTGCAGGGAGGCTCGTTTTATGGAGAAGGCTACAGTTGAAACTGGTTTAGGGAAGAATTCCAGATTGTGGTCACAACCAAGTTTTTTTCCCCTCAACTAGTTCTGGGAAGAAAAGTGTAAGGCACTCTGTTTACCCATGGCCTACGATATCAATTTCATTAAAAAAAACACCAAATATTGAAAATGATTTCCAGATGTACTGTATAGACACATTTCCCCACCATTATTTATTGGCCATGCTTAATTCAACGAGAAGTCAAGACATATGAATACCTTGAATAACTGCTGCCTTGATGAATTTTCTAGATTTAATGCAATGTGAATGGAATCTCATTGAGTATTCCAAGTGAATTAAGCAATGAATGGTCTAGAACTTGCCAGCAGTGATTTTGTCAAGGGAGTTAACTCTACAGCAATAAGATGCTATTATATCTTTAGTTCAACCAAAGCAGCAATAAACTTAACTGATTTTAGGTTTACCTCTGATAACAGCTCACAAGAGAACTTGACTGCCAAATATCCTAACGTGAAGGTGTTCTGGCACTGGTAAAAAATTGAGCAATCAATTTCATTTTGGGGTCAAAATCTAGTCAAATTTCATATCAGAGGCAAACTCTTTAGAGAACACATCAAATCAAGCATCTTTTAGCTCTCCTGCTTGGAGGAAGAAGATCCCATGACTTGTCAGTTATTCAAAATCTAACAAGTTTGAGCCCCCTCTCACAGGATAGGTAACATTTGTTCATTCCGATTTCTGAAAGTATGTAACGAAGAAAGCTTGTGGAAAAACAAATTAAGACTGGGGCCGGTCTTCTGTAACAGCAAGAAACACAACTGTTGACTGCTTGTAAAACTATTGCAACCCATTACTGGATCAAGATTGAAGAATGACTAGAGATATGGACAGATGTGATAATCTGCAATTTGGATTTTCATTCACAGTAACTGCATACCCAGAGAACTGTTTACTTTTATTTATCAGCACAAAATTCTAATCACTAACGTAAAACATAACCAACATTCTATTATCCTCAAACCCTTCCACCAATTCTGAAGCACAGTCATGCCAAGAACTTACAAAAATGTCGCAGTGGTTTAAAATCACAAATTTGCTCAAATTAAGAAAAACTATACTGTCATCCCTGCTACACGAAACGCTCGCTTAAACATCGAGCTGCCAACAAAATTTTAATTTGTTTCAGTCAGGATTTTATTTTTAGGAATAACGTCCAAAACGATTTCTCTGTAATAAAGCTAAATAGTCTCCTGAGATTCAAAGTGAAGACGTTGGGGAAGTGAATGGCAGAAAAGCAGCAAACTTCCACTTCAACAAACGAAGAGAATGGGATTTGCCAGTTTTGTTTTGAGTTGGGCGGACGGTGGGAAGGAAGTGGGACTAAAAGGGTGCGGAAAGCTCTGCGCAACAAGTTAGGAGCTAAAATAAAAACACAATACTTGAGAAATTCAGCTTGTCAGACGCTGTACTTTATGTAGGAAAGCTAATGACACATAACCAACACTTCAGGCTTGAGCCCTTCAGCTAGGTATGAAAAAAATGTAGGCAGGCGCCCGAATATTTTGCTCATACCTTGTTAAAGGGGTCAGGCCCGAAACATAGGTTATGTATCTTTATCTTTGCTTTACAAAGTAGTGTTTGACCTGCTGAGTTTCGCCAGGATTGCGTTTTTACTTCAACCGCAGCATCTGCAGACTTTCATGTTTTACTGTCAAGTTAACTTGGCTCTGAGGGGATTGCAGCGCCAAGATTTGGCTGGCAACCAACGTCGCGCTTGTTCACGCTGATGATAGCGTTCCAGTTCACTGGGGAAGCGTCGCAACCTCTCCACGCTGTCGGGCACCATTAACAACATCCCACTGAAGAAAGAGCGTTTTGAAAAGGGGAAGATCCAGGCCATCGGATACAACTAAACGTCGGCGGCTTGACAAACAGCCCGCTGGCCCAATCCCCGTCCAGCAGGCGCAAAGGGGGCGGGCTCTCATCGGCGGCGCCCGTCCAATCAGGGCGAGGCGGGCGGGGACTCGACGCCGGCTGAAAGGCTCCGAACGGGCCTCGTCCTGATTGAACCGGCAGGCGGGAGGAGAGCTCGGCTCGGCCCCGGGAGGGGAGGGGGGGGATGGGAGGTAGGAGCTCACCTCCTCGGCGTGCTTGCGCAGGGCCTTCTCCCGCTCGTACTGCGTGATGAGCTGCTCGTTGTCCTCCTTCAGCAGTTCCAGCTCCACGGCGTGCTCCTGGTTCTCGGCGAACACGGCGTCGAGGTTCTCCAGCACGCCCACCACCAGCGGCATCAGCTCCTTCACCACGTCCTCGTCGTACTTGCGAATCATGCGCTCGAACTCGCGGTAAATACTGGCCGCCAGGCCCGACACCCGCTCTGACATAACGTTGGTGTTGGAGTCGTCCTGGTAAACCACCCCGTCGTCCAGCTCCATCCTAAGCAGTTTTTTTTTTGGATTTGCGAGCAGGTAAACGAATTGACCCACGTCAAAGGTGAGGAGAAAATAATATTTTCCTCGCCGCCGCCTCAGCTGCGGGTGCGTTTCACGCCGCTGCCGCGCTCTCGGCCTCTTGTGTTGACGCCGCACTCGGCTCGAAGCCACAGGCGCGGCGGTGCCCGGCCCCCCGCGCGCTCCCGCCAGGGACATGATGACGTCGCGGTGGCGCCGCCCGCGCGCTCCCGCCAGGAGCATGACGTCGCGGTGGCGCCGCCCGCGCGCTCCCGCTGGAGACTGACCGCGGCCCTGCCCCGCTCCCGCTGCAGGCTGACGTCACGGCCCTCGCCAAAACAAGAGCGCCTCCCCCAATCACGTGGTAGAACCAAGCCAGATGGGGTCGTCTTGACTGCAGCGGGGAGGTGTTTGACATTCATGTATGCTGTTGTTTCCTTTTTTAAGCGTGATGAGCATGGTTCAGGGTCGAACCATGGTTATCTCCATCTCACAGACACAAAATGGTCTGCATAGTTTACCTTCCATCTCGATACAACATAATATTCAGATATACTGGAGGAACTCAACAGGTTGAGCAGCATCCTTGGAGAAAAAGAATGTAAGAAGTAGGACCATCCATCCTGCTCCACATTCAATGAGATCACGGCTGATCTGATGCAGTTCCTCATGTCTGTCCTAAATCTACAACCATGAATCTTAAGGCTATGACCCCCTAGTTCTAGTCTTCTCTACCAATGTGAGTAATGTCTTATCTCTGCCTTTCATAATTTTGTATATTTATATAAGATCCCCTCTCGTTCTTCTAAATTCCAGCAGGTACAGTCTGAAATGACTTAATCTCTCCTCAGAGGCTAACCCCCCCTCATCTCTGGAATAAACCTGGTGAACTTCCTCAGCACTGGCTCCAAATCTAAGATTCAAGATTCAATTTATTGTCATTGTAATGAAAAAGGGTTATGTTACATGAAATTGCTTTTGTCTGCTGTAATTTGCCATCGGCAGCAATTGCTTGAAACGCTTCTTTCTTCCAATCAGAGAAAGAAAAGCAGAAGAGAGTCCCCCAGATTTGTCTCCAGTGCTTCTGCAGCCTCCACAGCCACTCAGAGTCCAGTCTAAACTATTGGTAACCCAAGCTCCAGATCCAAATCTTGGACATTGGCACCCCTTTGCATTCCGGTTCTGATATCTGGTACCCCTTCAGCCAATCTTGAGCCAGTCTCCAGCATTCCGCAGCCTGGCTCGAGTCTCCTGACAGCAGCCCACAGCTTCCAAAGGTTCCTTGCCTCGAGCCCTCCACATACGTTGGGTCTATCAACCTTTCATTTAGACTGGGGATGTGGGAAGAGTAGTCAGTGTAAAGAGAGTAGGGTGGGGTGAGAGCATAGGAATCATAATATCATTCCACATTCGTTCTCTTGATAAATCTCATTCAAGATTGCTGAGTGGTTTAATGCACAAAGTCAAAGTTCAGATTGACTATCAGAGTACATACATGATATCACACAACTGAGAATTTTTTTGCTGCAGGTAAGGAAAATTTTCTACTTAGTGCAAAAAAACTATTCAAGGAAAGATAAGTAGACAAAAGAAATGTAAACAAACTGCAATGCACTAATAAGTGTGCAAAGTAAGAGTCCTAAATTAGTCTCTAATTGAGTTTGTTTAGGATTTTGAAGGTGGAGGGGTAACGAGTGTTCCTGAACCTGGTGGTACGAGTCTTGTGGCACCTATAGTCTTTCCTAATGTGATGTACTCCTGATAAGTTCATTGGCTGTGTCCACTACCTTTTGCAGGGATTTCTGCTCAGAGGTATTGGTGCCTCCATTATCAGGCTGTGGCGCAGCTGGTCAATATACTTTTCACTTCACATCTGTTGGAGTTTGCCAAGGTTTTCAATGCCAAACCTCCAGAATTTCCTGAGAAAGTAACTGACCTGCTTTCTTCACAGTGGCATTCATATGTTGAGTTCAAGAAAGGTCCTCCGCGATAAGGACTTCCAGGAATTTAAATTTGTTCTCACTTCTACCTCTGATGCTTCAATGATCACTGGATTGAACACCTCTGGTTTTCTCCTCGTAAAATCCACACAGCTCCTTGGTTTTTGGTGACATTTGAGAGTGAGATTGTTGTTAGTAGGCCTTCGAGCCAAGTTTTCAATCTCCCTATTGTATGTTGACTCATCGGCCCTTTTTAAACAATCCACTTCCATTATATCATCAGAAAATTTATAGATGGTGTTGTTGACAAACTGATCCACAGAGTCACTGGTGTAGAGCAGGGTGCAAAGATCACAGCCCTGTATTGCTCTGGTTCTGATGGAGATTGTGGAGGAGAAGTTCTTACCAATCCTCACTGAATGGGGGCTGAAGGTGATGAAATCCTGGATCCAAATACACAGAGGGGTATTGAGGCCCAGGTCTTGGAGTTTGCTGATCACTTTTGAGTGGATGATGGTGTTGAATACCAAACCGCAGTTGTTAAAGAGCATCCTGATGTACGTGTCTTTGCTGACCAGGGGTTCAGGGCTTTGTGTCGAGCCAGTGAGATGGCATCTGCTGTCATCCCGTTCAAGGTTCCTTTTATTATCACATAATAATACATTAAAAATGTAATATACATGATATATAACTTTTGTCTGCTGTAAGGCAAACAAGGAGTCATCCTTGACAATAGGAGAAAGGGAAGCAAAAGAGAGTCTCTTCAGAGTCACTGAGTCCTTGGGTTCACCTCAAGCATTCTCGCAGCCTCTTTAGCCGCACAGAATCCTGATAAGTTCATTGACAACCCGATCTCCGGGTCCAAACCTCTGACGTGATCAGGAAGACTTCAGAACCCAAGCGCTTTCGGGAGTCTTTCTTGCCCTCGGCCCCCTCTTGAATCCGGCACCAATTCCTGATTCCCATGGGCCAATCTCCAATAGCCCATGCAGCTCCCTCAGCCACTGATCTTGCCGTGGTCACAGTCCTGCAGGGTCGTCATCTCTGCTTCTCCTTTTCTGGTGCCCTAGACCAGTCCGCTGGTCCCAAGAGTCTGCAAACCTTCGTGGGCGCTACCAAGCACGGGTTGCCATCTTGAGCACAGACCCTGCGGTCACAGGATTTTACTGTCAAGCACCATTCGCTCCTTTATTAGGCTGTTTAAGGGGTCAGCATTGGAACCAGGTGGTTGAACCCTTCAGAGCAGTGACGTGTTTCCAATTTCCGAAATCTTGGGTCTGCACCAGTGGCAGTGCTGCAGTTACAACACCTTTGGTAGTGCCGCCATACGTTGGTCTTGCATCAGAAAGTGTATGTCTCCTGTTGTGGTGGTAGGCAAATTAGACAGGAGCTGATATCCTTCAACATCAGCCTCTCAAAATACTTAATGTGGATGTGAGAGGCACTGGCCAGTAGTAATTTAGACAGGTTACCACACTCTTCTTTGTAAGTTTCAAACAAGTGGAATTGTGCATTAAACAATGTTCAGGAAGTGAAAGGACTGGTAAGGAGTCAGGCTCCAAAAGATACTGCCAGGCACTATTCCTGGACAACAGGCACAATTCACTTTCCACCTATGAAAGTCGCAATAATGACCAACACTATCGAGGAGCTGTTGCTTTTGGATCAAAAATGAGTGAAGAGGTTAAAAGAGCAGTTCTGTGATGTACCACACCATTTGTGTTATTCTCTCTCTCCGGGTATGAATCCTTTCATTTATTCTCTCCTGACTTGTATCCTAATGGAAGAAATAAATATGGAGGTAGTTGTACAATGTACACCAATCACACAGGGTTGGTTTATAGGTGCAGCAGGTAATCAAGAAGGCAAATGGAATTTCCAGAAGGCCCCATGTGAGGCTGCAGAACAAGATAGAAACCCATGGTATTACAGAAGAGGTGCAAGCAGAAGAGTGTGAATAAATGGCTGGCTGCCGGTGAGCAATGGTGTTTGGTGGGGGTCATTTCAGTTGTCCCTCGGGGTAAGTGTTGGGTCCACTACTTTGAACATCGTATGCAAGTGTCTAGATGATGGAATTGATGGCCAGATCAGCTACGATGTAAAGTTGGGTGGAGGGTGAGTAGTGAGGAAGCAGGGTGTCTGCAGAGGGGCTGAGACCATTTGGGAAAATGGATAAAGAAGTGGCAGATGGAATACAGCTTAGGGAATGTTATGATCATACACTTTGGTAGTGGGAACAAAGGCATAGACTATTTTTTTTAAAGGGATAGAATTCAGAAAGTGGAAGTCCAAAGGGACTTGGGAGTCCTAGTGCAGGATTCCCGAAAAATTAACTTGCAGGCCAAGTCAGTAGTAAAGAAGGCAAATGCAATGCTAGCATTCATTTTGAAAGGACTAGAATTTTTAAAAAAAGCGATGTAGGGGCAGCACGAAGAAGGCTCGCCAGTGACTACTTCATGAGGAGTTTGAAGAGATTTGGTGTGTCACCAGTGTAGAGCTTGTCGAAAGAACCAAAGACTTGTTGATCCAAACCAAGGCTTTGGTTCTTTCGACGAGCTCTACAATTTTATTAGCAAAAGACAGGAGCTCTTCACAGGTGGCCGACCAGTCCAGAATTTTTTTTTTTTTTACGAAATTTATTTATAGTATCTTCATACATTCATTTCAAATTGACTTAGTATAATATTACATAATAGATACTAAATAATTTTCAAATTTTCACCCCCCCCCACCTCCCCTAACCCCTTAGGAAACCACCTTGTGGTGGTTAATTCCCAAAAACCCAAATGGGTGTGGTATAAACCACAAGTGGCCTATGACTTTCGGGAGCAGAAGTACCACTCCCTCCCCCCCCCCCCCCCCCCCAGGCAGACAAAATACACGTATAAACCGAAAAATCATCATTTCTTATATCCATAAAACCCCGGTCCATCAATATAACCAATCTTATTCTTAAATTCTTTTTTTTGAAAATCCAAACTTGATATTAAATTTTGCACCCTTTCCACCCTCCCAACACTGAGTTAAACATTGTTTACAATCAGTAAAAGTTTAAAAAAAAATTTTTTTTTCAAGTCTTCCTGAATTTCATCCACTGAATTAAAACACCTCTGAACATCCCAGTTCAACACCGAATCTTCCATTCTTCTCAGTCTCAAGTTGAATTTATAGCTTACTTTCAAAAAAAAAGTTTTTTTTTCAAATCTTTTAAAATTTTCTTGAACATAATTCCTTCGGTCTTGATCTTCTAAAGCATCAATGTTATTCATAAGTTCTTTCTTCTGTGTTTCCCAATTTAATACCAAATTTTCCACTTTGTCAATCTTCTCAATGTTAAGTTGAAATTATTGTTTATTTTCAAGAAAAACTTATTCAAAATTTTTAACTCTTCTTGGACATTGCTCCTTCGACTTTAATTGTATAAATCATCAATCTTGTTCATAGTTTCTTTCTACTGAATTTCCAAATTTAATAATAAAGTTTCCGTTTTTTCCAATTTTCTCAATATTAAACTGATCTTGTTGTTTAGTTTAAAAAAAACCTTTTCAAAACTCTTAAAATCTGTTTGCAATGTATGCATACTCACAGATAATAAATTCACTCTTCCAATATTCCATCCAAAACAAAATCACTGATAAACCTTATTGCAGGTCAAGGAGTTCCATATAAATGTTTATCTTCAGAAAATATTTCAAATATTTCAAATCAACATTTGTCGCCATCTTTCAAAAAGGAGTCCGAAATCAACTTTAATAAGTTCTGTTCTTGAGAAAATTCCAGCACCAACTCCGGCTCTGTCTGGGCAAATAGGTCAAATTTCTTCCAAAGTCAAAGAATGTAATTTTGTTCTGTATTTATAGATAATAAGTTCATCCTTCCGATATTCCATCCAAAAAAAATCACTAATAAACTTTAATGTTATCTGGATTTTTAAAACTCACGGGCAACCAATGCCAATTACTGCAATTTATCTTCATAAAACATTTCAAATCAATATTCATCACCATCTTTCAGAGGGGTGTCCAAGGCCAGCTTATCCGACAGTCCAATTAATGAGCTCCGTTCTTAAGAAAATTCCAGCCTTGACTCCGTGGTTCTGTCTGGGCAAGTAGGCCGAGTTTCTTCCAAAGTCGGAGAGTGTAGTTTTGTTCTGTGTTTGAACTCTATTTTCCTTAATCTTTGTTGCCATTTTAAACATCTTTCAGAGGGGTGTCCAAGGCCAGCTTATCCGACAGTCCAATTAATGAGCTCCGTTCTTAAGAAAATTCCAGCCTTGACTCTGTGGTTCTGTCTGGGCAAGTAGGCCGAGTTTCTTCCAAAGTCGGAGAGTGTAGTTTTGTTCTGTATTTGAACTCTATTTTCCTTAATCTTTGTTGCCATTTTAAACTAAAAACAATTGATAAACAAAACAAAGACTTTTAACAGAAAAGAAATATTCTTAAAACGGGTATTTATATAACTGCCTGGGGGAGACCGGGAATGCACGTCCGCTCCCTATGCCATCTTGCCACGCCCCCCTGACCAGTCCAGAATGATCCGACCTGGCTAGGGACACAACCCTTTAAGGCCCAGACAGTAGGCGTGGCTTAGCTCTCAGCCAATCGCTGTAAGCACAGTCTAGATACAGTAACTATATACACTATATACATTGTGATAGATCTGTACTATCACAACCAGACTCTTGAAAACTTCTCCAGGTGTACTGTGGAGAACATTGTCTGGTTGCATTACTGTCTGGAACGGAGGTGCCAACACTCAAAATAGGAAAAAACTCCAGAGGATTGTTAACTTGGTCTGTGACATCATGGGCACCAGTCTTCACTCCATCAAGGACATCGACAAGAGGCGGTTTCTTAAGAAAGCAGCCTCTATCCTCCAGGACCCCACCATCTAGGCCTTGTCTTCTTCACTCTGCTACCATCAGGAAAAAGGTATAGGAGCCTGAAGACAAGCACTCAGCAGCACAAGGACAGCTTCTTCCCCTCTGCCCTCAGATTCCTGAATGAATAATGAACCACAAACACTTTGTCTTTTTCTTTTGCTTGCACTATTTTATTTAATTTGAAATGTAGTTTTTAGAAATGTTTGGACTTTGATTTCACAACAAATTTCGTGACCTGTTCATGACAATAAATTTTGAACCTAAGTTTACCACACTTAACAAGGATGTGAAAATGTTATGAGGTTACAAAGGAGATTTATAAAAATGGTTCTGGAATAAAGAGATTTTAGCAACAAGAAGATGTTGGAAAAAGTCAGATTGTTGATCAAAGTCAGCAAGGAGGAAGTGAACCTACTGATCAGCACTGCTTGGAATCTGCTGATGAGGAAACCCCAGATTCGTTTACAGAGGGACTGTACTTTTTGTATAGTGTGCAGTTCTAATTGCTGCATCTATGAAGTTGCACTGGAGAGGATGTAGAGAACATTGACCTGGATGTTGCCTGCATTGTAGGACTTTGGTTCAGAGGAGAGACTGCATCGGCTGGGCTTGTGTTTCCGGTAGTAAATGGTCAGATTTATGGTTATAATGTGAACCTTTGCACTATAATGCTGTCGCAAAACAACAAATTTCATAACTTGTTCATGGCAATAAATTATGATTCTAATTCTGAATCTTTCCTATGGTAATAGATATCAAAAAAGAGGACATTGGTTTAAGGTGTGAGGCAGGAATTCTAATGGAGATTTGTGAAGCAAGTTTGATTTTTCTCAGATAATGATCAATATCTGGAACTCACTGCCAAAGTTGGTGGTAGAATTGGATATATTTATACATTTCAAGGGTACATAGATAGGCACTTAAATAGGTAAGACATCTTGGGATAAGTACCTAATGAGATTAATGAAGATGGGGAAAAAAATGTCAGAATCAACATGGTGGGCCAAAGGGAAGCTTTCTGTGCTGTAAAACTCTTCCCTACATTGGAGAGACTGGATGCAAACTGGGAAATCGCTTCACTGAGCAACTTCTTTCTGTCCACATCAGTGATGAGGATCTCCCAGTGGCCAGCCATTTCAATTCTGTGCCCCACTTCATGTCTCTCCATGGTCTCGTGCACTACCAAATCAAGGCCACCCGTAAATTGGAGGAGTAACACCTAATATTTCATCTGGGCACTCTCCAACCAGATGGCATTAGCATCGATTTCTCCCACTTCGGCTAGATCTCTTTCCGTTCTCCCTCTCATCCCAATCCCTGTCTTCTTTTCTCCAGCTATCCTCCCTATTCCTTCTCCATTTACAGAGCCATCCACTGTTTGCTGGTGTGCCCTCCTTCCTTATCCACCTGTTACCCCTTGCCTGTGGCCCTGTGCTCCTTCCCTCTCTCCTCCCTCCTACCATAGCATGGTTGGCCTAGCAGTTAGCACAATGGCTTTATCGTGCCAACGATTGGAACCAGACCAGGGTTCAAATCCCATGCTGTTTGTAAGGAGTTTGCAAGTTCTCCCCTTGTCTGTGTGGGTTCTTTCCAAGGGCTCTGGTTTCCTCCCACTGTTCAAAATGTACTGGGAGTGTAGGTTAATGAGGTGTAAATTGGACGGTACAGTCCCGAGGTCCAAAAGCCCTGTTATGGTGTTTAATGTCTAAATTTAAAAATAATAAAAATCAATTTTATTCAGGCACCTGTCTACATTTTGCCCATATCTTGAAGGGCTCAAGCTCAAAACATTGGTTATCCATTTTTATCTTTGCTATGTAAAGTACACTGTTTGACCTGCTGACTTTTTCCAATATCTGTATTGTTTTTACTTCAATCACAGCGTCTGCAGACTTTCCTGTTTTATTCTAAAGTATATAATGAGCTGGTTTTATTTCTCTTTGCTACTGGTGGTATTGTACTGCACATTTTTCAACTGAAAGGTGCTATAAACTGCAAATTATTTTAATTGATCTGAAATATTATCCCTCCCTTTTATATTAGACCACCTGCATCAATGGCATTTTTTTTGCATTATTTAAAATGTTCACTCCTTCTAGATCCGTTCAGGGGAGGCCAAATGTGGCGCGTTGACATGTGTGGCTTGCAGAGCTCCACATGCCCTGGCTGTGGACTCTTGCCTAGGCCCCGAACTCCCGATGACCTGGTAAAAGAGGGTAAAAAGAAAACAAGGAAACAACAGATGGTCAACCCAGAGGAAGAGAAGAAGAAGAACAGAAAGAAGTGGAAGAAGAAGAGAAAAGCAAGACAATGGATGTATCTTTTTTTTAAAGAATATATGGAATCAGTGAAAGAATGGCAATTACAAGAATTTGATGAGATAAAAAGAAGAATTAAGAATGCAGAAGAAAGAATGAATAAAATGGAAGTGGCCATATCAGAATTGGCAAAAAGAGTGGAAAATATGGAAAAACGAGAAACATTTGTAGATATAGAAGTAAAAGACTTAAAAGAGAAATTAGAAAATGCTCACTAAATTTCATTTGTTAAAATAGCTTTAGCTGTGGCTAAGAAATGTATTGCAATTGCTTGGAAATCCGACTCCCTTCTACAGACAGCATGATGGAAGAAAGAGATGAATAGTTGTATTCCTATGGAAAAAAACCCACATACAATCTAAAAAAAACAAATATGACGTATTAATAAAAATATGGCAACCATATTTGGATCATATAGGGGCCCAAATATAAATAAAAAAGGTGCTACTATTATAAAAATATAAGCAACCTACACAATTAAGACTTTCTTTTTTAAACCCAAGTGTAATCCCTGATGGTATACAGATTTATACTGTGAAAAGGGGTGGGAGGGAAGGGGCTGTTGTGTTTTGTTTTGTAAGAAAAAGTTTTATATATACACACATACACACATTTATTTATATCTATATATTTTGTAAAAATAAAATTTTGATTTGTATATTTATGGAAAAAATACAAAAATAAAATTTTTTAAAGTTGTACTGGATGAAACAATGTTCAAGCAGAATTTTCTGTTCATTAGCTACCAGACTACTAGACAAGCATATAGAGGAATTTAAAGTGGAGATTTATGTGGGAGGCAGGGTTTAAAAGTCAGCACAACATTGTGGGCTGAAGGGCCTGTACTGTGCTCTACTGTTCGATGTTCAAACAAATGCAGGCATCCAAAACAAGTACATTGAATTTCTGGTCTGTAAGTAAGTCTCATCTGGAGAAAGAAACGAAAGTCTGCAGACACTGTGTTTGAAGTAAAATCACAGTGCTGGAAAAACTCAGCAGGGCCAACAGTGTACCTATGTAGCAAAGATAAAGATACATAAGAAACGGTTCGGACTTGAATCCTTAATAAAGGTATGACAAAATGTAGGCTGGTGGCTGATCAAAATGGTGGGGTGAAAGGGGCACCAGCACTGTCTGAATCATTTACAGGGATTTCCCAGTGGCCAACCATTTCAATTCTGCTCCCCACTTCCATGCTGTCATATCTGCCAATGACCTCATGTACTGTCCAACCAAGACCACTTGGGTACTCTACAATTGGATGACATTAATGTTAACTTCTCCACTTTCTGCTAGCCCACTTTCTGTTCTCTTCCTCCCCCCCTTTCCCTTTGTCTTCTTTCTTCCAGCTCTCTGCCCCATTCCCTCTCCATTCACAGAGTCATCTCCCTTTCCTCTGTTTGCTGATGTGCCCTCCCTCCCGTATCCATTACCTCCTGCATGTGGGACTGTGTTCCTCTCTCTACTCCCCCATTCCATTTTGTTTGGGCGCCTACTGACATTTTTCCATACCTTGATGAAGGGCTCAAGCCCAAAACGTTGGTTATGTATTTTTATCTTTGCTGTATTAAGTACACTGTTTGACCTGCTTAATTTCCATAGCATTGTGTTTTTAATCTCTTCCTCGTATCCAGTCCTGCATTTTGCACCAGTAACTAGTTTTTTCCCCCTTAATTCATTGGTTGAGGTACGCACATCATTGCTAAGGCCAGGGTATATTGCCCATTCCGCATTCCCCAGGAGGGAGATGGCAGCAAATCACCTGTTGACAGCATGGAATTACAGGATCTTGCATGAGATGCATCAATGAAAGCAGCCATTTGGCTAATTGAGTCTGAAGCAACTCCCGGTCAAGCTATCCTGCCATTTCTCTGTTCCTTTTTTGGAGTTTAGCCTCTTATTACAACCACCTTTATGAGGTACAAATTCCAGGTTTTGGTGATTCTGTGCACAAAAAAATCATTTTCTTCATGTATTCCTTTAATCTTTTGTCCAGACTTTTAAACGTGGTTCTGTTCTTCCAATCTTACCGAGGACAAATTTCCTCAAATTCCCCCAACACCAGCCCTGATCTTGTCCTTCTCCATTAAATCTCAAAAAAATCTCTTCTTTGTTCCAAGGGAAATTGCTCCAGCTTTTCACTTGAGTAAATGATTTCTGCACTTTTTTTTCTGGGAACCTAACAAAGTTAGGTGACAAAAAAAACTACACAATATTGTAGGCTGAATTGTTTCTTAAAACCAGTACAAGATTACCTCCCTGCTCTTGTACTCTCTGCCACTATTTAAAAAAAATGAAAGAAACCGTATGCTTGACTGACCAGACTCTTAAAGATGCCCTGTAACTTTCAAGGATTTATGGACATAACACCTGAATCATACTTGTTCCTGCAAATCTTTTGAACTGCACTAATTAATCTATATTTCTTTCCTTACTTTTTTTCACTTCATACTTCTCTGTTAAATTTTGTCTGCCATTCAGCCTGCCGATCTATGTATTATAGCAGACTATGATTATACTCTTCACTACTTATTGTCTCCAAGGTTTGGGCCATTTCCAAATGGCCCAAACACATATTGAAGCTAGCTGAAGTCACAGCACTGTTCTGTGGGGGGGATAACACATTCCTTTAGATTGAAAAACAAGTATTTTCCACTTTTCTGTTTTTGCCTTTAAGCCATTTTCCTCTCTGTGCTGTGTGTCTCATTTAACACTTCAATGGGCTCCGTTTTACTAACCTTATGTGTGGAAACTCAAGACCCAGATGAGAACCCAGCAGAATTCCATTCCTTTTATCTGAAGGCCACACTTCCTTCATCAGCCTTGTTATTTTAGAACAGTATTAATCAAGTTATTCAAACACAATGTACTTTGAAGATGTCCATGCAGTTGATCCTTTATCAGCTCAAAATTTTCCTGTTTTACTGTAATAATTGCTTCAAAAATTTTCTCCTTGTCCATGGCTAAATGGGCCTGTAACCAACCAAAATGCTGGAGGAACTCAGCTGGTCTTGCACCGACTATAGGACATACAGATGACATTTCAGGCCTGAGCCCTTATTCAAGGAATAAGCAAAGAATAAGTAAAAAAAAACAGGAAATCTCAGAATAGAGGGTGTGTTGGCTGAGGGGAAATAGTCCAGACCAACAAAGGTGTGCATTGGATATGATGAGGTGAGAATTGATTTTGTCTCTGTGAAAGGAGATGAAGACAGAGCTGGGGGTAGTGACAGGGGAGGAAGTGAGTTGGGGGGGGGGGTTTAATGAAAGCCAGAAAAGTTATTGTTAATGCCATCCTGATGGAGGTTGCACAGATGGAGTTGGGGTATTGTTCCTCCAATTTATGGGTGATCTCATTCTGGCAGTGCATGAAACAACCATGGACAGATGTGTCAGCAAGGGAATAAGGTGGGGAATTGAAATGGATGGCCACTGGGAGATCGATGTTATTGTAGCAGACAGAGCCAAGCTGCTCAACAAAGTGATCTCCCACAATGGGAGCATCAGATCCAGTAGATGACCCCTGCCGATTCACAAGTGAAATGTTGCTTCACTTGGAAGGACTGTTTGAGGCCTAAATGGTGGAGATGGAGTTGTGGGCACAAGTGGAGCATCTCCTGTCACCCCAGGGGTAGGTACCAAGGATACGATTGGTGGGGAGGGCGGAGTGAACAAAGGAGTCACGGAGGGAGCAGACCCTGTAGAAGGTAGAGAGGGGAACATGTGTCCAGTGGTGGGACCATATTAGTAGGTGGTGGAAATGGCAGAGAAGGATGTGTTGGATGCAGATGGTTGTGGGGTGGAAGGTGAGGACAAGGGAAATCCTGTCCTTGTGTGTGGGAGTGGAGTAGACCAGGGCAGATGTGCGGGTAATGGTGGATATGTGGGTGGGTGCTGAGTTGATGGTGGTAGAGGGAAAGCCATGTTGTTTGAAGAAGGAGAACATTTCTGATGTTCTGGCATGGAAGTCCTCAACCTGGGTACAGATGTGATGGAGACAGAGAAATTGAGAGAATAGAATGGAATCCTTGCAGCGGACAGAATGTGTAGAGGTCTGCTTGAGTTAGCTGTGGGAGTCGGTAGGTTTGTAGAAGATGTCTGTCTCCTGAGATGGAGACAGAGAGATTGAGGAAAGGGAGAGTGTTGCTGGAGATGGACCAAGTGAATTTGGGATCGGGGTGCAAGTTGGCAGCAAAGTGGATGAAGTTGATGAGCTTATGAATGCACGTGGCAGCACCAAAGTTATCGTCAATGTAGTGGAGGAAGAATCGAGGGGCTTTGCCTGATAGGCTTGCAGCATGGATTGCTTCATGTAGCCTACGAAAAAAGCAAGCATAGCTGAGGAGCTATTAATTGGCTAGCATCAATTCTTTTTGCAGGCGTTGGCACTACTTTTTGAATATGGGAAGGTGAGCCCCTCACTGAGGTTATTCAGCATTCACTTTGTTCGCTTCCCATTTCCCTGCCCAAGAACGATGTCTGAGTTGTCACTTGAGGGAGAGAAAGGTTTGCACTGAACCTGACTTGTATTTTATTGTCTTGTTCCCACACTACCCTCTGTCATTTATATGTGTGTGATTCATTTTTCTTTTTTTGTTTCAAAATAGCATACAAAATAACAACTATCAGGCTCTTGATCCTCCCTTGACATACTAATCATGAACTACTCCGAGTCCACAAAAGGACTGTCTGCACTGGTGTTGGTGCAGTAAAAAAAACAATGCTGGAGAAACTCAGCAGGTCAAATAGTGTACTTTATATAGCAAAAATAAAGAGTATTTTTACTTCAACTACTGTGTCTGAAGACCTTGGTGTTCTACTATTGTAGATGGACTTTTTTCTTGCAGTGGTAACAGTGAATATTTATTATCTATCTTGTATTTATTATCTTTTTAAAACAAAGTACCTGTTTTCCTGTAGCAAGTAAGAATTTCAATGTATTTACACATTGTATAATGTGTATGACAATGAACTCTATTACACAGTGTTGTTGAGTTAGAGTGAGGGTAACATCAACAGATAGGAAGCTTTTTTTGGGAATATTTTATTTATGATTTTTGTAAACTCAGACAGTTCCAATAATTCACAGTACAACAATTAAATTCAAGTATATTAACATTTCTTCTTCTGAGACTGGTTTTATTCCCCCTGCCGCACAACACAAAATAACTAAAAAAAACACACAAAGAAACTTAACATATGAAAAGGTTAAAAAAACACGTTTATTTAACATAAAAAAAAAACAAGACCCTACTAACAGAGGACAAATAACTAATTAAGAAAAAAAGAAAACAAAAAACACTTTACCCATAGGCAGGGTCTGCTGGAGCTCAATGCCCATCCTCCAGGTCTCTTAACAGATAGGAAAACCTGATTCCTGAAAGTGTCAGACTCAATTAAGTCTATGTGTCGTCTGAGTCCAGCGTGCTCGTTGAATGAAGTGATAGGAGAAGGTATTCGGTTTCACAATCAGTTTATTACATAGTACAAGAATAAAGCTTAACAGAGCTTTGGTCCAGTTGTTAGTTCATAGGTCACCTGCTCAGTGAGCTATTCCCCAAGACTGACTCCTACTTTCCAGTCTCTTCTTTATATAGATCAACATTGTTACATTGACCACAAGTTGGCTTTCTTTGATAAACTCCTTGCATAAAATTTATCTCAAGCACTTATCGATGGTGTAGACCTCCTATCTTAATCCCCAAGGCCAGAACATCCTGTTGTTTTGATCAGAAGTCAATTCATACACCAGATATTTCTAATTATTTCTTTGTTCTCGTCTGGCCATAGTCTTCTGTTCTAATCAACACCTCCCGTGTATCCTTATGACTTAATTATTTCTACTAAATTGGTTTATTCATTTTGTTTGTCTCTGACATTCTCAGTCATGGTACTCTTATCATTTATCCTTGCAATCCACTTATCTTTCTGTCACTGGCCTGTTTCAGAATGAATCACTGTCCCTATGGTTCCTCCAACCTCATCCTGTCTGGTTTATCCATTTTGTTTTTGGAGGCAGCAAATTTTACACATACTATAATCAGCCAACTTTTCGACATACTGTGGCTGTAACTTAATTGCATTCTTCTTTCTTTGGCTTGGCTTCGCGGACGAAGATTTATGGAGGGGTAATGTCCACGTCAGCTGCAGGCTCATTTGTGGCTGACAAATCCGATGCGGGACAGGCAGACACGGTTGCAGTGGTTGCAAGGGAAAATTGGTTGGTTGGGGTTGGGTGTTGGGTTTTCCTCCTTTGTCTTTTGTCAGTGAGGTGGGCTCTGCGATCTTCTTCAAAGGAGGTTGCTGCCCGCCGAACTGTGAGGCGCCAAGATGCACGGTTTGAGGCGATATCAGCCCACTGGCGGTGGTCAATGTGGCAGGCACCAAGAGATTTCTTTAGGCAGTCCTTGTACCTCTCCTTTGGTGCACCTCTGTCTCGGTGGCCAGTGGAGAGCTTGCCATATAACACGATCTTGGGAAGGCGATGGTCCTCCATTCTGGAGACGTGACCTACCCAGCGCAGTTGGATCTTCAGCAGCGTGGATTCGATGCTGTCGGCCTCTGCCATCTCGAGTATTTCGATGTTGGAGATGAAGTCGCTCCAATAAATGTTGAGGAGGAAGCGGAGACAACGCTGGTGGAAGCGTTCTAGGAGCCGTAGGTGATGCCGGTAGAGGACCCATGATTCGGAGCCGAACAGGAGTGTGGGTATGACAACGGCTCTGTATACGCTTATCTTTGTGAGGTTTTTCAGTTGGAAAAAAACCAACTTAATTGCATTAATATTTCCATTAAACAGTATAATTGAAGTAAATAGTAAATAGTTACATTGTAATAGATTAATGAATAGTACATAGGCATATTTCCCATGATTACTTAACCCCTTGGTTCCAACAAAAGTCTAATTGCTGATGTGAGGTACTTTCTGATTTGAAGCTGTCATGAGAATGTGACTGGCGCTGCACAAACGTAAGTTCAGGAATCTCAGACTGAAGCTCCTCACGACGCATGCGTTCGACCTTTGGCCCGACTTTAAAAATCCCCAGGCCACGTGATGCCGGATCGCCCAGAGAAAGGGGAGGACGGAGGGTCGCGCATGCGCAGCGAGAGGGCGCTATGCAAATTTTGTTGATATTCCGCAGAGGAGTTGTGAGGGGGAAACGGCCGGAGTGTGAGGAGGTTGGAGAGGGGCGGCGGGCGGGAGCCGAGCGCCGGGGCCTGTGGCCCACGCACACAGCCGGTCCTCATGGAAAACGCGCGCGATCTGGTGAGTTGTGCGCCTCGGGCCTGGATGCTCTTTGTTGTGGTGGTGGTGGTGGCGCCGGGCCTGCGCAAGGCCTCGGGCTTTGACGAAGGCCAGCCTGGCTGCAGGGCCGCGCTGCACGGCTCCTGCTGCCGGCGAAGGATGGGATGGCCTTGGCTCGGGCAGCTCTCTCTCTCCGTCCCACGACCAGGCCCACTCTGCTCGCAAAGATTGGGGGCGGGGGGGGAGAGACGGGCTTCGGATCGGGTAGGCGAAGCATCTATTTGGTCAGGACCTTCCCTCCCCGTATCTCAACTTACTGCAACTTCTCGGTCTCGCCGTCTCTCTCCACCCGCAGGAGTAAAACAAGAAAGTTTGTATACACCGTGGTTGAAATAAATCACACTGCTGGTGAAACTCAGGACAAACCGTGTTCTTTATATCGCAAGGATAAGGATACATAACCTACGTTTCAGGCATGAACCCCTCATCGAGGTATGACCAAAATGTAGGCGGTTACCCGAACTATAGCAACGATAGAGAGACACATGAACAACATTTTAGGCTTGAGCCCTTCATCAAGGTATCTTTCTTCCCCATTCAGCACCCCTGCTGCCATCCCCACCCCTCCCAAGTCCCTGTGTTCCATCTCCACCCTCCCAAAAAAAACTCGATACCCATCGTGTTCCCTAGTCTTGTCCCAACTGCTCTCTTACCTTACAGCATTCCGATACCAATCCCACTCTCCATCCCAACATACCCAACACCTTCCTCCTGTTCCTTGCCTCCTTTCCATCACCCATTCCTCACTTTTGACAGGGGAAATTTATGAAGATCGCGCTGGGAGGAGAATTGGATGTTCATATGATTAAATGGTTTATCGCCAAGCACATGCGTATACTCACAGGAGGAACCCCTTGCCTCCTTTCCATCACCCATTCCTCACTTTTGACAGGGGAAATTTATGGAGATCGAGCTGGGAGGAGAATTGGATGTTCATATGATTAAATGGTTTATCGCCAAGCAGATGCGTATACTCCCAGGAGGAACCCCTTGCCTCCTTTCCATCACCCATTCCTCACTTTTGACAGGGGAAATTTATGAAGATCGCGCTGGGAGGAGAATTGGATGTTCATATGATTAAATGGTTTATCGCCAAGCACATGTGTATACTCACAGGAGGAACCCCTTGCCTCCTTTCCATCACCCATTCCTCACTTTTGACAGGGGAAATTTATGGAGATCGAGCTGGGAGGAGAATTGGATGTTCATATGATTAAATGGTTTATCGCCAAGCAGATGCGTATACTCCCAGGAGGAACCCCTTGCCTCCTTTCCATCACCCATTCCTCACTTTTGACAGGGGAAATTTATGAAGATCGAGCTGGGAGGAGAATTGGATGTTCATATGATTAAATGGTTTATCGCCAAGCAGATGCGTATACTCACAGGAGGAACCCCTTGCCTCCTTTCCATCACCCATTCCTCACTTTTGACAGGGGAAATTTATGGAGATCGAGCTGGGAGGAGAATTGGATGTTCATATGATTAAATGGTTTATCGGCAAGCACATGCGTTTACTCGCAGGAGGAACCCCTTGCCTCCTTTCCATCACGCATTCCGCACTTGACAGGGGAAATTTATGAAGATTGAGCTGGGAGGAGAATTGGATGTTCACATGATTAAATGGTTTATCGCCAAGCACATGCGTATACTCCCAGGAGGAACCCCTTGCCTCATTTCCATCACCCATTCCTCACTTTTTACAGGGGAAATTTATGAAGATCGAGCTGGGAGGAGAATTGGATGTTCATATGATTAAATGGTTTGTCTCCAAGCAGATGCGTATACTCCCAGGAGGAACCCCTTGCCTCCTTTCCATCACCCATTCCTCACTTTTGACAGGGGAAATTTATGAAGATTGAGCTGGGAGGAGAATTGGATGTTTATATGATTAAATGGTTTATCGCCAAGCACATGCGTATACTCGCAGGAGGAAGAGGGCAAATGGTTTCAGCATTTGGCCCATTATACCCAACATCTACCTCTCAGACTCCTTCTCAATAGACAATGATGTAAAGCAAGGCTGCGTCCACTCTCTTCACCAGCACGATGCTCCAAAGGGCCACTGAAGATCTTGATCAAGAGGATGGTGTCTACATCCGATACCACACTGATGGCAGCCTGTTCAACCTGAGGTGACTACATTACCACACCAAGACTTTGGAGCTACTCTTTGTCAATGATGTTGCCTATACAGCATATAACATCCTGCTTTGGGAAGGCTGTTGAGCTCTTTGGACTGGAAGTCAGCTTGAAAGAGTTCTCCATCAGTTTGCACCTCAGGAAGAGTACCACCCTCCCCACATTACCATTGGCAAGACTAACCTGAAGACAGTCCACCAGTTCAGCTACCTGGGGTGCACTATCTTGTCAGATGCCAAGATCGATAAAGAGGTTGACAACAGACTGGCAAAGGCAAGCAGCTCATTCGACAGGCTGTACAAAAGAGTCTGGAACAACAAGCGTCTGAAGAAAGGCACAAAAGTTCATCATAGAGCCATTGGACTGACCATCCTCCTGCACTGCTTCCGAGTTGTGGGTCACCTACTGTCACCACCTACAACTCCTTGAGCGCTTCCACCAGCGCTGCCTTCGCACCATCCTCAACATCCACTGGAGTGAGTTCGTCACCAACATTGAAGTCCTTAAACAGGCAGAGGTTACCAGCATTGAGACTGTTCTGTTGAAGATGCAATGACATTGGACAGGGCATGTCTCTAGGATGGAGGATCATTGTCTGCCCAATATTGTGCTGTATGGCAAACTCTCCACTGGCCATTGCAACAAAGTTGCTCTAATCAAAAGGTACGAGGACTCTGAAGAAATCCTTTGGTGCCTGTCACATTGACCATCGCCATTGGTCTGCTCTAGCCTCCAGTTGTATGGCCTGGGGGCACACCATTCACCAGTCTGTCGTCTCCTTCGAGAATGCACATGGGGCTGTCTTTGAGGACAAAAGATGAAGAACTGTGACACAGCAGCACTAAACCCAGAACAGAATTTCTAGCCACCAGTGAACCTGCAGCAGATGTGGACAGCCCCCTTCCTAAATCTTCATTTGCAAAGCCAAGCGATGAGGCCTTGAACATATTGTTATTCTCATAGTCAAGGATGTGCTTGGAGGCTCCTCTGGAAATAAGCTGCGCTTTGGTTGATGTTGAACCTTGTGTCTGCACATCGGGTGCATACAGACCCATGGTGTAAATCGAGAAATTCACCACCTCCCAGACTACTCACCTGTACACACCACCTTGACTTTCCCCACCTGTGGCAGAGCCTACTGTTTGCTTATTTGGTTCATTTCTCAATCTAGAGATAGAAGTGAGAGCTTGGATTTTGTATGTATAACTTGTCTACAATGATCATTCTGGAAAAGTCCAACTTGAAAATCTGGTGTCCTTTAATGTTGAAAAGAGGCGCCAAGGTGAAGGTATTATCACATCTTTCAGTAACACCTCAACTTACAGCCCAACTTTAAGGAATTATTGATTGGCAGACACTTGGTGCCAGCATCAATTTAATGTTTGAGCTTTTCTTAAGTCAGGGAATGAAGGAAGTACACTGGAAAAATTCTATAGTCAGTTCAACCCAATGGAAAGATTGGAGCCATTACTGGGAGGATGGGCTTGATGATGAGTTGATTTTGTTTGAAACAGTCCTTCAGTAACTTTCTCAGGAAACAATTATTGTTTTTAACCATGTGAATAGAATGGTTTCTGTGCAGTGCTTTACAAATTGGCTCTTGAGTAACACAAGATCTCAAATCTTGGTCTCCTATACTGATTGGCTTTTTTTTTACGGTTGCATTGAACAATACAGGAACAGGTCTTTCATCCCCTGAAGTCACTGCTAATCATAATGCCAAATGAAATTGATCTCATTTGTCTGCAAGTGGACTATATTTTCTGTTGAGAGGTCTGTTCAAAAGCCTCTTAAACATTGGTATAGTACCTGCTATCAGCAACTCTCTTGGCACCAATCACATTATATATATAAAAAAAATGTCATGTAGTTCTCCTTTAACTTTTCCCCCCTCTCCCCTTAAGCAAAGCTCACTGAGATTTGATATTTCCAGCTTGGGACACTGCCTCTGACTGTCTACACCAGGGGTGTCAAACTCAAATTCACCGAGGGCCAAAATTAAAAACTTCGACTAAGTCGAGGGCTGAACTAAATATTTATTGAAAATTTTCAACAACATCTGCATGTTTTCTCTCAACATATGTAATGTTAAACTTTTTCTTATTAAAATAAATGTTTAATAATAGTTTTGGTTAAACTCTTTCCATAAGAAGCATTAACAAATAAGAAATAAAATATTCAATAAATAATATTTCTCTCTAGCCTTTAAGCCAAGGATCGCACGTTGCTGAGAAGCATGCCAGGGAGCGGAGGTCTGCAGGGAGCCCTCCCCAGCCCAGCCAGCAAACCCGAGCGGCATCCCCCCCCGCCCCCTCTCCCTCCTCCGCCCCCGCCTCCGCCTGCCGCAACCGCCGCCAACAACCCAAGGAGTCCCCGCTGGTCTCGCCATCTCACCAGGAATACCGTGAGAGCGGTGGAACTCGTCCGCGACCTCCACCCCAGCGGAAAGTCCGATGCCCAGCAGCACCCGCCCACAGTTGAAGCTCAAGGAGACGCGGAGGTGACCCACCACGTCCAGCCACATGGAGCCAGGCGGCAGGCCCGTTGCGGCTAGGCGGCGGGCCCGTTGCGGCTAGGCGGCGGGCCCGTTGCGGCTAGGCGGCGGGCCCGTTGCGGCTAGGCGGCGGGCCCGTTGCGGCTAGGCGGCGGGCCCGTTGCGGCTAGGCGGCGGGCCCGTTGCGGCTAGGCGGCGGGCCCGTTGCGGCTAGGCGGCGGGCCCGTTGCGGCTAGGCGGCGGGCCCGTTGCGGCTAGGCGGCGGGCCCGTTGCGGCTAGGCGGCGGGCCCGTTGCGGCTAGGCGGCGGGCCCGTTGCGGCTAGGCGGCGGGCCCGTTGCGGCTAGGCGGCGGGCCCGTTGCGGCTAGGCGGCGGGCCCGTTGCGGCTAGGCGGCGGGCCCGTTGCGGCTAGGCGGCGGGCCCGTTGCGGCTAGGCGGCGGGCCCGTTGCGGCTAGGCGGCGGGCCCGTTGCGGCTAGGCGGCGGGCCCGTTGCGGCTAGGCGGCGGGCCCGTTGCGGCTAGGCGGCGGGCCCGTTGCGGCTAGGCGGCGGGCCCGTTGCGGCTAGGCGGCGGGCCCGTTGCGGCTAGGCGGCGGGCCCGTTGCGGCTAGGCGGCGCTGTGAATATCTAATTAACTTTCCCGTTAACTATATCGGTGTCCTGCTGTGCCTGCTGTGGAAGTGCTAAAAACTACTACTGTGGTGCCTGCTGCTGTGCATGGGCTATACTTGCGTGGCGGCCAGCGGGCCAACTCTAATATATATTTAATATGATCTTGCGGGCCAAATATAATTATATTGCGGGCCAAATTTGGCCCGCGGGCCAGAGTTTGACATGTGTGGTCTACACCTTTCATAATTTTATATATTTCTTTGACGTTGCCCATCAGCTTCTGATGCACTGAGAAAATAATTCAAGTTTGTCCAACCTGTCTTTATTGCAAATGCTCTCTAGTCCAGGCAACCTGATAAACCTCTCCTGCACCTTCTCCAAAGACCTCACATCCTTCCATGAATGATGATGTTTATTGAATTTCCCATTGAACAATGTACACATGCACCAAAATATTTTCTCGCTGCAGGCTAACAGGTACTTGTTAACAAAAAATATTGTACTGAACTAATTAAGAGATAATAAATGCATAAGATATATAATAAATATTCACATTAATTATAGTGCCACAAAATAACGCAGAGCACAGATAGAGGTCATGGAATCATACAGCATGGAAATAGGCCCTTCAGCCCTACGCCCACATCAACCCAAATGCACTCGATTTCCCTCTAAACCGGAGGGTTTGGGTGGGTTGGGGGGGGGGGGGAGGAGGGCAACCTTTCAATTTTTAATTTAGACATACAGCATGGTAATAGGTTATTTTGGTTCATGAGTACATACCAGGGATGTAGGTTAATTGGATGGCATAGATTGAAATGGCCTGTTACTGTGCTGTATGTCTAAATTAAAAATTAAAAGGTTGGCCACCCCTGCAACCTATCCTGTCTTGTACAAACATTGCAGTTTGTACTGGTCTCAACTAACTTCTCCAGCAGTCTGTTCCATAGACTTATCATCCTCCGTGTATATGTAAAAAAAAAAGTTATCTTTCAAGTTCCTTTTAAATCTCTACCCCCTCATTATAAACCCATGTTCTCTGGTTACTAATTCCACTTCTCTGGCCAAAATACTCTTATATTCACACAATCTACCTTTTATCCTATTGCCTGACACTGATCCCACTGGAAAATGCAATTGATTGGAAGTTTGTGTTGGGTTCAACTGTGAAGTGAGTGAGATGCCCCCAGCAGTGGTTCTCCTTTCCTGCTCTACTTCTACTCTAATACCTTTAAGATTCTCTCTCTAACTCTGCACTCTTTGTACTATTTTATTTGTCCAATGTATCAGTTGTTCTGCTCACAAAACAATATTTATCACTGCATTTTTGGATACATGACAATAAACTTGAACTTGGTACTCCCAACCCATCTTATTTGGTTGAGGGATTGAAGGGTAATTTACGCTTGTGGATTTACTTGATCCACACTGGGAAGGAAGTGGTAAGGAGTCAAAACTCGGAAGCATCAAAGAATACATTTCCTGGGGGTTCGGGTGAACCTCAATGATATTGGGCTATCCTTTCAGGAGCTTAAAACATTTCATTTTTATAATATCATTTTGTTCAACAGATGATAATCTAAATACCTGATTAGCCCACACAAATTGGGCTACCACTAAAATCATAATTGTCACTAAACAGGAGGAAGAACTAGGTGAATGTGAAGGATCAGTACTGTCAGGGTAGAATTGAAAGTTTCCTTTGATCCCTACCTTCCTCCAGACAGTGAGTGAGCAGATTGCAGGAACCAAAACTGAAAACACCATAGGCAGAAAAGTGCATGGGAAAATAAGAACATGATTAAGTTCTGCTTCATTGGTGATCTGAAGATGCCTGTGAACTTGTGTAAATATGCTAATCAGAGAAGTGGGGGGAGATTGGGGCATGATACAACCAAGATGCATTTGTGTCTTTTCTGAATGGCTGTTTTGAGTCAGATTATGGGAAACTTAAGTACTTCACTCTTAATCTGTGATCATTGTTGCCCCTCTTCCTAAAATATGGGATGTTATTGCAATGCACTCTATAAAATGTTTCATTATTTGTTTGCAGACTGAGCACTCTCCAAGATCAGAGAGGAAGAGGAGGGATTCATTTGGAATGTTTGATGGTTATGACAGTTGCAGTGAGGACACCAGCAGCAGCTCCAGTTCTGATGAGAGTGAGGAGGAAGTGACCTCAATACCAGCCAGCCTACCACTTATCAAAACTAATGGACAAGTCTACACGTACCCAGATGGCAAATCTGGAATGGGTCAGTCCCAGGCTTCTCCCTTGGGTGTTTAGTTAGTCCTCCTTTTGATCTTTTACGGGACAGGTGGAGGACAGCAAAGTTGTTTGGAGTCTACTGCATGTTGGATCTGGCTCTTTCTACTGTGTGCCTTGCTTCTCACTTTGCTGGCTTCTGAATGGTTGTTAAATGTATTTGTGTTTCCTCAAAGCACACAAAGCTGTTGATCCAAACCCATCTCCTTGGTGTGAAATCTATGATGTGTGCCTTATGGGTGAACTTAGGCAAGACTTGATAATTAGGTAATTGTGTCGCGGTACCTGCACAAGCTGGTAGTAGTGGGGAAGGAAAACAAATCGCTCTTCATCCCAAGAAGTTACCCCTTTGGACTCTGGCTTTTATTACCTTTTCATAATATATACTCCAGACTGGGCCTTTTCATAATATATACTCCAGACTGGGCCCACGGGTAAACCTTTACAGTAGGAACTCGAGTACAAACCATCTGGTGGTTGGGTATAAAACCTGTCATGGAAAACCAGGACATGAAGTATATATGCTAGTTGGTAGTCCTTAAAAACTGGGACACAGAGTGTATGTGCTTGTTGGTATTCCCTGAAAACCAGGTCATAAAGTCACCCTCTCAGACCATTGGAATATGTGAATTTGGAAAAAAGGGGCCTTTGAGCAGAACCTGCTTTTTGATGTGTATTTATGAATCCTGAGTGAGCTCTTTATGACTGAGGGTTGGTTTCTTAATAAATATATTGGGCAAGAGTTTTTTTTTTAACTTTTGGAGAAGCAGAGCAGCATTGGTTATCTAAGGTGGCAGTCCATTTAACCTGCTTATGAGTGGAATTTCTCTGTCTTGTTTTACTGGCTCCAAGGATTCAATCCCAGTTGATTGCTTGATGTTTGCCGTTGCACAGCATTGGATACTTGATGATCATGCTTTGGAATTGTATGCTTAATTCTTTTCAACCCACGTTCATGAATTTATGGAGAAGTTTTCTAGCCCAAAGAGCTACCTCGAATAGCATTTATTTTAAGGCACGTGATGATGTAGTAACAAAATGTGCATGTTAACGATGAGCTTGTCCTTGTTTTCTGATTTTGTGCTATCTTTGTCAGCCACCTGTGAGATGTGCGGGATGGTTGGAGTGAGGGATGCTTTTTATTCCAAGACCAAGCGATTCTGCAGTGTTTCCTGCTCTAGAAGCTACTCGTCAAATTCAAAAAAAGCAAGCATTTTAGCTCGACTTCAGGTAATTTTTCAACTTCTCACGTGTAATCTCGCATTGATATAATTGAGGTTTCAGTTATGTCAAGGTTGATTAAATCAGTAGAGCCAGATTTCTTCAAATGCAGCGCTACTTAGTTTGTGAAGGTTAGTTCCCAGGCACTTCCAAAGTTCTCTGGCAATCTCCTCCTTTCAAGTGGCATTATGATCGAACTCGTTTTGTAATGGCTATAATTAGCTTGTTTGTGTCAGCAAAGCCATCCTACTAATTATATCATAGTTATTGCCCTAGATAACAATGAGCCCTCACAAATAATTTATTTTAGTGCATAATTTATGGAGCTCCCGAAATGTTTTTGTTGCCACTTCTGAAAGTAATTGATTGTTTGGACCATATCCTTTACACTCGTAACCAACAATTTAGTATCGCACTTACTGATGGTTAACTCTTTCTTGGCCACACAAAGATTTGTTATTCGCTAACAGCATCACCAGGCTTTACTTTCAGTCTCTCTGTCCGTGAAATGTAGTGATTGGAGTTATCTCTCCTTTTCCCAGAAGGATGGTGTATGGCATGCAGATCCTGTCTCTGTATATTACTGATGGAATTCAGGCTGACCAGTAATCACTAATTGAGCACCACAGTAATCTATGATCCTTTGCCATCTTCTCATTTTCTCACCTGTAAACTACAAAACTATTACTTTTTTGGATGATAACAGTGTAATTACTCGGGACTAACACAGTTCATTACTGTTGCTGGGCAGGTGTTAATTTTGCCAGCAGGCCTTTTGATGTACTGTGGCAAGAGCAAAACCAGAAACGCCCACATCAACTCATCTCACTAATTATCCCTTTGGTCCCTACCCCTGTGACTGCAGGAAATGCCACACGTGCGCTCATCTCCCTCACCGCCATACAGGGCACCAAACAGTTCTTCCAAATGAAGCAACACTTCACGTGTGAATTGGCAGGGGTCATCTACTGCATTCGGTTCTCCCGTTGTGGCCTCCTAAATCGGAGGGTCTGGGCGAAGATGAGGAAATCATTGAGCACCTTCGCTCTGTCCGCTGCAGTAACAGGGAATCTCCAAGTGGCCAATCATTTTAATTCCCACACTGACATGTCTCTCCATGTCCTTTAGCACTGTTAAACTGAGGCCACCAGCAAATTGAAGGAACAACTAATATGCCATCTGGGCTTTCTCCCACCTGATAGTATTAATATCGACTTCTCTAGTTTATGTTCAGCCCTCGTTTCTCACTCTTTCCCTATCCTCTGTCCCCTTTCATCCAGCTCCTAACCCCTACCCTTATTACTTTTCAGCTTTTTTTCCCTGTTCTGCTCTCTCATTAAAATTCACCCATGGCCTCTTGCCTGTTGGTCTGTGCTCCTCCCCCTGCATCTTCTTCCCTCCTCTCATCCCCCACCTATTTATTTAGTTCCTGTCTGCTTTTTTTGTCATATCTTGACAAAGGGCTTAGGGTTACCATAGAACATTATAGCACAGAAAGTAGGCCCTTCAACTATTTGCTGAACAATGATTCTGCTTCCCATCCAGATACCTATCCAATTTTTTTTCTGAAATGTAAAACTTGAGCCTGCATTCACCACTTCAACTGGCAGCTTGTTCAAGACTAATTTTTCTCCCCTGGTCAAATCCATCCCTGCCTACATTTGCAAGATCTCACATGCCCTCCGTCTCTTCAATTACTTCAGATTGCTTGAACTGGACCAGCTCATTTTTACTATGGATGTCCAATTGCTTTAAATGGAGGTTGCAGAAGGTCTCACGTCACTTTTTTAATGGATAAGAGACCCAACCAGTCACCCTCTACCACCATCCTCCTCTGCCAAGCAGAACTTGTCCTGACTCTAAACAACTTCTCCTTTGACTCATCTGACTTCTTCATATCAAAGGAGTAGCCATGAGTATCCACATTGGTCCCAGCTACGTCTGCCTGCTTGTGGGCTTTGTGGAGCAATCCATACTTCAAGCCTGCACAGACTTGGCGCCTCAACTCTTCCTCTGTTATATTGATGACTATATTGGTGTTGCCTCGTGCATCCGTGATGAATCGTCAACTTCATTCACTTCGTTGCCAACTTCTACCCCGATTTCAAACTCATCTGGTCTCTCTCTGACAACAGTCTCCCCTTTCTGGATCTCTCTGTCTCTATCTCAGGAGATAAGCTTTCCACCAACAAGTTTTACAAACCCATCAGCTTCCACAACTACCTTGACTATACTTCCTCACATCCTGTCCTTTGCAAGGATTCTATTTCCTTCTTGCAATTTCTCTCTCTGCTGCATCTGCTCCCAGACCAGATCATATGATATCTGCAGCCTTCCTCTAATGCTGCTTCCCCTCCACTACTATCAACTCTGACCTCACCTGCATCCCCTCCATTTCCCGCTCATCTGCCCTGGCTCCTTCTGCTCCTAGATGCAATGAACACAGGATTCTCCTCTGCATCCAACACATTATCCTCTGGAATTTCTGATACTTACACCAGGGTCCCACAACCAGACACCTTTTCCCCTCCCCTCCTTTCCTTCCATAGGGACCGCTCCCTCTAACTCCCTTGAACACTCACCCATCCATACCAATTGCTACCCTCCCCCACACCTCGGCAGCCTCTCCTGTGGCCACAGGAGATATGACACTTGCACTTACACCTCCTCCCTTACTGTGGTCCAGGGCCCCATACTGCCCTATCAAATGAAAAAACACTTCACTTGTTAAGGTAAAAATTCCATTATTGTCACGTAATAGTACATTTAGAATGTAACATATATGAAATACTTTAACTTTTGTCTACCGTAAGGCAGACAGAGAGTTACTACTTTGTCCAGCGACCCTCACAGAAACCTACAGGTTCCTAGGCAGTCTCCCCTCCAAGTAGTGACCAGTCCTGTGCCTGCTTAGCTTCTGAGATCAGACAATCCCAGGTGTATTCACGACTGATTTACTGCGTCCATTGCTCCCTTTGTGGCCTTCTCTACATTGGAGAGACTGGGAGATTAATTTGCTGAGCAGCTTTGCTCTGCCTGCATCAGTGACCGGGACTTCCCAGTGGCCAATCATTTCAGTTCTGCGTCCCACTGCCCTACTCGCATGTTTGTACATGGCCTAATACTGTCCCACCAAGACCCCCCGTAAATTGGAAGAACAGCACCTAATTGTGTCTGGGCCTTCTCCAGCTGGAATGCATTAACATTGACTTCTCTGGTTTCTGCAGACCTCTCCTTTCTCCCTTCTCTTCCTCTCCTGTCTTCTTTCCCTCAGCTCTCTACCCCCTTCCCTCTCTATTTACTTAGCCATTTCTCCTTCCCCACTTGTTGCTGTGCCCTCCCTCCTTTCTCCACCTATTACCTCCTGCCTTTGGGACCATGCTCCTCCCCATCACCTCCCAACCCCTTACCTTTTTGTTCTACACCTGCCAACATTTTTCCATGCCTTGTTGAAGAGCTGAAGCCTGAAACATTGGTTATGTATCTTTATCTTTGCTATATAAAGGACACTATTTGACATGCATAGTTTCTTCAACATTGTGTTTTTACTCCATTCTCCCTCCTCTCTCTTTGTGAAGAAATTCGACCTAAATGTTTCCCTTTTTATCAATAACCCATGTCTTGTTTGAATCTCATCTAACCTTGGAGAGGGTGTGGAATCCCACTTGCATCTACCCTATCTTTTACCCAACATAATTTTGAATTTATGTTTATCACATTTATCAAATCTCCCCTAATTTTTCTACACTCCTAACCTGTTTAATCTTTCCCTGTAACTCAGTTCAAGTCCCAGCAACATCCTAGTAAATCTTCTCTGCAGTCTTAACTTTATTGATATCTTTCCTGTTGTTGGGTGACCAATACTGCACACAATACTCCAAATTTGGCCTCACCAATATCTTGTACAATTTAACCATAACATCCAAATTCTTGTACTTAATACTGATTTATGAAGGCCAATATGCCAAAAGCTCTCTTTACGGCCCTATCAACCTATGATGCCATTTTCAGGGAATTGTGTATCTGTATACCCATATCCCTCTGTTCTACCGCAATCCCTGGTGCTCTACTGTTTACTGTGTATGTCCTACCTTGGTTCGTCCTTCCAAAATGCAACAGCTCACATTTGTCTGCCTTAAATTCTGTCTGCCAGTTTGCAGTCCACTTTTCCAGCTGGTTCGGATCCCTCTGCAAGTGTTGAAAGCTTTCCTTATGAGCCACTGCATCTCCAATCTTTGTCATTTGGAAACTTGCTGATCTTATTTACCATGTTATTATCTGATCAGCCATTCTCATCCTTTTTTTTGGCTATGGCACCCCATTTATGGGCCTCCTTCCCTGTGACACAGTGGGGTCTTGGTTTCTTCAGTACTTCTCTTACTGACCACATAAAAAAAACGATGTTACATGAGGTGAAGTAAAAGCTTTTAGTTAAGTGTGTGGTGGCCCTAGTGGAGAATGACTGATTTAGATAATTGATATAGATGACCCAGTATTGATCCTTGAGCCACCCCACTAGTCGGAGGCCTCTGCACAGAAAGACTGTCATCTACTGCCACTCTCTTTGGATTCTGCCATAAAGCTAATGTCAAATACTGTTTACTACCTGACCATGGGTACTGAGTGACTGAATCTTCCTGACTAACCTCCCATGTTGGAACTTGTCAAAGGACTTGCTAAAGTTCATGTAGACAACATCCACAGCCTTTCTTTCATCAACATTCCTTGTAATGACCTAGGATTGGGGGAGAGACTCTATAAGATTTGTTAAACACTCTACCACATACAAACCCATATTGAATATCCCTAATCAGTCTCTGACTATCCAAATACTTGTATATCTGATCTTTTCAAAAATCTTCCAATAACTTGCCTACTACTGATCCCAGGCTCACCAACCTATAATTTCCTGGGTTATTTTGGAGCCTTTTTTAAACGATGGTCAATATGAGCTACCCTCAATCCTTTGGCACCTCACTTGTGGCTAAGGACAGAGCCCTTGCAAATTCTTCAGTAGCGCGCCCCCCCCCCCCCCCCCAAGGTCTGAGGCAACACCTTGTCAGGCCCTGGGGATTTATCCATCTTTATTTGCTTTAAGACAGCAAGAACCTCCTCTATTCTGTAAAAGTTCCATGATCTTGCTGTTTGCCTCAGTTCCCTTGACTGACAATTTCTTGAGTAAATGCAGATACAAATAAAGCATTGAAGATCGCCCCCAGCTGTTCTGGCTCCATACATAGCTGATCACTCAAATCTTCAAGAGGACCAATTTTGTACTTTATTATGCTTTTGCTTTACCTGTAGAAGCCCATAGGATTTCACTTCACCTTGTCTGCCAAAACATCCTCGTATCTTCTTTTAACTCTTCTGGTTTCCCTCGAGTTTTTTTCTTCGTTTATCTACACCTCACGTACCTCATTTGCTCCTTGTTGCCAATATCTGCTGTACACCTCTCTTAACCAGATCCCTAATATCTGTTGAAAACCTGCCTGTTAACTTTGCCTTTTATACATAAACATGCAAACTCTGTACTCTCAAAATTTCATCTTTGAAGGCCTTCCACTTACCGAGAACATCTGTATCAGAAAATAACCTAGCCCAATCCATGCTTTTTAAGATCCTTTCTCATTTCCACAACATTGGCCTGTCTCCAATTTAGAATCTCAACCAGAGAACCAGACCCATCCTTATCTTAAAACTTATGGCATTATGATCACTGGACCTAAAATGTTCCCCTACACATACTTCCGTTACCTGTTCTGTCTCATTCCCCAATTGGTGATCCAATATTGCCCTCTCTCTTGTTGGCATCTCAAAATATTGATTTTTCAAAAGATTCCGGAACATGTTTGACAAACTCTAAAGCCATCTAGCCCTTTCACAGTTTGGGAGTCCCAGTGGAAAGTTAAAATCACCTACTGTTACAACTTTGTTTTCCTCAGCTGTGTGTTAACTCCCTGCACATTTGTTCCTCCAATTCTCCCTGACTATTGGGGTCATACCTATTGTGTTCCTCAGCTCCACTTCAATAGCCTCAGTAAATGAGCCCTCTAGTTTGTCCTGTCTGAGCACAGCTGTGATATTTTCCCTATTAAGCATGCCACTCTTACTCCTGTCATCCCTCCAGCTCTATAAGCATACAACAGAATTCTGGAGTATTGAGCTGCCAATACTGAAATATTTTTATAGCAGAGGTAGTTGGATCCTTGATGAGCAAGAGAGTGAAAGGTTGCTGGACATAAACTGGATTGTAGATTGCATTAAGTGTTGGAGCAGGCTTGAGAGACTGAGTAATCTATTTCACCTTAATCATATGTCTGCATGTTATTCTTTTTAATCAGGGAAAACCTCCAACAAAGAAGGCAAAAGTTTTACAGAAACAGCCTTTAGTGGCTAAACTTGCAGCCTATGCGCAGTACCAGGCAAGCCTACAACAGAACCAAACTAAGAGTAAAGCAGGTAACACAATCTCTGGAACCTGGTGTGTGGCTGAGAAATGCAAGTGATTGTGTCAGAGAAAAAATTGCATTTTGGCAATAGTTTGTGTATTTGGATTATTTTTCCATTTAAAATAATCTTTTTATGTATCTTGATGTATTGAGTACACTATCTTGTGTGGTGGTCTTGCTTCTCTTGAGAGTACAAAAAGGGTGATGTACACAGGTATTTCATGCAACTGCTAGGGATCTGTTGCAAATTTAGGTTCTGTTGCATGTGGACATGAGCCCAATTGCAAAGGTAACTTTTGAGAGCTCCTGATTGAAACTTGTAGGTTTAGGCAAATTTTATTTAAATATTTCTTAAATGGATGAAGGAACAGTTTTTCAAGTGTCCTTGCTTACTGAGTTAATCCAGTGAATCACTGAGTTGATCCAGTGAATCACTGAGTTGATCCAGTGAATCACTGAGTTGATCCAGTGAATCACTGAGTTGATCCAGTGAATCACTGAGTCATAAGAAGTAGGTTTTTTTCCAGCCTCAAGTGCACATCTGTGGACTCCCTTAATATCGATCTGTCGTAAACCGATGAGCCTTCCAGCCTTTTCTGAAGGTTAACTATCTCCTGGGTGAAGAACTTTCTTCTTGGAATAGGAAAAAATGTTACTTTTCATGCTCTGCAAAACTTTTGTATGTTTTAATTACTTCTCATTTTCCAAAATACAAATGATTGTAGATGCAGTCAAATGCTATCCCAGGAATCAATTTGATAAACATTTGCTGCAAATATATCGGAAGTCAAGACTTTTGTGTAATATTCCATTTGCTTTCTCACCAGTGTCCAAAATAATTGGACAAAAGTTACAGTAGTTGCATTTAAGGCCAACCTACTATTGCCTTTCAGTTGCTCGTTATGGCAACTTATGAATTATCAGTATTTTGTGCACAATGGCACGAGATCCCTCTGAATACAAAGATCTTTTGGTAAAGGGTTCCATTATTGCCATGTAATACTACATTTAGAATGTAACATACAAAAAATTCTTTTAACTATGTCTACTGTAAGGAAGACAGAGTTGCAACTTTGTCCAGCGCCCCTCACAGAAATGAGGCCCCAGCGAGGAACGAAATCGCAACCCCTGGTTTACAAGTCCAGTGCTCTAACCACTGAGCTATCAGAGCCTCTTTTCTCACCATTTTAAAAAAAAATTATTCTACATTCTATTTTTTGTTCTAAAGTGATGACCATAATCTTTTTCTACATCATCAGCACATTTTGATGCATTGCACTTGTTCTTTTTTAAACTTTAGACATACATCTTTGAGCCCGTGCCGCCTAATTACACCAAAATGACCTACAACCCCTGTACGTTTGGAGGGTGGGAGGAAACCGGGGCACCCGAGGAAAGTACATATTCCTTTCAGACAGTGCTGTATTCGAACCCCTAGCGCTGTAACAGCCTTGCACTAACCATGCCGCCCTTATCCAGATCATTGGAGGAGATTGTGAACAGCTGGAATGCCAACATTGATCAACCACTTTCCACAGCCTTTCTCATTTATTTCTCTGAACCAATCCATAGTCCATGCTAGTATATCAATGGCCATCTAGGTGCTCTGATTTTGTTTTATAATTTCTTGCTGATGTCTCATTTAAGACCTGAGAATCTAACTGTAGCAGGCCAGTTGACTTGCTCTCAGATTTTAATCTCCCTTTTGCAAGTCCATGTTATTTTCTTTGACTGTTATCATTTCCTTAATAATAGCTTCCAGCAATTTCCTCCTTCTGATCCGTAGGGATTCAAGGTTTCCATGGTAGTGCAGGAGCCATAGTTGGCAACATCCAGCCAGAATCCCCTGTAGCTCTTTGTCGGCCTATGACCTTTTGTGGACCGGAGTTCAAGGGTGATGCCAGTGAGGATGCATGATAGCAATACCCCAAATTTCTGCTGATCTTTCTACCTAATGTAGTTAGGAATATTGGAACATAGAACAATGCAGCACAGGAACAGTTCCTTCGGCCCATGTGGCTGCTCCAAACATGATGATCAATTTAAACTAAATTCCTGTTGCTTGCACATGATGTGTGTCCCTCTGTTCTCTGCATAGCCAAGTCTATGTAGAAACCTCTTAAATCCCATGCTTTCACCACTATTCCTGGTAGCCTGTTCCAGATACCTGGACATCTCCACAAAACTCCTCACCCTGCCCCCCCCCCCCCACCCCCCCCCCCCCCAACCCATCTCCTCCTTAAAACACATCCTCTAATTTTTGACATTTTAACCTTGGTAGAAAGATTCTGAATGTTTGTACTATCTTTGCCTCATAATTTTATTATCCTTTCCGGTCTCTCCTCAGTCTCTGACACTTCAGAGAAAACAGCCAACGCTTGTCCAACCTGTCTTACAGTTCATAACCTCCAATCCAAGCAGCATTCTGGTAAATCTCTTCTGTATACTTTCTAAAGCTGCCACACCCTTCCTGTCATGGGCATTCAGAATTGCATGCATTGCTCCAAGTGTGGCCCAACCAAATTTTTTTTTTGATGTACAAGATGCCTCTCAACTTCCCTACTCTTGTACTCCTTACTCTGACTAATGAAGGCAGGCAATGTTTACCACCTTGCCTACTTTTAAAACTATAGAACACGATCGCACAGAAAACTGGCTATTCAGCCCTTCAAGTCTGTGCCAAAACATCATTCCACTTGTCCCACTGACCTACACCCATTCCATAACTCCAGACCTCTCCCATCCATGTATCTATCCAATTTATTCTTAAAACCTTAGAGTGAGCCCACATTTACCACGTCAGTTGGCAGCTCATTCCACATTTCTATCTCTGAGTGAAGTTCCCCCTAATGTTCTCCCTTTCATCCTAAAGCCATAGCCTCTCGTATTTGTCTCTCAATCAAAGTGGAAAAAGCCTACTCACATTTACTCTGTTTATATGTGAGCATAACTTTGTAAACATCTATCAAATCTCCCCTAATTCTTCTATGCTCCAAGGAATAAAGTCCTAACCAGTTTAATCTTTCCATGTAACTCGACTCCTGAAGACCCAGCAACATCCTAGTAAATCTTTCAATCTTACTGATATCTTTCCTGTAATTTGGTGAACAGAACTGCACAGAATACTCCAAATTTGGACTCACTAATGTTTTACATAACCTCATCATAATATCCCAACTCTTGTACAGTAGTCCTTAATTTACGACTATAATTGGGACTGAAGGATTGGTCGCAAGTCGGATTTAAAAAAAAATTCAATAAATTAACCTTTAATGAAGAATCTCAGCATATGCACAGTATTTATAAAAAAAAATTGGTTGTATGTGCGGGTGGACTTAGCTCATGTGGGTCGTAAGTTGAGGACTACCTGTACTCAATACTTCAATTTATGAAGGCCAAGATGCCAAAAGCTTTCTTCACAACCCTGTCCACCTGTGACACCACTTTCAGGGAATTATGTATCTGTATTCCCAGATCCCTTTGTTCCTCTGCACTCCTCAGTGCCTTTCCCATTTACAGTGTATGCCCTACCTTAGTTTGTCCTTTCAAAATGCAACATCTCACACTTGCCTGCATTAAATTCCATCTTCCATTTTCTGGTCGATTATCCAGTTGGTCCAGATCCCTCTGCAAGCTTTGAAACCTTCTTGCTGCCCACAAGCCTCCAATCTTAGTGTCATCAGCAAAGTTTTCTGGCCATTTTCTGGGAGCTTTGGACTTGGACCCCCGATCCACATTAATGCTGTGAAGAGCCCTGCCATTAACTCTCTGTCCTATATTTGACCTTACAAAGTGCAGCACCTCACTCGACTGGATTAAACTCCAACTGCCATTTCTCTGCCCATATCTGTCCTGTTATTCTTTAATATCCCTCTACACTGTCCACATCTCCACCAATCTTAATGTTTTTAAACTTATTAAACCCACCCACCTACATTTACAGGTAATCAAGATGATCTGCAGATGCTGATCCAAACTGATACCTGCAGAACAGCACTGGTAGCTTCCAGTCATAACGCCCTTCTATCACTACTGTCTTCTATGGATAATTAATTTCTGAATCCAAACTATCAATTTACTGTGGACCTGCATCAGCCTGACATGAGGGACTTTGTCAAATGTCTTCCCCTAAATGTGGACAATGTCCAGCGCCCAACCCTCATCCACTTAATTTTTCATGGCTTTGCTGTTGTTTATGGAAAGATTGCCTTTGGAATTTGTCTTCTCAAATGTTTTAATTATTTTACAGCCATCACTGTGGAAGGCTTTGACTGGGGTCACTATGTTTGGAGCAATAAATTTATTGGGGCTCCTGTCAGCTGTTTTAAACATGTGAGTAGAATTTGGTTCATCACTGCTAAAATAGTCTTTTCCTATTGAACACAATGGGAGAAGTGGGCTTCCATGAATTGATTATGGCTCTCTTCAGTGCAGCAGGAGTAGACATTGTTTGGGAGTTTGGAGAGAACAAACGTACTCCAGCTTTTGTGTGAGTATTTTCCTGTCCAGAGGGATTGTGATGTTATTGGCCCTGAAATATAATGTGGTGCCAACACTTGAAGGCTGGAATTAAAATGATGGGTTCTGAGGAATGTTTGTTGACCTGAAATGTTGAGTCTGCTTCTCTCCCCACAAATGTTGTCTTACTTGCTGAGTTCTGCTGCATTTTCTGTTTTTCTGCTTAACTTTTCTCAGAAGATTAAGGGATGATCTAATCTGTATTCAGAATATTAAAGGGCAAATTCAGAGAACGTGGGGAGGATGGGAATCGAAAGAAGGTGGAATAATTAAATTATAACTTAAATAATGCAAGGGTTTTCACCTGAAATATTGTGGAAAGTAAGATCAGTGGATCAATCTGGCAAAAATATAGATCAAAAGTTTGATCTTTGTGAATCTCATAGAGCAGCTTGATAGACAGGTTGGCTCATGTTCTTGCCCAACTGAAATTTTTTTTATGGAATAGTTATACTTTGTTTCTGACCTGGTTCAGAACCGTTACAGTAAACCCTGTGGCCTGGTTCTGAACTGTGTTATCTATGTACCCACTCAACAATTGTTTCTTCCCTCTTTCTTTTACCGACCTCTTCCCATCTGCAGTTTATTGCTACTTTACTGCTAATGCAGGTAACTGAGCATTCTTGTTATTTGTATTTTGCCCAGATTGTCAGGTTTTTAATGACATTGTTCTTCCAAATGGACAAATATAGCTCCTTTAGATGTAATTGTTGCCTTCAGAGTAGCAATTGCAAAATACTGAAGCAATATTATTAGTGTATGGGTAAAATAGATAGCATATGCAAAAAGACCAATTTTATACAAGTGGACCCTGATATTGTAAAAACACTGAATGAACATCTTAAAAATTCTCACAATAATTGGGATTTTGATGTCACCTGAACTTCAATTATGGTTTATTTTCATTGTGTGAGGACATTGTTTAATGGGTTTAATGTATCATATATGTTGAATGTTAAGTGGGGGGGGGGTGAAGGAGGGAGGGGGGAAAAGGGGAGAAAATGACACTGTGTATATTCAAGAGGGAAATGTTTGTGTGTATTTTGGTCAGTATGGTTCATAGTGTGAAAAAAAAATTATGGTTCTTCTCTGTAATGATTCTGATCGGTTTGAAACAACTTGTCTTCTGCTGCATTAGCCTCTGTCTCCCATTTTTTTCTGTCTTGCTCTTTCTCCACCACTCTTATTTCCAGTTCTTGCCAATCTTCACTGCTCCTCTCATTCAAGGTTTGACTCATTGGTGAAATTGTGTCTGTAATTTGACATTGAAACCTGGTTGAGGTTAACCAAAAGCACAGTCACAAGAAGGATCTGCTTATGTTATTGGCACAGTACATATGCACTGAAATTCTTGCAGACTGTAGCTGAACAGGTATTTGCAAAGAAAAAAAATTAGTAATAATATCAAGGTGAATTAAATTAAGAGACAATAAATAAATGTAGTTAACCTTTGGACCGAAACTACCATCCAGCACTAACTTTTGATCTTGGTGTATTCACAAGCTTCTCCTGAGTTAATACAGTAATTGCAAGATTGTAAAGAATGTTTAATTGCAAATTGTGTGCTGATTTGAGCACTGCGCCAACAAATAATTTAGGCAATATATTCATCTTTTGTTATTGGAAAGGTACCTATGGGAACTCACTGGGGAGACGTGGTGGAGAGTGTGAGAGTGGAAGTCCCGAACACTGATTGCAACTTGCCAACTAAAGTCTTCTGGATTGCTGGCATTATCAAGTTAGCAGGTACAATCAATCATTAGGATCATCCACTGTGAATTTGGGTCATTGTTGGGTTAAAACTTTTCGATATGGTTGCAGCCAGTTGATTTGTGGTTGCCCATTTTACTGCTTTTAATGAATTTAGTTGGAATTTGGTTACTTTTCCTGGGGAAATGGAAAAGGCTAATCGCCCAAGTAACAAGATATTGGTGTCATCCAGATTTCAAGTTAAACATCAAAAATGATGTGGAGAAGTTTCTGACCTCCTTCAGACTGTTGAGAGTTAGAACTTTGAGAAATTGATTTAATTGATTTGAGGAATTCAATATTAATTTCCTTGTTACATTTTAAATATATAACACGCTGGTCCACAGATAACACTACTATCTTTGTTAAATATTATTTAATTAGCTTTAATTTTAAAATCTTTTTGCACACTGTGCCAAATCATTCTCCAGAGATGGAAATAGATGTTCAATGTGGAGTAGTGGCTGAGAAATGGGTTTCAGTGTGTGGTATTTGAGTTGGTGTGATATTTAGTTTGCAGAACGAGGCCATGTCATTAACTACTGTATAAGGCCCCCCGTCCTAAAAACAAAATCGCTCCAAAAAATCCCCCATGTCTTGTATGCTAATCTGACATTTTGGAGGGTATATTATTGCTACCTGGCCCAGGTATCAGGGAGAGAAGGATTCCTTGCTGCCTGACCTGCCCCCAGTATACAGGGAGAGAAGAATCCTCTCTCTCCCCACACCCCCCCACCAAAGTGCCGCCATCCCCCCCCAAACTTTTAACTTACCCCCCTCCCCCCGGGAGTGTTGCTGCTGTTACTATCCTGGACATAGGAGGAATACATACCCGTTCATCCTTGTGTTTGCTCTCAATGAAACAACACCAGCAACATGGTGACCACTAAGGCCAGGTGTTGTGAATCCTGCTTACCTGTAAATATAGTAAAGCATGCACACTTAAAAAATTTTTTTGATATTCCCTGCTGAATTTGGAGGTGGGGGAGGGGTGGGGGTTCTCTATGCCACTGGGTTTTATATGCCATCAAATATGGTAATTTAGATCAGTTCAGTCTGCACTGGAAACCTGGGCATTGTCATTGCTCATTGTTAAGTTTTCTTAAAACATTGAGATTTTATCTTGGATTCAAATTGATATTTTTGTTCTCGTGCAGGTTACAAGGCTTTGCTTCGATACGAAGGCTTTGACAATGATTCTAGCCTTGACTTCTGGTGTAACATCTGCGGTTCTGATGTTCATCCAGTTGGCTGGTGTGCAACTAGTGGCAAACCTTTAGTAACTCCTCGTTGTAAGTGTTCTGTGCTTATTGCAGTTCTTTTCATTGGTTATTTTCATGTGTGAGATTCCATGTTGTTGATTATGTATGAATAAGGAATGAAGAATATGAATCAGTGTATGTCAAATAATTTTCAGGTGAAACCAATGTCCTTAGAGGACCTGTCATATCCTATCGACTTGCCGCTTTGTGGTTCCTACTCTCTGCACAGCAAATAAATAGTGAATAATGATAGACGTTGCTGAGATTAGTGCCGTCACTAATGATCCATCTTGGTTGACGTTATCTTTTGAAACTATTGCCTCCCAATTCTTGCTATTGTGTGATTTTATTCTGTGGTGGCATTCCTGAAAATTATAAATGTACTTCTGGGTGCACTCACATGGACACTACTAACTTGGCCAAAGATGTCTCTAATCTTTTTGATGTAACTGCGAGACTTTGGGGCAGATTCTGCCAATTCCCAGCTTGACTCTTGTGCTTTCTCCTTTTGATTAATGGATTATTCTTTGAATTTTCAAATTTAAACAACAGCATGGTAACAGGCCCTTCTGGCCCATGAGACTGTGCTGCCAAAATGCCCCAATTAACTTAGAACCCCTGTATGTTTTGAAGAGTGGGAGAAAACCAGAACAACAGGAGGAAACCCAAGGAGACATGAAGAACGTATAAACTCCTTTCAGACAGTGCCAGATTTAAACCTGGATCACTGGCATTAGTGTTGCACTAACTGCTACACTAACCATACTGCCCACTTGACAAAATTAAAAAGGAAGGAAATAACTCCATGTAGAGTCCCTTTGTGTCCAGCAACCAATGTGTTTCTCTTGACTACATGAATCTCTGGACTATAACCTTGGGCTTTTCCCCATTGTGTGAGATCCTTCCTCCTCACTGAAATTACAATGTTAAAACATTGTCTATCTCTACCTGTTCTGCTGCATCTCGTTCCTCCTGAGATTCTAATCCTTGTTCACACACAGTTTGCTTCTTCTTTGCCATTGCCATCAGTTTGCAGGTCTTCCCTTCAGTTAGACTGCCTTAGAGCTTTGGAACTTTTGTTCCATTTGAAGCTCCCATCACTTTGGTTCTCATTTGTCTTTGCTGGCTCTCTTTGCCTCTACAAATTTAATTCCCAACTCTCTATTTCTAAATTGTTGTGTGACCCTGTCCCATAATTCCTTTCTGAGCAACTTTAGACTGTTGGGAAATTCACAACTGTCATCCTTGGGTGTTTTCCTGCAGCTAGTTCATTGGGTCGTTTTGTTGTCTCTCTCTTCCTTGCACTGGGTTCCTCACTCATCTTTCACACCCTGTTTGTCTGCATACTTGAACCACTCTCATTGACAACTATAGATATTTTCACAGGATAGGGTTTACCATCTCAAATACATTTGGATGTCAAAACTGCATCATGCCTGTGTCTGGAAAAACATTTTAAAATTGTGGCCTTCCTGTTCAGTGAAATGTAAATGTAATCTGCTGAGTTCACCAAAGTATTCTGGATGGAAATTGCTTTTGGAATATGATTGACTTTTTCTATTTAAAGATTGTTGCTTAAATACAGCACATCCTCCATAATTCTCATTATTTTATTTTTACAGCTATCCAACATAAATATACAAACTGGAAAGCATTCCTGGTGAAAAGATTAACTGGTGCAAAGACTCTTCCACCTGACTTCTGCTCACAGGTAGTCTACCCAGCTCCCTGTAGAACAGTGCAGCACAGGAGCAAGCTGTTTGGCCCACCATGTGCGTGTGCCAACCACGATACCAGTTTAAACTGACTCCATCTGCCTGTCCATAATCGCTGCATCCCCTGCTTGTTCATGTCTGACTAAATGCTGCTTAAATGTTGTTTCTTGTATCTGCTTCCTGGCACCTCCCTGGAGTATTCCAGGTATCCACCTCCCTCTGTTTTTGAAGAAAACTTGCCTCAAAACTCCTTTCCCCATGTCACCTTAAGTATTATACCCTTGATATTTTCAGCCTGGGTGGTGGGCAGTGGGGAGATTATTCTTTACCCTATTGAGAACTTACTTAAATTTTATAAACTTCTATCACCCTCCAGTCTTCCAGAGAAAACAATTCCAGTTCACTGAACCTCTCCATCGAGCTAATATGCTCTAATCCAGCTGGAATCTTGTGGAACCTTTCCAAAGCCTCCACACGATTCCTGCAATGTTTTGACCAAAACTGCACACACTACTACTCCAAATGTGATCTAACCCAAGTTTTATACAGCTGCAATATGATGCCAACTTTTGAACTCCATGCTCTGACAGATGAAGCAAGTATACTGTGTGCCACCCCTGTACTCTGTCTACTTGTGCTGCCATTTTCAGGGAGCTATGGACTGACATCCCAAGATCCTGCAATTTAATTGTATACTGTCCTCTTGAATTTGACCTCCCAAAGTGTAACGCTCACACTTGTCCAGATTAAACTTCGCCTGCCACTTCTCTGCCCATATTTCCATTTGATCTCTATCCTTCTATTTCCGTTGCCAGCATTCCTCTTGATTCACAACTCAGTCAATTTTTGTTTTGTGTGGAAATTAGCTAGTCAGTCTACCTTCATTTTTGTCTAAATGTTTTTTTTATATACATTCAAACAGCAGAGGTCCTGGCACTGCTGTCTGTGGAATACCACTCTTCAAGACCTCCAATCAGCATAATACTCCTGTCTCATTAGCATGGGATTTTATTCAATAATTTCATTCCACCTTCCCTCTAATGTTATTGTGCTGTCTCTAGTCTGGCAGTGTTTGTGAAGCTTGACTGTGATTCTGTACCTCATTGTTGCCCAATGATTTTTAATATGTATCCAGCGTTTGAATTTTATCCAGCTGATGACTTTCTGTTCTTTTAACCCAAGGGTGAAGAAGTTTTTAAACAGCTCTCCTGTTGACTCCCTCAGCAGTTGTTCCACATGCTGTAGATTTAAATTAGACTTTATGACTCAATCCTTAAGTTGAGGGCTTTTGTCACAATCCTTCATTGATGATCTGATTGAGACCAAGTCCATTAATGCAGATGGAAAGCAGTGGACACCAGCAGCTTGTATTTATCATTGGTGTGTTTCACAAAAAGAAAAATGGATGAAACTGGTTGCTTCCCTAGAGTGATGACAAAGTGTTTTACAGGTTGTCGAAAGCATGCAATACCCTTTCAAAACTGCCATGCGTGTAGAAGTTGTGGACAAGACACACCTTTGTCGAACAAGAATAGCAGTTGTTGAAAGCATAGTGGGAGGTCGTTTGCGACTCATTTATGAAGAGTGTGATGATGGGACAGATGATTTCTGGTGTCATATGCTGAGTCCCCTCATTCATCCTATTGGTTGGTCACGGAGTATTGGACACAGATTCAAACGATCAGGTAAGAGTGGTGTTCAAAACATGTATTTATGGAAACTATAGGATGGGGATTTATTCTATCCTGATTTTTGGTCCCCTCTGTCCACTTGAAGGCTTTGAAAAGTGTCTGCACCACGAGTCAAGGGCAGAAGTAGTTTTGGGTATTGGAAATAGTTCCTTGTGAAAGTTTGTAACACTTGTCTTGGGTAGAATTAAACAATGTTAATGGGGGAAAAAGTTGCTGAACAGAACATCTCAATGAATCACTGTCGTTGAAAGTGAGAGGAGTTTTGTGCATCTTCGCTTTTGATAACTCGCTGGAATGGTGTAGCAGATATTCTCATAATAGAAACATAGCAAAGAAAAATATTGAAGAAGGACAAACAATTAAAAATGAAAAACCTTTGAGGTGAAGGAGGGTGTGAATGTGGGGGTTGCCAGCAGCATCAACTATGACATTTTAGCTAAACCTGAACTGACTGAGGTGGCCACAGAGATGTTGGAAGTCTTCTCCCTGTCTCTGGGGAACTCCTGAACCTTTAGTGCCTGGTGGCAAATGATGATTTGAATTTGCATCTTGTTTAAACTCTTATTGTCATTCTTGCTTTGCTTGACTACATGTGGTCTTGTAGATTTAATTACTTTTTAAAACTTTATTTGCTTTAGATGGTTCAAAGAAACAGGAAGGACACTGTGATGCCTGTGCACAATTATTTGCAAAGGTAAGTACTTGGAGGCAAAGCATTATGCACTCAATACTGAGTAATGATGGAGAATTCTGGGTAAAAATGTTTGCATAGTGAGGGAATTATGGGTTATGAGGAGAAGACCGTTAGGTGGAACTGAGTCCAAGGCCAGTTCAGCCCTGATCTTATTGAATGATGGACTTTTGCTTGTGTTCTTAAAAATTACTATGTAGATTTTGTGTTGGCTAATATCAAGGCCCCCATTAGTAAAATATTATCGGTTATTAAGATTTAATGAAAAGGAGCTTATTGCTAGATACATTGTGCAATGTACATGTACACCAAAATTCTTGCTGTGGCTTTTTCTTCTCCCTATTCTATGTTTTGGCCTAATTTTTCCTTGCTGGAGTAGTACAATTTCTTGGCTTTGGTAATCAAGTTTGTCCAGTGAAGTTATGATAGCATATTTGAAATTTTAGACATACAGTACAGTAACAGGCCACTTCGGCCCACGAGTCAGTGCCGCCCAAATTACACCCAATTAACATATACCCCCAGTATGTTTTGAATGGTGGGAGGAAACCGGAGTCCCCAGGGAAAACCCACACAAATATTAGGAGAACGTACAAACTCCTCACAGCACAGGATTTGAACCATGGTCCCAATCGCTGGCAATGGAAGACATTGTGCTAACTGCTACGCCAACTGTGCCACCTTTACAAATGAGGATCTTGTGGCTCTTCCACACTTAAATAAAATGCCTGTATTAAAGAAAGGTCTATCATTTATTACTGAACAGATGAATTGCAAGTCTGATATTTGGATATAAATATCTTTATCAATTTGTAAGGCATCTTATTTATTGATATGACCTTAAAGATAAAACCTGCTGGTTTGATCTGTATGACTTTGATCCTCACACTCTTGTGGCTGGATTTTAATTGATGTAGCTCCCGAGAGCAACACCATAGTATGATGTGGGGTAGATAATATTCATGTCCTCAGAATCAAATTTAAGAATGGTTTTGCTGATTTCTGTGATTGAGTTAGATCTTTTGATCTTTAGGTAAAGGATGTGGATCAAAGTGGAGAATGGTTCCAGGAAGGAATGAAGTTGGAAGCAATTGACCCTCTGAATCTTTCTGCCATCTGCGTGGCAACTGTCAGAAAGGTAGGCTTTCCATTGCACAGAAATGTCTATTTTATGTTCAGGTTGAGGCGGCATGCCACGAGGCAGGCGAACCGGCCCCGCTTGTAATCCACGTGGCGGGCCAGCTAGCCAAAATGGCGTTGTCGGGAGGTTTCCCCTTCTTCTCAGCACCAGGCTCAGAAGCCCGCACTGGGGGACCACATGATGCCGGAGTGACATTGGTGCCCCCCCCCACCCCAAGCGCAGTTTTCAGCCAGGTCCAGCCTGGCAGCCAGCAATAAACCAGTTTTCTGCTCACTGAGCTCAACCCGTCTGGTTGCATGTTCTTTCACTAGCAGTGTCGCTGCCGCTACAATTGGTGACCCCGACTGGTTCAAAAGTCTTTGAACCCAACAAGAGCGAACCTGGGATCAGTGCTATAGCCGTTAAGTTGCCTGACTTCTGGGTTCAGGAGCCAGAGACCTGTCGGCCATGTGGAGGCCCAGTTTCACCTCTGCCAGATTTCGTCCGACACGACCAAATTCTACCATGTGGTCGCCGCTCTGGACCAGGCCACCGCCAAACACGTGCTGCACCTCGTTCATCACCTGCCCGCCGAAGACAAATACGGGACCATCAAGCGAGTGTTCACCGGATCCCTCGGACTATCCAAGCGTCAGCGTGCCGCTCGGATGCTGCACCTCGATGTCTTGGGGGGGGACAGGTCCCCGGTGGAGCTGATGGACGAGATGCTCGCTCTCATGGGTGATCACACCAACTGCCCACTCTTTGAGCGAATTTTCCTCGACCATCTGCCCGACGACATCCGGCCATTACTGGCCCAAGAGAGCTTTACCGACCCAAGGAAGGTTGCTCAGAAGGCCCAAGTGCTATGGCTTGCGCGATTCCTGGAGGGCTCGGCGGTCCAGCAGGTCACGAGGCACAGGCATGACCACACCAAGCCTGGCCCTAGTGCTGCGGTAGAGCACCCGGCCCCTGCAGGGACCACCAAGAACATAACTAGGGGCACGGCATCTGATCCAGGCCTCTGCTTCTACCACCACCGCTGGGGAGCCAAGGCTCGGAAGTGTTATCAGCCCTGCTTGTTCCAGGGAAACGAGCATGTCGTCTGCTGTTAACGGCTGCGGCAGCTGGCCAAGGACACAGCCTCCTCTACCTGTGGGACTCAGTCAGTGGCTGGCGCTTTCTTGCCAGATCAGCGTCAACCCGGCCACGGCCATCGAGTCCCGGAACCGACCTCGAGGACCTCCCCTCTGTGCGGCCAATGCAACAGAGATCTGGACATACGGGAACAAGACAGTCCACTTCCAGATAGGCTGGCAAAAGTTCTTGTGGAGTTCACCATCTCGTCCCTTCCAAGAGCCATCCTGGGTGCTGACTTCCTTCTCGCCCATGGCCTCCTGGTGGACATTCGAGGTAGGCGCCTGGTAGACGCCCGGACTTTCCAGGCCGTTCTCCCACACAGAACAGCAGCAGATGGCCACGATCAGCACGCCCAGAGACGAGTTCCAGCGAATCCTGGATGAGTTCTCGGCCCTCCTCAGGTCACAGTTCTCAGCTGCCTCACCATGCCACGGGGTGTTCCACCACATCCCCACCCAGAGTCCACCAGTTCACGTTGGCTCCCGCCTGACAAGCTCCAGGTGGCGAAGGAAGAGTTTTCGCATCTGCTGGAGCTGGGGATCATTCGGTGCTCTGACTGCCCATGGGCCTCGCCGCTCCACCTGGTCCTGAAAGCCTCCGGCGGCTGGCGCCCCTGTGGAGACTATCGACGGCTCAACGAGACCGCAGTTCTTGACTGTTGCCCCATCCCTCACATCCAGGAATTTATGGCCAAACTGCACGGTACGAGAGTTTTCCCCAAGGTTGACCTGGTGCGCGGGTATCATCAAATCCCGGTGCACCCTGACAACATACCCAAGATGGCCATCATCACCCCCTTCATCTTGTTTGAATTCCTTTGCATGCCGTTTGGGCTAAAGAACGCCGCTCAGACCTTCCAGCGCCTCATGGACTCTGGGCAGGGACCTAGATTTTGTTTTCATTTACTTGGATGATATCCTCGTTGTCAGCAGGGATCGGGCGCAACACAAGGCCCACCTGCGCGCCTTCTTCTCCCGGCTGGCCGACTTCGGCCTCACCATCAACCCAGCCAATTGCCAGTTCGGGAAGGAGTCCATGCAGTTCCTGGGCCATGCCATCATGGCCGAAGGAGCTACGCCTGCCACTACGACGGTCGCCGCTATCAAGGAGTTCCCACGCCCGGACAACCTCAAGGCGCTGCAGGAGTTCGCGAGTATGGTCAACTTCTATAACCGATTCATCTCAGGAGCCACGCGCATCATGCAGCCGCTATTTGCCCTCATCACAGCCAAGCACAAAACACTCACCTGGACCCCAGAGGCCTGCAGTGGATTCGAGGCCACCAAGGACACTCTCGCGAAAGCTACCATGCTCGCCCACCCGCACACTGACCTGCATATGGTGCTCTCCGTCGATGCCTCTGCCACAGCCGTTAGTGCTATCCTGGAACAGCAAGTGAATGGACAATGGAAGCTGCTGGCATTCTTCAGTCGGCTTCTCTGCCCACCAGAGCACAAGTATAGCGCCTTCGACCGTGAGTTACTGGGCATGTACCTGGTGATGCGGCATTTCCGCTATTTCTTGGAGGGGAGGACTTTACCATCTTCACCGACCATAAACCCCTCACTCAGGCGCTCGCGATGGCGAAGGATACTTGGTCGGCCCGCCAGCAGTGTCACCTCTCCTTCGTGTCGGAATTTACCACCGACATTCGGCACAAGGCGGGGTAAGGACAATGTGGTCGCCGATGCATTCTCACGACCGGCCATCTGCTCGCTGACACCCGGCCTCGATTTCGACCAGCTTGCCTGGGACCAGAAGTTCGATGAGGAGATGCGAGCCTTCAGGACTACCATCACGGGCCTGTGGTTCCGAGACCTCCTGACTCCTAGCAGCGAAGGCACTGTCCTGTGTGATGTCGCCTGTGGTTCACCAGCAGTGGTGCAGGCAAGTCTTCCATCACATTCACGTCCTTTCGCACCTGTTCATCAGGTCCACAGTCCGTCTGGTGGCAGAGCGGTTCGTCTGGCGTGGGCTGCAGAAGCAGATCACGGGCTGGGCCAGAACATGCACCCATTGCCAGATGTCCAGGGTGCACAGGCACACCAGGGCGCCTGTGCAAGATTTCGAGCACGTCCGGGAAAGGTTCAGCCACATTTACGTGGACATAGTCGGGCCCTTACCCATTTCCCGGGGCAACTGTTACCTGTTCATGGTGGTAGACCGCACCACTCGTTGGACCAAGGCGATCCTGATGCTGGACGCCTCCACAGACTCCTGCCCCTGAGCGCTGTTGCATGGTTGGGTCACCCGGTTCGGCGTTCTGAATCACCTCACCTGTAATCGGGGTGCCTAGTTGGGGATAGAGCTACATTGCACCACGGCCTATTACCCACAGGCTGGTCGAGCGTCTGCACCGCCACCTTAGGTCAGCACTTATGGCCCGACTCACCGGTCCCAACTGGGTGGACAAACTTCCTTGGGTGCTCTTGGGCATCCGCTCCACGCTCAAGGAGGATCTACAGGTGTCATTAGCTGAGCTGGTCTACAACGCACCGCTGGCACTGCCCGGTGAGTTCATCAACACGCCTCACAACCAGCGGTTGCTGCACGAGCTACTTCCCCACCTCTGGGCCCACTTGGACTCCTTTGCACCCCCACCGCTGCCCAGACACAGCACACGGCCATCTTGCGTCCGCAGCAAGCTGCATTCTGCAGAGTACATTTTTATTTGGCGGGACCGCCCGCGGCACCTCTGCAGAGACCTTATGAGGGGGCGTACAGGGTTGTCCAGTGTTCAGGGACTACGTTCATGCTGGACATCGGCAGCAGGCGGGAACTGTTTACTGTGGACAGGCTGAAGCCAGCTCACCTCGACCCCACCGAACCAATGATTGTGGCCCAACCCAAGAAGCGAGGCCACCCAGCTAAAAAGGACATTGGTGCCGGTTCTGGAGGGGGGCTGTGTGGCGGCATGCCACTAGCCAGGCGAACTGGCCCCACTTGTAATCCACGCGGCGGGGCAGTCGCCCAAAATGTCGCTGTCGGGGGTTTCCCCTTCTTCTCAGCACCGGTCTCAGAAGCGTGCGCTGGGGACCACGTGAGGCCCGAGTGACGTCGGCACCCCTCAGAGGGGTTCTCAGCCAGGTCTGGGCTGGGTGTATAAGTCCAGCCCGGCAGCCAGCAATAAACCAGTTTTCTGCTCACTGAGCTCAACCCGTTTGATTGCGTGTTCTTTCAGTAGCCGTATAGCTGCCGCTACAATGTCTCATTATCAGATCCTCTGATTAAGACAAATGCTGGAATTTGGAATAAACTATGGAAATAGGAAAGGAAGACAGGGAGAGTGGATATGGATCACTCAATGGATTGTAGGCTACTGGATCAGAGTATGGTGTTATTCTTGTGGCTTGCAGTTGACCTGCTCTGACAGTGAAGCAGACAGAGGGGTCACAGGTTCATATTGTGAAGGGAGTTGAAATGACACACAAACTGACTTGTGGATAGGGCACAGTTATTCAGCAGAGTGGTCTCCTAGTCTTTGTTTTGTCTTGCCAAATTAGTAGCAACCACAACAGGAGCACTGAATGCAATAAACTGCGTCACCTGGAAGGAGTGCTTCGATCCCTGGAGGTGGAGTAGGGAGCAGTGTCAGAACGAGGAAGGGTGACTGGGCAGGAACGAGCGGACCAGGGAGTCACGGAGAGAGTGGTCCTGCAGAAAGCTGGCCCAAGGGTGGGTGAAAAGGGAAAGATGTGGCTGGCATTGGTATCCTGTTGGAGCTGGTATAAATGACCAAAGATGTGCTGGATGCAAGGGCGAGCAGGGTGATATGTGGGAACCAACGGAACTATATATCTGCTTGGTCTGAAGAGGTAGGAAATGACTGAGAACGGATGAGTGTGAAATGGAGGAACCTTGAGGGGTGAATCAATGATGGCACACGAAAAGACACTTTTCCAGAGAGAGGACATTTCAGAAGTGCAAGAGCAGAAAATCTCGTACACAGAACAGAGACTAAGACAAAATTTGAGAGAAGGAGATGGTGTCCTGCCAAGAGATAGTTTGGGAGGATCTGCAAACAAGGTTAGGGTGGAAGAATGGGGGTTTGTAGTGGAGACTGGGAGCTAGTTTGTCTTCTGAAATGAGAAAGGGATGGAAGTTGGTGGCTATAATAAAGGGAGGATTTGGTAATTACAGCAAAGTAGATTTGAGGCACAATCTCATTCAAGAGCTGATTGAATGCTGGAATCTGCTCAGTTTTGCTGAAACATCAATCTGAAATTCTTGTTCTATTTCTCTCTTCAATGGTGTCAGTCATTTGTTTTTATTTGTTTTTACAGATTTGTAGCATCTGTAGGTTGTGTGTTCTTGGTCAAAGGGCTGTATAGTCTGCTTCATTTTCTGCATTTGTGTTGGGTTTGTACATTGCAAGGGACCTGATTATCATTTCTTTGCAAGTTGAGTTTCTTCATCATTGCATTAAAACGCTTAACTGAACTGAGTTGGAGATCATACCTTTGTCTTCATTAGAGCAGTGAGGTTGTCTTTCCATCATCTGTTGTGATTTCACATTATTGGGATTGGGAACTTCATGTTTGCAGTGGTGTGTGTGAGTCAAGGTACACAGTGCAGATCCTTCAGCCCACCTCTATAAACCTATTACATAATCTAATTGTTCTCTACCTCAAGTTCATGTTTATTATCATCAAACTGTACATGTACAATCTGTACCATAGTAAAGGTTCCATTATTGTTAAGTAATACTATATTTAGAATGTTATATACGTGAAATTCTTTAACTTTTGTCTAACTGAAAGGCAGAAAGAGTTGACACTTTGTTCACAGAAATCTGGTGTTCCGTGGCGGTTTCTCTCCAAGTACTGTCCAGTCCTGAGCCTGCTTAGTTTCTGAGATCAGAATCTTGGCTATATTCTGGCTATTAAGTGCTCAGTCAATGCACATACACAGTACACCCTAAACACAAATGGCATGTATACCTTGTGAATTTTAAAATTTATATATATTTATAAAAAATTTAGGGGCTTCTAGGATTGTTCAACTGTCTCAAGGCCTGCGAAAAGTGCTGTTTCCCAGCCTGGCAGTTCCAGGTTTTGTGCTCCTGTACCTCTTCCTTGAAGGAATTGTCACAAAGATACTGCAGGCTGGATGGTATGTATTCTTAATGATTTTCTGAGCCCCCTTTAAGCACCCCTCCTTGTGAAGGGGTCCCCCCTTCCCTCTATCGCTTCGATAGAGGGAAGGGGGACTCCAGTGATCTTCTCAGCAGTTTTAATCACCTTCCATACTGACTTTATGTGATGTTTTGCATTTACCATACCACATGATGATGCAACCAGCCAGGACATGCTCTGTTGTGCTTCTGTAGAATGTTGTTTGGATGGTGGCTGGTAACCTTGCCCTCCTCAACTTCCTCTGTCTTCCTGACTAATGAGGAGGTGTGTTGGGTCCAAGATAGGTTATAATGGACATTAATGAACTTTGCGCTCCCCACTTTCTCTATGATGGAACCATTGATGTGGAGTGGGGAATGGTTCTTTGTATTCCTGAAGTCTACAATCATATCTACATGGAGATTCAGATTGTTGCTCTTACAAGGCTTTTACCGTTCTCTCTGTAAGATGACTCATTTTTGTTACCAATGAGCCAACTATCATTGCCATCTGAAAACGATGATACTGTTGGAGTTGAAGGGGGCCAAGGCAGATGAGTGAGAAATAGAGGAGATGTGTGAGGGCTGAGTTGATGGTGGAAGAAGGCACACATTTTAGAAGATCTGGACTAGAAGACTTCATCTTGGGAACAAATGTGGCAGAGACAGAGAAATTGAGAGAAGGGGATAGAATCCATGCAGGGACAGGGTGTGAGTAAGTGTAGTCAAGGTAGTTGTGGGTTTGTAATATATGTCTGTGGAAAGCTTGTTTCTGAGATGGAGACACAGAAATTCAGGAAGGGGTGGAAGTTGGCTGCAAAGTGGATGAAATAACAAGCTCATCACAGGTGGATGAGGCTATCCTGATGTAGCCATCAATATACCAGAGGAAGAGTTAAAGGGTCTTGCCTGTGTGGGCTTGCAGTATGGATTGCTCCACAAAATCCTCAAACAGGCAGGTGTAGCTGGGACCCTTGTGAGTACCCATGGCTACTCCTTTGATTTGGAGGAAGTGAGATGTTAAAGGAGAAGTTGTTTAAAGTGAGGACAAGGCAGAGAAGGGTGGTGATACAGGATGACTGGCTGCATATCTGGACCAGAAAGAAGCGAAGTTCTTTAAGACCTATATGGGGGATGGAGTTATAAAGGGATTTGACATCCATTATGAAGATGAGGTGGTCCAATTTGGGAAATCTGAAGTCATTGAAGAGAAGGAAGGCATATAAGATATCGCAGATCTAGGTGGGGAGGGATTGAACCAGGGGAGAAAAGGTAGTCAAGGTAAGATTAAACTAGTTTGGTGAGGCAAGAGTAAGCAGAAACAATGGGTCTACCCGGATGGTTTGGTTTTTGTATTTTGGGTAGAAGGTAGAAATGAGCAGTGTGGGGATGGGAGACAGAGGTTGGCAGCTGTGGGAGGGAGGTGACCAGAGGTGATGAAGTTGGAGATGGTGTTGGATGCTGTGTTGGGGTCCTGTGGGAGGGGGAGATAGGAGGAGGTATCTGAGAGGGGTCGTCTGGCCTCAGTCAGGTCGAGGTCAGTGTGCCAGACCAAAACAGCACCAACGTTATCTGCAGGTTTGATGGTGAGGTTGGGATTGTTGCGGAGAGCGCTCGGAGGAGTGTGATGAAATTGAGAAGGTTGATGTCTCAAAATTGGATGTGAGTGTACTCATGATTACTGATTATTGATCTTTGTGAGTTGCATTTGTTACTGGTGGCGCTGACTTTCTGATCACTGTGAAAATTACTTGTTACATTGTTGAAAAAGAAATGAGAACCACTTAAATTTATTCTAATGGCTCACTGGCAAATCATCATAATTCTGTGATACCATTATTATGATAAATTTTACAGGCAGAGATTCTGTAACATTTAGACTCCAAGTTCCCTTTTGTGATGTGGGGCTGATTTGGTTATCGTTAATCACCACTGTTTGTGACCTGCAAAATGTGCATTTATGCCTGTGATTTCTTTCCCGGTGGTGAATTTTCTTTTCTCTTTTCAGGTATTGGCAGAGGGCTACCTGATGATTGGTATTGATGGTTCAGAGGCAGCAGATGGCTCGGATTGGTTTTGCTATCACTCCACATCTCCGTCAATCTTTCCTGTAGGATTCTGTGAAATTAACAAGATTGAGCTTACGCCTCCCCGAGGTAGGCAGTGTTTTACTGTCCGTTTGGGACCCAACATTATTTTGTTGATAATTATCGTTATGGATTAGATATTACAAGTTTTCATGCCTGTCGTCTGCTGCTCATTTCACTGTGAAGTTAGTGCTGTTGCCTTTATGTATCAGGGATTGTTCCCAAACTAGCCTAAAGCACAGATTCCCACGAGGCATGAATAATCCAATTAAAATTGCTATTGTCAGGATGGCATGCAGGAAAACAAGTTTGGAACTAAACCTGAAATTAATGATCTTTCTTTTGAGATGTTTCTTTGGCTTGGCTTCGCGGACGAAGATTTATGGAGGGGGTAAAAAAGTCCACGTCAGCTGCAGGCTCGTTTGTGGCTGACCAGTCCGATGCGGGACAGGCAGACACGATTGCAGCGGTTGCAAGGGAAAATTGGTTGGTTGGGGTTGGGTGTTGGGTTTTTCCTCCTTTGCCTTTTGTCAGTGAGGTGGGCTCTGCGGTCTTCTTCAAAGGAGGCTGCTGCCCGCCAAACTGTGAGGCGCCAAGATGCACGGTTTGAGGCGTTATCAGCCCACTGGCGGTGGTCAATGTGGCAGGCACCAAGAGATTTCTTTAGGCAGTCCTTGTACCTTTTCTTTGGTGCACCTCTGTCACGGTGGCCAGTGGAGAGCTCGCCATATAATACGATCTTGGGAAGGCGATGGTCCTCCATTCTGGAGACGTGACCCATCCAGCGCAGCTGGATCTTCAGCAGCGTGGACTCGATGCTGTCGACCTCTGCCATCTCGAGTACCTCGACGTTAGGGGTGTGAGCGCTCCAATGGATGTTGAGGATGGAGCGGAGACAACGCTGGTGGAAGCGTTCTAGGAGATGTGATTATCTTTAAATTTCCAGGATAATACCTTTTGTGTCACTCAACTTTGCATACCTCTTCCTATCAGCCCTTTTCAGAGTCAGATTATATTGTCATGGACATAGCATGGAATTTGTTGTTTTGTGGCGGCATTGCAGGTGCAAAAGTTGCCATAAATTACTTTAAAAAGTAAACAAATAAATTGGTGCCAAAGAGAAAGTGAGGTGGTGTCTGTGGTTCATTGGCCATTCAGAAATCTCATGGCGGAGGGGTGAAGCTCTTTTGTACAGTAGGGTGTTTGTCTTCAGACTCCATCTCCCTGATGGTACCTGTGAGAAGAGGATATGATCTGGGTGTAGAGGGTCCTTGAGGATAGAGGCTGCTTTCTTAAGACGTTGCCTCTTGTCGATATCCTTAATGGAGTGAAGTCCATGATGGTGCCAACAGAGTTCACAACCATTTCTAGTCTTTTCCGGACCTGTACATTGGCACCTCCCTACCAGAGAGTGATGCACCCAGTCAGAATGCTCTCCTCAGTACACCTGGAGAAATTGGCAAGAGCCTCCTCAAAATCCTCATGAAGTATATCCCAGGCAAGCTGCCTTTGTGATTGCATCAATATGAAGGCCCCAGGATAAATCTTCAGACACGTTAACACCCAGAAATTTGAAGTTTTTAACCCTTCCCACTGCTGATCCATCGATGAGGACTGGTTTGTTTTCCTTCTGATTTCACCCAATTGAAGTCAATAATCAGTTTCTTAGTTTTGCTAACATTGAATGCAAGGTTGCTATTTTTGCACCATTCATCTAGCTGATTTGTCTCCACTCACGTACGCTTCCTCATTGATGTCTGTGATTCTACCGACAACCATGATCGGCAAATTTGTAGATGGCATTTGAAGTGTGTCGAGCCGCACAGTCATAGGTGTAGAGTGAGTAGATTAGTGGGCTAAGTACACATCCTGTGTTGATCATCATCGAGGTGGAGACGTTATTTCTGAGTCGTACTAAGTGTGATCTTCCCATGGGGAAGTCAAGGATCCTGTTGAAGGGGAGGTTCAGAGGCCCAGGTTTTGGAGCTTGTTTACCAGTGCTGAGGGCATGATGGTGTTGAAAGCTGAGCTGCAGTTGATGAAGAGTAGTCTGGGTGTTGCTGTCCAGAATCATTACTACATGGTAGAATATCTGGCTAGATCTTGTATAGATGCAGTATTTATATTAGATATCATTTTAAATTGAGAGATATTTCCTGCAAGGAGGAGAGAGGATGAAAAACAAAACTATTACTTCTTTGAGGTACAATTTGTTGTCCTCCGATTTCATTATTTGAGAAAGCAATGTGAACCTCCTCTTCTTCCATAAGATCAGACACTGGTGTCTCTGCTTTTCCATTGCTGAATAGCTCATCTGTGCTTTTGCTCCCTCTTGTCCACTCTAGTGCACTGCTGGATGCCTTGCCTTAGGTTCGATCCTCTGAATTTTGGATCAAGTCAAACTCCACTATCCTTATACCATATGCACTTCACTGAGCTCTTCAAAACTGACATATCCCTATTGGTTTCTAATTCATCCATTCCCATGGTATCCCTTTTGATTTCAAATTGTTCTGTCACATTGCCTTTCCTGTCTGAAACTTTGTCCAGTCTTGTGTTGTTCTCTGATAACTGCGCACCTCCAATTCCAGCCTTGTGCATGTCCCTGCTGCAACACTTTTGGGTGTGCTTTAAAAACTGCTAGACTCTAAAGATCTGGAAGTTCTTTCACCACCACTCTGCTGCACTGTTGCTCTTCATCTTCAAGGTTCTTCTTAAAATTAAGTCACCTGTTCAAATATTACCTTGTATGTCTGTTATCAGCATTTGTGACCATGCTTCTTGTGAATCTCAGTGCCAAACATCTGTGAAGTCATATATTTGGGCAATGGGTTGAATAATGCGCAGATGAGGTTGAATAATATACTGATGCTTTTAAGGTGATGGTGATTATTTTACAGGTTACTCCAAAATACCTTTCAAATGGTTCGACTACCTTCGGGAAATGGGATCTGTTGCAGCACCTGTCAAACTATTCAACAAGGTGAGAGCACAAATTGTCCAAAATGCAAATTATTTTCCTTGTCATTTCATACTCTTTTCAAAATGGAGTTTCACAACATTTCTTTAAACAAGTTGCATGTCTCATGAAAGACAATCTCTGTTGAGATTCTGATCTTTGTGTGAAGCTACTATGTTGTATGCTGTCTGGAATGTTTTTATGTTGTGACATTGGGTCAAGGCTGCTGAGTTCGCAGGCAATCTCAGTAATCTGGGATGTCCGTTGGATTGGGACTGAGAGATGCTTTCTAAAATAAAAACAAAATAAATTTAGACATGCAACACAGTAACAGGCCCTTTCGGCCCATTAACCCGTGCTGCACAATTACACCCAATTGACTTACAACCCCAGTATGCTTTTTTTGAAGTGTTACGGAATAAGTTAATAAAATTATGATAAAATACATCTTAAAAGGGTAAAATTGTGAGGTTTAGTTGTTAGGTCACATTTCACAAACATACATCTCTTTTGCTATGCAAGAGCTATGTAAAGGTAGACTTTGTGTCTACAGTTGGCTTTGCAGAGAGGATGGAAAGTGCTTGTGAGAGTTTCACAAGTAGGTGTTAATAGATCAGCATATTTGAACAGTGTCCAGGCTCAAGAACTGAGAGCTCTTTTGCTTTTAAACTGGTGCCAGAGTTTTAAATGTCTGATTGGTATTTGAAACCAAAAAAGACCTTCTTAAGCGTTAACAACTTGAGTTAAAGCCTGGTGAACGTAATATCTGTTCAATTCTGTGCACAGTACGGAAGATTACCTGATACCAGTGAACTTGGAGAAGTGAAAAGTGAATGATTGGACAGTGAAAAATAACTTTGTTGAACACATTTCATACACATGCGCTTAGAATTAGAAGGGGGTTAAGTTGATAGTATTAAGTATTGATCTTTTGTATTAAGAAAATCAATTTTGTTTAAGTCGCCATTGTCTTGGTGAATTTCTGTTGCTACTGGTTTTTGAGTCCTTTGGGCTCATAACAACAATGGGTGGAAACTGGAACACCTGGAGACGTGGGAGAACGTACAAACTCCTTACGGACAGCGCCAGATTCGAGTCCTAGTTGCTGGTGCTGTAACCGCATTGCACTAACTGCTACGCTAACCGTGTTGGCTTTCATTGTTGGGGAGGAATAATTAATTGATTTGCAGTTTGGGTAATGATTGCTTCCAAATTTTTCCTCTTCCCTATAAAGCAAATGCAGCCAAAAGGGACTATCCCAGGATGGCAATTTGGTTGGAATGGACGAGTTGGGCCAAAGGGCTACTTCGGCACTCTGACTTTAAGGTTTATGTAGCTGATCTCTTCTATGCCTGGATAAGGAGGAGGTTGGTCAAAGCACCTGCTCCTGATAGAGGTCCACCTTTTACTGAGAAGCTCTTGTTTGCTTCAGATGCTGAATGAGGCTGGCTGTAATGCATGACTGGTTGAGTTGCTGTCCTTTCGTATGAAGTGTGATTCCTGTTTTATGCTAACTTAGTAATGATGGATTGTTCCAGTGAACAAACTTTAATATTAAGCATGGCTGACGAGAACACATTTTAAGTAGTTTTCCAATGGGCCAATGCTCACTATGTTTTCCATCACAGGAAGTTCCAAACCATGGCTTCAGAGTGGGAATGAAACTGGAAGCTGTCGACCTAATGGAGCCACGTCTGGTCTGTGTGGCCACTGTTACCCGCATTGTCCATCGGCTCCTCAGGATTCACTTCGATGGCTGGGAGGACGAATATGACCAGTGGGTGGACTGTGAATCTCCAGATCTCTACCCGGTCGGCTGGTGTGAACTGACTGGTTACCAGCTTCAACCTCCAGCATCACAGTGTAGGTGATGCAATTCTTTTTCTTGGCAACCATCTGAAAAATGGACATGGCCAGTGCACAATCTTTCATCGTATCATTGACCTGGGACTGGTATATCCATACCTCATAATGGCCATTTATTTCCCTACCTGCAGACCAAGGCCCAGGATTACTCCGGTCAAGCTCATCTACTGCTTGTATCCTATCCAATTGTATTGTTGCAGGAGCATGTCCATCATTGAAACTTCAAGTTACGACTGTTTTCTATTTTCTTTCTGTTCTGTTTCACTGTCCTTCTGTTATTTTCTAAACTAAGTGAAGTAGTGCTGCCTGGGACTAACTAGTTAAAGATGTAATTTCTACACTGAGCAGAAAATGTAAGATAATCACCACGATCTGAACTCTAACTGGCTGTTATTGATGTGAATGAGAGCAACATTGTTGTAACTTAGCACAGCTCTTCACAGGGATTTCAACTCTAATCCCATTTGTAAATTTTTATCCATTCAATTTCTGTCACGAGTTGAGTATGTTTGGATTTTCCCTCCAGAGCCAGAGAACTGTAGAATGTTGCTGCACAGAACACAGGCCCTTCTAGTTTGCATCAAACTATTATTCTGCCTTGTCCCTTTGACCTGCACCCATTCTGTATCCATACCCCTCCCACCCATGTAACTCTCCAAATTTTTTGTGTCAAAATTCAGTTGGCAGTTTCTTCCATACTCCCACCGCTTTCTGTGTGAAGAACTTCCCCCAATGTTCTCCCTAAACTTCTCCTTTGGTTTGTAACTCAACTAACTTCAGTATAAAAAGCCTGCTTGTATTTACTCTGCCTCCCCCTCGCAGATGGAAAGACAAACTAGAATGGGGAAAAAAATGCTCATGCTTGATACTTGATTGATTGTATTAGCCCTGCTGAGCTGAGATATCTTGACCACCTTCTGTGACTTGTACACGAGTTCTGAGAGCTTGTGTATTTAACAATGAATTGGATAAAGCAGCTGTTTTTTTTTGATCATGGTCATTGACCCCTTATTATCCTTCAACATCATTCATTTTCCCCACTCTGAAAAGCATCTTCTGCCTGGAAGCATTTCCTCATGGTGGACACCGGGACAGCATCCCTGGATCCACATACAGGTAGATCCCGACTTATGATGGGATTTGGTTCCAGGACTCGTATTGTAAATTGAAATTATTGTAAGTTGGGGCCAACGTGTACAAATTTAAAAAAAAAATACTATGACAGTCTTATTGTGTGTTCCTGGAATAAACCACACAAAAAAAATTGAAAACACAGAGTTAAGACACAGATTGGGAGCTTGGATGCGCAGGCAGCTGGGGAGAGGACCCGCGGTCGAGAGCTCAGATGTGTGCCGGCTGGGGAGAGGACGCTGAAAACCTTTATTCACACGTTGCAGTTTGATTCCCCACGGCCATGGCATCATGGCAACTGAGAACTCCACAGCACTGACAAGGCTGCAACTCGCTAGAGGGAAATGTGCTCAACATTACTCTCCCTCTAATATGTATATTTAAAATATTACTATCTACCCCCTCTCCCTCGTTAACCATCTCATGGTGCAGGGTAACTAGGGGCAGAGGCGTCACCTCGCAATCTATGTTGTGATTTGGAATGCATATGCAGATTGCTGTCGTGCACTTTCCCTCCCCCAGAGACAGCAATCTGCGCATGCTTTTCAAATCACCTTTTTTAAAAACCAGCGTTGAGTCTGTCAAAGCAAGTTTCCTTGATGTCATGACAAGAGGAGCACTGAAATGATGATTTTTGGGGGGGTGAGGGGTGGGAGGGGTGGCGGTGGGAAGCGATCAGCTGATTGGTAGGAAACATTTCCTTCAGAGAAGGTAAAGCAATTATGTTGATTGTTGATATAGGTAGACCCCGACTTACTTATATTCAAAACTCATTCTGATATCGTAACTGAAATTATTGTAGGTTGGAATATCATATCAGGGTCTATATGTATGTATATTTACCCATTGATGGACATATTAGAGAATTGTGGATTTTGGGTCAAAAATAAGACAACATGTGATCTTCAGATTTCTGTGAAGCTGTGGTTTCTTGTATCGAGATCATTTGATGTTTGATCATTTTTGTTGTGTTTGGCTTGTTAATAAACTGGTTTAAAATGTTATAAATGATCAATTCTTGGTCTGTGCCTTTTCTCACGGGGCGTTCTTTCATTCCTAGCCTCCAGAGAGAATCAAACCAGCGTAATGAAGAAGAAGAAAGCCAAGTCCAGCCAGTACAAGGGCCACAAGAAAAGTAAGTTGTCTTTTTTTTCTGTTTTGCATTTATCTTTAACATATCGAAGACTATAAATTCCCTGTATTTATCTCACACAAGGATTTCTGCTATCGATGTAACTTTGTACATAAGCTTTCTGCTGGCACTGCAATGAGAAGCTGTGGCAGTCTTTCATTTCTCAACCAAGTTGCTCAAACTATCGTTGATAGTTCTACAATGTAGTTTGACTTGCCAAAATGCAACACCTCACACTTGTCAGTTAAATTCCATTTGTCACTCCTTGATCCACCTTCTCAACTGATCAAAATCCTGTTTTGGCTTGATATCCTTCCTTGCTGTCCAAAGCAGTGAAGTGCTTCAACAATGCTGATTTTTAAATATTTCCTAATTCCCATTTCCCTGTCCAGTATAACTCCTCATGAACCAATCTCCAACCCATTCTGTTTTAGGAAAACGTGACTGTACACCTGCCCATGCTGAATGTGGCTTGGTCTGGAGATGGTGATAATGGAACAATAATCTGCCATACTGCAGAGGCATTTTGCATTCAATTCTCAGCAGTTCCTCTGTTTCCTCCACCTTGGCTCTGTGAGCCTGATTTGTTGATGGTGTGAACAGCTCTAGCAGTGGTCCAGGACTGGTCTGGACTTTGCTGCTCACACCAATTCAATGGGTGACCATTGTTGGCAAGTCCCAAGATGCTTCCTGGAATTGTGCTCCCCCAGTAAGTGGTAAGCATTACTGCTTTGTGTGCTACAAATGGAGCTGGGGATGACTCAGTGCATCATTAGCCCTCACACTGATTGGGTTAGTTGGTTACTCTGTTTTATCACTGCTCATGTGCTGTCCCTACCTTTGCCGTGACCTTGGTATTTTGACCCTCTGCCTCTGTTCCAGCCAGCAACAGTAAACACAGAGACATCATCATCTGGTGACCAAAGCCTGTTGCCATCTCTCCACAGCGTTTACTGTCAGCTACCAGGTGAGTGGAAAGCTCAGAACACCTTTCCTTGCTGCTTCAAGTCTGCGCAGCCACCTCCAGCCTTGCAAGCTATCTTCACGCTCACTCTACTGCACAAAGGGGTGTGGATTGTGGTTGCATGGAAGGATATTGAGTTCAGGTTGGATGGGGAACAACAGAATCACTTGTATAACTAGTCAAAGTGGAGAGTTTTCAACTGTGCAGACCAGTCCTAAACAAACACTTGTCATGGCATGGGGTCAGAGAGTTGAGCAGCTTGTGGGTTTGACCTGCGATTGTCATTGTCCCTTCTGCACAGGGCCCAGTGTTAACTCAATGTTAGATGACTGAAGTGAAGATTCGAGATGAACTCCACCTGCATTAACATGTTCGTTATTAAATCTTTCAGTTTTGGTCTTTACACAATGGAGATTTTAGATTTGCTCTGCCCTTCCCACAGTCCTGCCAATCGACTTTCCGATACTTAACCAGCTCCCATTTAAAAGCTATGATGGATCTGCCTCCCCTGTCAGTTTCAGACATGGACATAGTGATTTCTCCTGGCATCTTTGGATCTTACGCCAATCCAAAACATTTTCTGGCCCTTCATCTATTTTCCCTCCATTTCTTACCCTTCTGCCAGTGGGAACAGTTTCTTCCTCTCCACTCTGCCTAAACCTTCATGATTTTAACATCTTTTATGGTCAGAACCCTCCTTAATCTTGTTCTTGTATATCTTTTGTGTTCTTTTTGTTTGCGGATCCTTTGTAATCAGTTGTCCAGTATCTCCTTGCACCATTGGAAATGTCCTCTTATGTTGTCCATCGCCATGGTCAGGCTTGTAGTCCCTGAATGTTGTGTAGCATATCGTGGGAGGAGGTTTGTGTCTTAAGTCATTCTTGGATGCACAACCTCTTTATTGATAAACCTTTACTGATCTGTTGTTCTTTTCTCTCCAGTGAGTCCGAGGTGAATTTTCTGGATGTTGCCGCATTGTGATTCTGAGCCAGAATATTAGGAGGCGGCTAACTCAGCTACCTCGAAGACACAGGACAGCCTCTGAGCTTGTATCAAGCGAGAACCCTGAATCTAAGGATCTGCTCTTTTGAACTGGTTGGCTTGCTAACACGGGAGCCCCTTCAGAGTGTGATCGCGAGGCCATTCAGGACATTTCACTGTAACTTGAACAGTTGTGGTTCTGAGAGGCCGATCAAAGACTGAAGATTCTCCTGCCATGGATTTTCTTGTATATTGTACTTGCCTGGTTTGTGTTGGGTGGGATAGGTAGGAAGGGAGAATGTTTGATTTTTTTTTGTTCAACTAGTTCTGGTGAAATGCTCACTGAGCATTCTGTGCTACATATCCAGGTGGAGTTATATTAACTTCCAGCAGCCTCATCTGACATCGTATGCCAAACCGTAACAACTCATTGTTTTATTTGCAATTGAACTTGGTTATTATGGTTTTAGAATATGAACTTCAAAAACAGGATGAAATTCCCCAGCCTGTTTGCAATGGCCCTCTGGACCAGCAGTCACTCAGGGAGTTGCTATCTGTCCTCTCTGTGTGTGTGTGTGTGTGTGTGTGTATACACGTGTGCGTGCATGCGCGTGCTGGTATGTGTGCAGGCTGCAGCCAGCTCTCATCCTCTGAGCCAGTGGTGTGTGTTTGGGGCACCAGGAGCCCTGCCAGGACTATAAGTCTTTAAACCTGATCGACATTTGTTCACTGAAATGTTTTTCTGGTGTGACTTCCAGAGTCTGCTTGTATTCACTCTTGCTGTACAGGATTGTGAGCTGATCCCAGTCTTTGAATGCTGTTTAATTTAACGCTAACGAGTTCCTGAAGTGAGTACAAGCAATGGTGCTAAAAGGAGTATCTGAAAAGACACGGTCTAGTTGGATCGTGTTGGCCAGCAGCCTCCTGTGTATGACTTGAACATCTCTTCTTGTGTGCTCTAATGGGATTTAAAATCAAGTCCTTGCTCACCTGGAGGACTGGCTTTTCCAAAAAGCAGCCTTGGTTTGTGGATCTCCTTTCTTCACTGCTGTGAGGAATGGTGGAGCTTCAGAGCTGCCTGACTCTTGTTGGCAGTGGGAGGGGGTAACTTTCTGCCAGTTTGCCATTTGGTTCTGCTCCCTGGCCTTTCAGTGCTGGTGCTTAAATGTAGACAAACCCTTTCACCAGAGAAAGGAACTGGGAGATTCCCTGCCTCAGTCATTGTGTTCCTCACAGGGGTAACAGATTGTTTGGGACCCTGCACTGACACCTGATCTTAATCATATTGATACCAGAGTTCATGTGGAAGGAAGGCCTTGTGTATCATTAGGAAAATTGAATGATGCATAATGGGTTTTAGTTTAAGAACTCTTTCCCTCCCCTATCCTCACCTTTTAGTTTCTGTTCTGGGATTTGTGTGCAGGTAGATTTGGAAGGAAGGTCAGCATTTTCTTTTTCGAAGCTCAGGTCCCAGAACCTCTCATGCTTCATTCTAACCCTTCCTTTATTGACAGTTCACTGAATTTCCCAGGACCATCCTTGTGTGGCTTTCCAGAGAAAGGTCAAGGTCATGCATGATAACGGGTTGTGTTTTAGGAAGCTTCATGTTTGGTTTTTGAATATAACTGTTAAATCTACATTTGTAATTTGAGGCCTTTCCTGGCTCACTTGGAAATTCTCATTGCTGGAACCAGTTGGTATTGTCTGATGCTTCCCCTCCTTGTTGTTTCTGAGCTGGCTAACATCAGCTGTCTGATTCCTTAGTACCCTGACTTTTAAACTGGAAATTGTCTGCAAAAGCTGAGTGCAGGAGGTGCAGGTTGGGTGAACTGCCTTGTTTCATGTCCGGTGCCTGGCATCATGACCCCAAATCTCCAACATTCTGATTTGTGCCTCCTTGTTCAGAGTACAAGTCCCTGGAGGGCAGACACCCTGGCAGCACAGTCAGTGCAATGTTTTTTTTTACATCAGCTCACCTTGAATTTTGTAATATGGTGCTACTTGAATCTTTAATAAGGATCATCTTTTTCTTATTGAAAGTGGGTTGGGGTGGGTGGGAGAGATTTTGAGAAACTGTGATTTTATTCAGGAAATTTCTTTGATTCTCTTCCTATTGTAGGGCAGCACGGATTTTGATAGAATTGAAAAAGGGAAAATTAAAAAATATTCATAGTTCCTAGAAAATCTTTTGCTGCTCCTGGCCATGTTGAGAAGGACAGTGATGTAGCTGATGGTGGGATTTATAAATGTTTTATCTATGTATTTTGATAATCTGAATTGGTTATTGTACAAATGTAACCTTTCCTTTTTACTTGGTACAGTGGGTGTTGACAAGTTGTCGAGTTTTTGGCATCTACGTCCAAACAGAACATTTCCCCCCCCAGAGGAATACTTTTCACTAAAACATTAAATGCATTAGTCACAGGTTTGTGTACAAACAAAAATCATTCACTAAATGGCCATTTTTTTTTACACTTAATAAAACTTTTAAATGCTTAAAAGCTTCTTCATTGTTGCAATTTACCAATTATGGATTTGTGGTGGATCAATTGGAACCACAGCAATCCAATGCCTCCTTTGTGACATTGTGGGTCCCTCTCTGAGCTCAGCCACACAATCACTAGATCCTGAAAGAACTACTAGGTTATTTTTGAACGACAAGTTGCTTTTGCTTCTAAAAACCAACCTCTCATTTTAAAAGATTTTCATGAAATTAGCTTTTTTTAAGATGTTCTTTCCTCTCCCTCAAGATTGTTTGCGGCCTTAATGAATTGCACCAATTTTAAAATTCCTCTGAGAGACTGCATACCATTCAATAATCTTCCGTGTTGTTTGATCATGGATGACTCCCACCCCTCCATGTTTCAGTTTGTGGTGGTGTTGAGAGCAATGCGAGTCCACAGGCTCTGCTGCAGGTGGGTGGTTCGATGGGCAATAGTCATCTGTGTTCCTGATGGGTGACTCAATTCCCAGATACCTGAGCAGTCATGGGTGAGTGACTCCCAACAATTGTGAGGAGGTCACAATTTTAGAGATGTTTTTTTATTTCCAGTGATCTTGCTATTGCAAAGCTTCAAATAGGACTGTTGATGATTGAGAATAGATTGATAGTGAAAATTATCTGAATTTGATTTGTTCTTTTCTACCTTTTGAAAACATTTGCAGTAACTCCTATGAGTTTCTATCAGAGTTGTCTGGTTCAACAACCTTCACTGACCCTTTCTTTGTGTGTCAGATAGCTGTTCACACATTTTACAAAACATCTTTCACCTGTCACATTCACTTCACATCTTTATCATCTCCAGTCTCAATCCTTGAGTTTTGTACTGTTAGCAGATTTGGAACCAAGTCCTTCAATAATTAAGGCCCTGGTACTGCCTGACACTCCGATCAGTTTATTTGCTTTGCTTTCTAATAACCAAATCTCAATCCATGGCAGTATACCGGCCTTAAATTCTAGTTCTGTTTTGTTATGGGACATAAAATAGCCGCTAATTGTAATTTTCAATGAACCACTTGAACCCACAGCTAAGAACCCAAATAAGTACTGAATCTTCATACATTCTTTCATATTAATTTATTGGACAGGTCATTTGTCTTGGCATTCAGGCTTCCATATGATACTAAAAGTATAAAATAGATGATTTGACAAGCTTGGAATGATGCAGACTAACTGGAATTGTGCAGTTCGGAATGATTCATTCATAGATCCAGTCATGTGCACAGTTCTTGTACTCCACTATTTCCTCAGGTTTGAACCAAAGACTAATCTCCTTCTGTGCACTTGGCACTGAGTCACTCCCATGGATGATATTCCTGCAGAGAAAATACAATTAATTAAGCTATTTTTGCCTCATGCCAGATATAGTATTGATTGGATTCTGGTGTTTAAGGTGAAACTCTGGATTCTGTGTTCCAAGTTAACAGCAAGAAGCACAGCACATGAATTAGGCCCTCTCCACAGGGCTTGGCAGGGGAACAGAAATGGGAAATGTTCAGCAATAAAAACTTAATGTTGGGAGAGAGTTGGGTTTTTCAACATCCATCAACCAACTTGAGCAGCTGTTTGGTAGAACCTCTGTTGTTCAACACTGCTTACCTGCCAACCTGAATACAGAAATCTCCACGGATGGTGCCAGGCTTGGAGTCTGCTGGGTTGGTCTCACCGAGCATCACCCTGGCAGTCTTCACCACCTTTAGACCCTCCCACACCTGCACCAGAAGAACAAAGGATGTTATAAAATGCCAACCAGCCTAGGTCAGCGCAATTACCAAACCTATCCACGTTATCACTGTCAGTCTGAACAGAAAAGAGTACAAATGGAGTTCATTATCTGATTATGTATACATACATAATCATTTCTCTAGACCACATTAATGCAGTAGTCAATCACAACAGATGCAGATGGAACAGAACTTCCCCAACACCAGCAAGTTGTAGCAATTTGAGCAAATGCAGACCAAGGCTGCACTGAGCATAGAATTTATCTGGTTGATCAATCACTGTTAAGTTATCCACAGAAAAAACATTCCCAAGGCTGTAAAGGATAGATGGATTGAGGGGGGCAGGGGAAAAGAGGTTTTCATTTGTGGTGGTGGGGGTGCCACATCTCATGGAGTCAGCCATCAGAACAATTGAAATTTGGACACCTGTATCAATGAATGATTCCTTTGTAGTGGCAGCTACACTGTTACTGAAAGAACAGTGAGCAGAACTGATTTATTGCAGGCTGCTGGGCTGGATGTACTTCCAGCCCGCACCTGGCTGAGAACTGCGCTGGGGGGGGGGGGCTGAGGTCACCCAGTCCCCCAGCACAGGCTTCTGAGCCCTGTGCTGAGAAAGGGGAAACCCCCCCCCACTACCATTTTGGCCGGCTGCCCCGCCGCATGGATTACAAGCAGGGCAGGTTCGCCTGCCTAGTGGTGTGCCGCCACACCTTTTCATTTATTTTATGTATTTGTGATGGTTAATTCGTCATACTTGTTTGACCACTAAATTAAAATATTTAAAAAAAATTACATTTCTTCATCCAATTGTGAATGTTTGGTACACCCCACGTAGGAGGTCTGTGGTGAGCAGACTCAAGATATAGAAACAGAATCATTCACATCGGGAAGATGCTCAGATCATGCCCTATAAACAACACAGGCCAAGTGGGAGAGAGGCTTGTAGATGGAGAAACAAAACAGCCTTTTGGTTTTAGTTCCTGGTAGCAACTATCTCAAGAGTCTTTCCTGGACCCAACACAGCAATGAAGAAAGCATGACAGTACCTCCTCAGTTTGCAGAGGTTTGGCATATCATCGGAAACCCTGATAAATTTCTTCAGATGTGTGGTGGAAAGTGCGCTGACTGGCAGCATCATGGTCTGGAATGGAGACCCCCAATACCCCAAGTGTGAAGCCCTCCAAAAGGTGGTGGACTCAGCCTAGGACATCATGGGTAAAATCCTCCCCACCATTGAGGACATCTATGGGGAACACTGCCATCAGAGATTAGCAGTAATCATCAAGGATCCACACCACCTAGCACATGCTCTGTTCTCACTGCCATCAGAAAGATGCCCCTAGACCTGCACCACCAAGTTTAGGAACAGCTGCTCCCCCCTCTACCATCAGACTCTTCATCAATCAAGGTCTTATTTAAGGACTTACTTTTGGACTTGATTGATTTTTTTTTCTCTCTGAATTGTACTTTATATTTCTTTATTTGTCCATTTTTTGGGTCAGTTTTTTTTGCACTACCAATAAATGAAAAATGAAGGTTGTATGTGTTGTGTATGTACTCAGACAATAAATTAAAATCTGTTTCCACATTTGTTATAGACAGCACTACACTGTGGTGTACAGTTCCCTAATCATGCTCCAAGCCATTGCGAAGACCTTTGAAGGCAACACTAAGCCATGCTTCCCTGCCCGACAGTAGCCAACACATTGTAAACACATTTTTTCAAGCTATTTGAGAACAGATTAAAGCTTCAGCCAGCTGCCAACTCACCATAGCAACAACAGGCCCAGAACTCATGTACTCAATCAGTTTGGGGTAGAAAGGCTTGTCCGAGAGGTCACTATAGTGTTTCTCGAGAAGAGCTTTAGAGGCCTGAAAAAGAGAGGAGGCAACTCTTAGATTCAAAGACAATACTGAAGTAGGTTTACTTTGCCTCAGCCTTGGGGATTGACTGGACAGTGCAAGATGAGTCAGAGTGAAGGCAGTGTTTCTGTCCCCAGCAACGTGAACAACATACTGCAACCCATTCATAATGTTAGTCCTGCATCATTCTCAGATTACTGCTTTATTTTTGTGATTTTTTCCCCCCTCTCCACTGCTCCAATATTGATTACATACATAATCATTACCAGTCTTGGGATGGTTAATTCGTCACGAGAACAAGTGTTCAGCAGACGCTAGAATTAAGAAGAATGAGGTTACAGAGTACTTGGAGGAACAAAGCTTAAAGGAAAATCTTGCTTGCCAAACCCATTGGAATTCTTTAAAGAAGTGACAAGGCTAAATAAAGGAGATGCAGTGGTTGTTGTGCATTTGGATTTTCAGAAGGCCTTTGACAAAGTGCTGCAATCAGACTATGATAAATAAGAGCCCTTGGTAATACAGGAAACATACTACCATGGGTCCAGCTTTAGCTAATTGGCAGGAAGCAGAAAGTCAGAATACAGGGACCATACACTGGCTGGCTACCAGTTACTCATGGTTTTTTTTAAACCTTGTATATTAATGTTTTGGATTATGGAATGAATGGCTTTATGGCCAAGTTTGGAGATGATATAAAGGTAGGTGGAGGAGCAGGGAGTGTCGAAGAATCAGGGAGACTGCAGAATGACTTGATTAACAGAATAAGCAGAGAAATGGCAGATGAAATATGAGAAACTGTGTTGTCATGCACTTTGGTAGAAAAAAATAGACAGACTATTTTCTCTATGGGGAGAAAACTGAAAATACAGATGTAAAGGTTGAGTCAGTTGTGAAGGCAAATGCAATGCTGGCATTCATTTTAAAGAAAACACACCAAAATGATGTGTTTAAGAGGAATAAGATACAAGGGCAGGTATGTGATAAGGTTTTACAAGGCACTGGCAAGACCTCACTTGGAGTGTAGAGATACCAGAACAAAGGGCATTGCTCTAGATTACCACATTCTCTAGGGCAACGCTGACTCTCATACCTTAAGGAATTTCATGGCGACGAGTTTAAACCCCTTCTGTTCGAAGCGTTTGAGGATTTCCCCCACAATTCCTCGCTGGACTCCATCTGGCTTCACAGCAATGAAAGTGCGTTCCAAGTTGTCAGACATGCTTCTGAAAAATACATTTTCATGGAAGATAATCTGACTATATAATTCAACCTCCACTGAAATACACAGGACCTGCTGACGAACATTCTAACTCATTAACTATACATCAATAAGGTGTGCACCCAATTATTTCCAATTGTTACAGGGCCACTGGGAACTTGCTACAGTTCAAACAATTAATATTTAATTCACAACCAGTCGAGGTGTGCAGAAATTCAACTAAAGACAGGCAGCATCACATCTGCAGTATGATACCTTCCTGTGGGACACACCTAGCATATCAACTCATGGATGCTGACTGCCCCACTGAGTCCCTCGAGCTACTCTTGGTTCACTTAAGATTTCAGCATCTGCAGTTCCTGTTGCTTGGTGCTCAGGTCATATCACAGAAGCACCAGTAAACAACAATGCTCAGTACAGACCTATCAAAATCCTAAACTAGCAGGCTTTGCAGTCTCTGGAACAGAAAATGAATTTTTTCTAATCTTCAAAATTCTAGAAGGACTAAACAAATCTCATTTAAAATATAGACAGCCCAGTAACAGGCCAATGCCACCCAAATACACCAATTAATCTACAAACCCTGGTTTTTTTTGGAGGGTGGCAGGAAACCTATGCAGACTCAGGGAGAGTAGACAAACTTCTTACAGACAGCAGTAGATTCAAACCCAGGTCCCTGGCACCGTAATAGTTTATGATGTTGCCCCAAATTCTCCATGTGGATGAGATGGACGATGAGGGGGGGGGGGGTGAGTTGAAAGAGGTGGGGAAAAGATTCTCAAGCAGCTGAAAGGGTAAATGAAAGGGTCACTTTCAAAGTTCAAAGGAAATGCCAGATGCAAGCTTGACAAGACAAAATTTGGCCTTTGCTAGAGGTATTGAATTTAAGAGCAGTAAGTTTATGCTGCAACTGTACAAAGTACTGGTGAGATTGCATCTGGAGGACTGCGTGCAGTTTTGTTCTTACTTGAGGGACTGGCTTTGAAGGTGGTGCAGAGGAGGTTCACCACATTGATTCCAGGGATGAAGGGGTAGAAAGGCCGAGTCATCTGGGAGTGTACTCACTGAAATTTAGAAGAATGGGAGGGGATCTTCTAGAAACACAAAATTATGAAGAGCAAAGATAAGATTCAGGTAGGTAAGTTGTTTCCATTGGTGATGGAAGGGGGGGGAAGGAGGGGACAAGAACCATCGCCTCAAGATTAAGGGAAGTAGATCTAGGACAGAGATGAGGAGGAACTGCTTTTCCAAGAGGGTGGTGAATCTGCAGAATTGAAGCAGTGGAGGCGACCTCAGTAAATATATTGAGGACAAGATTTTTACATTGTAGGGGAAATGGGGAAAGGCAGGGAGGTGGAGATGAGCCTTTCCTCAAATCAGAATGGCGGGGAAGGCTCGACAGGCCTAATCCTATTATGTAAAATCAAACGACAGTTGCTAAAAGTCCAAAATACGTGTAACAGGACATGACAGAAACAGCCAGATTCAGTTCCCACCCACGGAGGGGCCTTTCCCCGGAAGGGCCCGAGGGCACATGGAGCGATGGGTCAGAGCGCGGACAGATTGCAGCCTTTACCGGGTCGAACTGCACGGCTCAAGGGAGGAGGAGGAGGGGGGGGCGGAGAAAGGGGAGGAAGGAGAGGGTGGAGGGAGGGGGGGAGGAAGGAGAGGGTGGAGGGAGGGGGGGGAGGAAGGAGAGGGTGGAGGGAGGGGGGGAGGAAGGAGAGGGTGGAGGGAGGGGGGGAGGAAGGAGGAAGGGGGAGGGTGGAAGAGGAGGGGGGAGGGTGGAAGAGGAGGGGGGAGGGAGGAAGAGGAGGGGGGAGGGAGGAAGAGGAGGGGGGAGGGAGGAAGAGGAGGGGGGAGGGAGGAAGAGGAGGGGGGAGGGAGGAAGAGGAGGGGGGAGGGAGGAAGAGGAGGGGGGAGGGAGGAAGAGGAGGGGGGAGGGAGGAAGAGGAGGGGGGAGGGAGGAAGAGGAGGGGGGAGGGAGGAAGAGAGGAAGAGGAGGGGGGAGGGAGGAAGAGGAGGGGGGAGGGAGGAACCGGCACCTGGCCGGGTGCAGGCTCCCAGCTCCACGGGTTGAGTCGAGCAAGGGAGAGCGCCCGGATCTGCGGCTGAGGGACAAGCCTCGGACCCGAGTCTGGTCTCCAGCCGCTTCCTCCAGCGCCCGACCCCCTCTCACCTCTGCGGCGACCGACCAGATGGGAGCGCGATGCTGCCTGCACCGCCTTATATAGGGAGCGGCCGGCAACCGGCGATGCCACTGCAGGGAAGAGGGGGGGGTGGGGAAGGGAGATGGTAACATCGACTCAGAATCCACGGGCGGCGGCAATATAACCTGTTCCCGCGATTAAATACGTCTGTTCCCATTTTCCCGACAGGACCAAATGACGATTGTGATTTGTTTGGGGGGCCGACGCTTCCCTCTCTCTTGCCCCTACCCCCTCATTTCTCGGTGGGAGCCTCCCGAACGCCCTCTGATCCGGAAGTGCACACACCGTTCCCACGCACGCGCTTCCTCGCCATGGCGGACGGAGCCAAGCGGCGGCCCGAGGGCTCCGCGAGCGAGGAGGCGAAGCGGCGTCGGAACCTGCAGCGGGTGCAGGTCGTGGGCGAGCGGCCGGAGGTTGAGCGGCGGTTGGAGGAGTTGGTGTTTGGCGGCGAGGACGCGCTGCTGGAGCGGCTGCAGGTGAGGGCCCGAGACGGTGTCCGGGGGCCAAGGGGGGGGGGTCCATGCCTGAGAGGGCCGAGTCCATGCCTGAGAGGGCCGAGGCGGGGGTCCATGCCTGAGAGGGCCGAGGCGGGGGTCAATGCCTGAGAGGGCCGGGGGGGGGGTCCATGCCTGAGAGGGCTGGAAGGGGGGGTCCATGCCTGAGAGGGCCGGGGGGGGGGTCCATGCCTGAGAGGGCCGGGGGGGGGGTCCATGCCTGAGAGGGCTGGAAGGGGGGGGTCCATGCCTGAGAGGGCCGGGGGGGGGTTCCATGCCTGAGAGGGCTGGAAGGGGGGGGTCCATGCCTGAGAGGGCCGGGGGGGGGCCATGCCTGAGAGGGCCGGGGGGGGGGGTTCATGCCTGAGAGGGCCGGGGGGGGGTCCATGCCTGAGAGGGCCGGGGGGTGGGTCCATGCCTGAGAGGGCTGGAAGGGGGGGTCCATGCCTGAGAAGGCCGGGAGCCAGGGATGTGAGACACCAGCAGTGCTGGGGGCCAAGGAGTGGGTGGGGGGTGGTGTGTGTGAGACAGCAGCAGGCTGGGGGCCAATGAAGGGTGCATGTGAGACAGCCTGAGTTTGGTGGGGGGGGGGGGCGGCAGTGCCTGGTGAGGGGACAAATCGGGATGGTGGTGGGGGCAGAGTTTGGTCTGACAGTGGTCTATGATCGGGGTATAGGTAAGTGGGATGAGGGAGAAGAATAGTGCAGTACAGACTAGAAGGGCTGTGCTGTAATGTTCTATAATGGCATTGACTGGCTTGAGTCACTCCTTTGTAACCCCCTTCCCACTCTTTTTTGCTCTCTCAGCCAGCACAGTATGAGGATCGATCACTGTTGGGTGAAGACTCGAGTGACTCTGAATTGGAAAATGAAGCCAAAGGCAGTCTCCCTCCTCGCAAGAAAGCAGCATGGGTGGATGAAGAGGATGGAATGGAGGATCAGTAAGTGGAGCCTCTGGACTGAACAGGCGAGCTGTTCTTGCACACAAGAAATCCTGATGTGGTGCAGCAGCATTGGGGGGTGGGGGGGTCGGTGGGTGGGTGATTGCGTGGGATGGAATTGTTGAAATTTTGGGTTGAGACTCTGCAACAGGCATTTCCTCAGGTCATGTGTGAGATTAAAAAAGAGGAATTGTTGGATTTTCTTGAAAGCATTGGGATTCACAACTCGCCGGGACTGGACGAGATAAACCCCAGGTTCCTATGGGAAGAGAGGAGGAAAGAGATTGCTGGGGCATTGGCAATTATCTTTGTGTCCTCCTTGGCCCAACAGGAGGTGCCAGAGGATTGGAAAATGGGAAATGTAGTCCCCTTGCTTTTTTTAAAAAAAAAGTGGGTAATGGGGAGAATCCAGAGAATTATAGGTGTCTTGCATCAATGGTGGGCAAACTTTTGAAGAAGGCTCTCAAAACAGTTGAGGACCTATCACTCTGCACACAGCATCTTTCAGCTACTCTTGTTGGGAAAGAGATGCATAGTTCCCAAAACCAGAACCATCAGGCTGAAAAGGGGCTTTGGCCTATCTAGTCTGTGTTGAATTATTATTTTGCTTAGTCCTACTTGACCTGCACCGACATGAGATCCTTCCATAGTCCTCCCATCCGTGTACATGACCAAATTTTTCTTAAATCTCAAAACTGAGCTTGCATTTACCAATTCAGATGGCAGGTCGTTCTACCATTCTGAGTGAAGTTCCCCTAATGTTTCCTTTAAGCTTTTCCCCTTTCACCCTTAATCATGTCCTCTAATTTTTTTCTCACCTAACCTCAGTGGATAAAGCCTTCTTGCATTTGCTTTATCCATATGCATCATAATTTTGTACACCTCTATTAAATCTCCCCATATTCTCTGTCCTCCAGGGAATAAAGTCTTAATCTGTTTAACCTTTCCTTGTAACACGGTTCAAGTCCCAGCAACATCCTTGTAAATCTCGTCTCCACTCTTTTAATCTTGTTGATATCCTGCCTGTAGTTCGTAACCAAAATGGCACGCAGTACTCCAAATTTGGCTTCACCAATGTCATGTCCAACTAATGTTAAGTTTGTGGACTGTTGGGTAAATACAGGTACTAAGGATAACTTGTTAAAATGATGTAATTTGAGCAGTAACTGATAAAATGTAGTGGAATTCAGAACTGAGCTTGGGTGATGGCTGTGTGTTGAAGAAGATAAACTTTAGCCACCATATTGTGCTTTTCTCTTCCAAGCTTAGTTAGCTAAATAGTTCACCAAGGCCAGATTATTGATAATTTTTGTTGTTTTCTAGAGTGGAAATGACACATCGATTCCGGAAAAATCTACAGAAAAGTGCGAATGAGAAGACCCTCACTGTAGCAAAGCTGCATCAGAGACTGAAAAATGAGTATGTACAATCTTTCTTGTGCATGGTTTCCAACCCAAACATGGGCTCCCTGCTGACATTTTGTTCAAATGTCATTTGAGGTGGTTTGGTTCTTTGAATGGAGACAGAGGTAAAAGGGAAGCAGTAGGGACAGAGAGAGATGTGGGGCGAGGCGCAGATAACGGAAACTGTTAATGCCATCTGGTTGGAGGGTGCCCAGGTGGAGCGAGGTGTTGTTCCGTTGAGGTAGCCCAGCTGCAGAATGTACCGGTATGCTACTATGCTAGATGGAGATCGTGTACTAAGTGTCCTATAAAATCATGAAGGGAATGATTGAGTGCACAATCATTGTCATGGAGTAAGTTTTCTTTGTCACTTTAAAAATGTAAGCTTTTTGCTGGACTGTGCTTGTAATTGGTGGTGTGGTTATCAGGTACACGTGTGATTGAAGGTTTGAATGTTCCCTCGTGTTACCATGTAGTTATTTACCAAGTGGATGTGTGCACCCAAAGAGGACATCGTTACCACATGCCTCTCAAACTGAGTTAAAGTGAATGTGTCTTCATTTGCAGGTTCCAGAGTGCAATGGGTGGAATACCATCCTGGGCAGAGAGGAAGGATAAAAAGAAGAAAAAGGACAAGAAGGACTCATCGGAAGGTAGCACGTTGCAATTTGGGCTCTGACCATTTTTAACCTTTCATAATATATACTTTGGAATGTGTCCATGCGAAGCTACAGTACGAACACCAGAATGAACCAGCTGGTGGTTGGGTATAAAAACCAGTCCTGGAAAACTGGGACATGGAGTATATGTGCTTGTTGGTAGTTCCTGTAAACCGGGACATGGAGTATATGTGCATGTTGAAAGTCCCTGAAAACAGGGATGTGGAGTCCAAAGGATTAAATAGAAATAGATTGGACCCTCTCCTGTCTTTGTGGAGCTATTATTTAGAATCTTGCAGCTACAACTGATTGGAGTCTAATTAAAGTGTTTCCATTTTACAGAAACAGCTGTGAGTTAACAAATGAAATATAATCAAAGGGTTTGAAAAGAGTAAGACAGAGATACCAGAACTGAACTATTTGCGAGAATCCAGTTTGAGTTTGCAGCAATTTAATTTAGAATGAATGATATCTGGGAATATGTTATAAATTGTAGTTTAATTGAAGGATTGCAGGTAGTGGTAACGTGCAGAAAATATTCTGGGAGTGACAAACTTTATGGAGGGATTCAGGGTAGTTTGTAAAATTCAACACCCTATATTTGGCCAAAAAACCTAGAATTTTCCATATCCCGTTGCCTCGAGCGTGGACTTGCGCATTGGCCCCAACTGCCTGCTGATCAGAATTCCTGACGTGTCCGATGACACAAATACTTACCCCGGTCCCAACTTCCCCGGGGTAAGGCGTGTGCTTTGATGAGCACCCTCTATTATTACTTTAATTCATCGTGTTTTTGTTCTTTATTCATTTAGAGATTATTTGGGCCTGCTCCTTGTATGGTATTTTGGATTCCAGTGTGAATTTCAGCCCCTCAAAAGTAGTATCCATGTAATAGTCAACACAAATTTAACATTGAAAATGGTCTACAAAATTTGACTTTTACACAAGTATATATGGTATGTAGATTAGCAGATGCCTGGGAGTAAGTTACATGCTAGAATTTAATCAAAAGGTTTGCATGTTTTATTTCAGGTGGGAGTTTTTTGGAGATGTCATGGGTCTTTGGATCTAGAATATTAAATGCTTTGGAGTGAATCATGTAATGGGATCTAATTGAGAATTTAGTTTTGGATCTTGTATTACAACCGTGAAGCTCGATGAGAGCATTAGAGTTCAGGCTTCTTAAATCGGTGCTTTCAATATTTTCAGATGGGTTCTTTGTATTTTGTAATGTACTCAATTAATTATTTTCTTTCATGTGTTATATTAGAAAGCGATAATGATGATGAGGACTTGTTGCGAAAAACGGGCAATTTTGTATCCACCTCTGCTGCCCTTCCCAAAGGTCTTTTACAGGTGAGGTTGCATGGACCAGGTCTATCTGCTTGAGGAGGGATAGATTTGTAATATTTGTATCAGGTTGATTTCAGAGATGAGTGGGTAAGCCTATGAGGAGAGATTGAAATTTAGATGAATGAGGGGATCTTATAGGAGCATAAAATTATGAAAGATAAAGATAAGATAAAGGTAGGCAAGTTATTCCCATAAGCAGGGGGTACTAGAATTAGGGGACATAACCTCAAGATTCAGGGGAGTTGATTTAGGACCACCCAGTGGGTGGTGAATCTATGGAATTTGCTGCCCATTGAAGCAGTGGAGGTGACCTCAGCTATAACTATATCTAAGACAAATTTGGATAGATTTTCACAAAATAGAGGGATATGGGGAAAAAGCAGGCTGGTGGAGATAATCCTATCATTAGATCAACCATGATCTCATTGAAAGGTGCAGCTGGCTCAACAGGCCAGATGGCTTACTCCTGCTTTCTTATGTTCTTATTTGAGGGACTGAAGCTAATTTGAGGTCATGATCCAGTTCTTGCTTACTGCTGGCTTCCACTCTTCAGCTACTGAACTTTATCTCAGCTGGGCAGGTACCAGGATGTTGGCAGGATTTATCCTCTTACTGATGGAATTGATTGAGGCTTACCTAATCTTGTCATTGCTGAAGCTAATACTTGGAGTATGGCCATCCGGGGAAATGTTGATGCGCATGTAGAACAGTGCGGGACTTGTGTGCCTGGCAGAGTATGGTGAAGTGCTGGGCACATTGTAGAGAAGGCAAAAGTGCACAGTGACACCAATGTCAAGTAACACTGATTTGCTGCTTTACAGTTGGTGGAGTTGTTTGCAATATTCTCTTACCTTGACATCTTGCTTTTAATGGGGATGCCATTGCCACATTATAAACATGGTGTGATCATTGTACCTGTTTGGTCACTTTTATAAGAACTCCAGTTAATTCCACTCATTTGTGCTTTTTCCACGTCCTTTTTTCCCTCCCTTTTCCAATCCTCCCTTAAAAATTCCTACTTGGCATCATTTCAGATAGAGTGCTCCTGGTTGTCACTTGCTATGCGTTTTTATTTTAAAAAAATTGTCACGTGAAAGAGTAAGTAGCCGGAGTTTATTGTCGTCTTCTGCCTAAGGTGGGAAGTGTCCCTTGCTGAAGGGGCTGCTCCCAACCTATTAGCAGCACTGAAAGTGCGTGAGAGCAGCCTTTTCATGTTCTCCCAGTGGAAAGAACTTTGTCTGGGCTTGTTCACTCTGCAGAGATGTTACTGAGATAAATTATTGCAGCATGTAGGGAATTTTGTCCTCTACCTTTCCAACGCTACCAAGCCAATTGTGGCTGTCGAGATTCCAAATATCTGGAGGGATCGTTTTGACTTGGGATTTAGGATGTCCGCAGTTCCTGTTTATTCTGGCATAGATTCACTGTGTGGGGGTAAACAATTGAGGGAATAGAAAAGTTAGTTATCCAGTGTAGTTGAATTCACTATGTTCTGATGGATTTTTAGTGTGTGCTTCACTTAATGTAAATTGGCAGACCCTTTTATGTTAATTGTAATGTTTTGGAATAAAGGCTGAAAATGCTAGAAACATTTGGAAGACCCTTCTTCAACTTCTGATATTAATGCTTTCTCCTTTCAGAAACTGCCTGATCTGAATATTTCCATTGTGTTTTTTTTTAAATTTTGTATTTCTAGTGTCTGAAGGATTTTAAATTATTCTTAATTTTTTTTTAGATTTTTTTTCTTCCGTTCTGACATTTTAGTTTAAGTTTAGAATGAATACTAACAATTGCTGGTGAGGCAGGTTCAGAATGCTTTTAGTACAGTGTTTCCTCGGCCTGAGACAGATTAATTTCATATCTAAAGAATAAAGTTCCCCGTTCTCTATCAAATTTGTATGTCCTTGTTATGTCCCCAACGATTGCAAAGGCAATTAAGTTCCTTTTGATGTTTTGCTGCACACATAGCAAGATTCAAGTAGAACAAGTCTAATAAGTAATCCAACAAATTTGCTTATGGTTGCCAGTATTGGCTCTAGAAAGACTGGATGAAGTAATCTTCTGCCATTGGACCAAGGAGGGTAGATCGGTGTGAGTTGATTATTTCTCTCTGCTGTTGGATAGTAAATAGTCTTCCTATCTAATCCCCCCCCCTCCAAAGCTGACTGGGAAACTAATATACTCTGGACTGAGTCCATTACAGTATGAACCAGCAGGTGGTGAGTATAAAACCAGTCCTGGAAAACAGGGACACAGAGTATATGCCCTTGTTAGTAGTCCCTGAAAACAGGGACATAGAATCTTAAGGGTTAACTGAGCTACTGGCATCCTGAAGCAGGCAAAATGAACAATTATATAGCTTCTATTAGAAGATAATTGATTTATGCGAAAGTAGTTACTTTGTTCTGATAGTTTCATTGTTTCTTAAAAGATAAAAAGCTGCACCAATGCCAACAGGACCAGGCCATCACTTTGCAGTTTGACAACAACTCAGTTCCACCCTTTGGCTCAAGTAATACTCACTGCTGGGAAAGACCAAGCCATCTCTCTCTTTCAGGTTTGTTTCCCCAGTCCATTCATGCATTATTTGCCAAATCTATCATTTTGTTCCATGCTCTTTACTCTCTGAGACCATAAGCAGGTTGCAGCAGCCCAGGTGAGTGTGAGAGACTTGCTATTTCCCGTGGTGCAACTGTCGTGAATCAGACTAGAATCTGCTCACGTTCTTGCCCCTTCAGGTTGATGGAAAGACAAACCCCAAAATTCAGAGCATCTGCCTGGAGAACTTTCCCGTGCACAAAGCTCGGTTTAGCACGGATGGTGAGCAGGTTATTGCTACGAGCAGTCGTGGAAAGTTGTTCTACATCTACGACATGATGGCTGGGAAGGTCATTCCTTTCAACAATGTTCGAGGTGAGAATTTTTCATTGTTCTTGCAGTTCAGAGAGTGGCATAAGATACCTCTCGATGACTAATTTCACTTCTGACCTTGAAAGTTGTGGGTTGAAATCCCACCCTCAAGTTGAAGGTCCAGGCCAATGGCTTGGTACAGTACTGAGAGTTTCTTTGCCAGGATACGTCTAGTCTTTTGGATGATGCAACAAAGTGAAGGTTCACTTGCCTTCTCAGATGAATGCAGAAGTGACTTGTGGTATCCTGACCAAACTTTATCCTAAGTCAGCATAACTAAAAATAGATTATCCACTTGTTCTCACTTTGTTGATGTTGGGAGTTTGGTATCTGACTTTATAGAAAACTGCATATTTTTTTTCCTGAAGTGGATGACCTCACATTCTGTTCATCATCCTGTCTGCCACGGCTGAGCCTGTCAATGTTCCCTGCATCCTCTTCACAGCCCATTCTACTATTTACCTTTGTACCATCATATTCCCTCAACCAAATAATTGTGTAGGGCACTGATCTCTCTTCCAGTTCTCCTGTCAGCTAGTCTACACCTGTATATTGCCCAATGTTATGTGCACGTATCCCTTGTATGAAATCTTACCCAAGGGCTTTTGAAAGTCCCAATACACTGCATTGCCCTGTCCTATGTAGTTACTCGACAGATTCGTCAAAAGTGATTTTCATTTCAGAAATACACGTCGACTCTGCCCCATCCTATTTTTTTCAAAGTGCTTTTTGATAACAAGATTCCAGTAGTTTTGCTATTTCTGATATTAGTTTCTAAAGTTTCCTATAATTTTCTCTTGCTCACTTTGTCTGCTCACTTCCAGACTTTGTGGAATTTTAGAAGACAGCAGTCAGTGCATTCACATTCTTCTCAATTCACACTTTTGAACCCTGAGGATTTCGAGTATCAGTTCCATTTTCACTAATAGCATATTGCCGATACTAATTTCTTTGAGTTCCTAGTTTATTCTTAATCTGTAATCTTTATTGTTTACAGAATGTTTTATTTCACAGAGACAGACACAAAATATTTGTTTAATTTCTCCACCATTTCTTTTCTCCAAAATATAGTTTCTTCTGTTTCAAACCATTCCATGTTTTAACCTGTAAAGAGCGCATGTTTTATAAACTGCAATGAGAAGAAGTGAGTGGCGCTGAACTCTGTAACCATGGTACTTCTTTGCCAAGATTATTTTTCTATCTCCCATATCTTCCCAAAACCTTTGCAGAGCAGGAGGATCTGAGGGCAGGTTTTCTCCAGCCTGCCCCTGTGACAAATGAGCATGCTCTAAGTGTGATATAGCTCCTTACCTGGTCTATTTTCCAGAGTGGATGGTCCTGAGGGTCTTTTAAGTGGATTGAATGGAGGGTGATTGTAAAACTTGTTGCCCATTGAGCAGATTTGATGCTGTGATGGAGTGACTTTGTTCCATCAGTGTGGTGTTGCCACAAAAAGCTTTCCTGTTTCGCAGCACTGAACTACTGCATTTATGTAACTACAGGTCCAGATGGGTCACCATGTCGGTGTTTCTTTTTTTTTGCCTGGCGTGTGCTGTTACTGAAGCTGTTTGGGATTTGGATTTGTAGGGTTGCAGGAACAGAATGTCAATAAGTTTCAAGTCTCCCCAGATGGCTCGTTTCTTATGTTCATTGGCACCGCTGGATACCTGCATCTTCTCACCATGAAGGTAAGTTATCAGGAATCAATTCATGCCCTTTTGGGTTCATGTAAATTGCTCTCCAATAGGAATCACTGTGGTGGTGTCATTTAAATCACCAATTTCTATCCACACCATGGTCCAGGTATTTGGAAGAGTGTATTTTGTTTTGCTCTCTCTGTGAATTTTAGAGTTCTGATGTGGTTTGACTTTTG